>NC_060185.1:53744201-54077951 GCF_021184085.1 Oncorhynchus gorbuscha
TTACTTATCGCTGTTACTTTGCCCTGTCTTGTCAGTACGGTGATGACGTTCCAGGACCAGAGATGGAGAATGTCTGGAACGCTCTGGCCAGCAACGACAGGTGGACCAACAATCTGAGGACTACCCTGCAGTTCCTCATCAGTCTGTGTGGAGTCAGCAGCGACACTTCTCTGCTGCCTTATGTGAGTGCTGCCTTAGAACCCCTTTCATTTCATTACTGTCTGAATAAAGTGTATTTAAAACCATTCAAAAATATGAGAAGATAATTAAGCTCAACCATGCCGCCGTAGAACAATACAGAGAAAACTAACGTTGATACCTTAGGGTTCGTTTTCTCAAATTCTAACCCTTTGTTTGTGTCTGTGCGTGCTTGTGTGTGTTCCTGCTTCCGTGTGTGTTCCAGATCAAGAAGGTGGTGATCTACCTGTGTCGTAACAACACCATTCAGACCATGGAGGAGCTGTTGTTTGAGCTGCAGCAGACAGACCCGGTCAACCCTGTGGTACAGCACTGTGACAACCCACCTTTCTACTGCTTCGCTGCCACCAGCAAGACCTCCACCGCCACCTCAGGTATAGGTAGAGACACGCACAAAGACAAAAGTACGAACACACAAACACGGATTAAAACAAACACAGATAAACACACTAACAAACACACGCATACGCACAAACATGAACATGAACGAACCCACTAACACAGTCAGTCAGACTGGACATATCGACCTCCGCTTCCGCCTCTGGTAGTAACATTATGTTACACAAAGGAAAGTTACCACATCAGATTTTTATCATACATTTTACATTTCCCAAAACGTTCACAATATGTATCATTGAATTCATTGTGTCTATAAACCTTGTACTTTTTTTTAGGTACAACATCCAGTAGCAACACTGTATTTGCTGGCCAAGAGAGTTTCCCTGACGCAGATGACATTAAAGCAGCCAAAGAGAACGAAGAGAGGTATAGTAGCACAGTCCCGGGAATGGGGCCTGGTCTCAAATCTCTTTGTGCTGTTTTGCCAACTCCGTTTGATATGGCAACAACCACGATTGTTGACAAAACAGCACAAAGAGATCTGGGACCCGACAAGGTGAAATATAACTTGGTCCTAGATCTGTTTGTGCTATCATGTCAACTCCTTCATTGTCACATCTGGGACCAGGTTAGATGAAATGTGGTGAAGCGAAAGGGTTGACATGAGAATAAGACCACGAGGTGAGGAATGTTTATATGGAGGTACAATGAGAGTGTCAAATTTGGTGAACAAAAAAGTAATTGATCATTTGCTACATGAGGCTTATTTGATCAAATGTACATTTCCTTATGGTTAGGATGGCATTTCAGCAACTTTGAAAAAAACTACTTTATATCGGCGTTCTGCCTGTTCACTTGCGTATCTGCCCTCTCATTGACTAGAATGGTCCAACCTGATCTCGTCACCCCCGCCTGCCTTCCATCTTTGTGGACATGCTAGAGCTGTCACTCGACTATCTTGTCAATATAATAGATTGTCTGTTGCAGTAGCCATGGCGACAACCTCTGACCTCTGACCTTTGTGATCCAGGTTGAGTAACATCATGAGGCACCACAACTGCCTGGAATCCCGATACAGCAACAGTTCTGGAGGCTCCTACGAGGAGGAGAAGAGTGAGTAGAGATTATAGATATATTCTATGTACAGGATTATATTTTACATGCCCCCAACCGATTGTGTGTTTTTGTTTGTTTATCTGCATTGTTTGTAACTTATTTTTTTACTCATTTTGTACATAATGTTGCCACTACCGTCTCTTATGACCGAAGAGATGGGAAAGGGCAGTGTGGAGTGCAATAGAGATTGCGTCATCTGTTGGTGCTGTATGCAAATTGGAGTGGGTCAATAGAGTTTCTGGGATAATGGTGTTGATGTGAGCATTTCATGGCTACAGACGTGAGTGTTACGGGTTGGTAGTCATTTAGGCAGGTTACCTTAGTGTTCTTGGACACAGGGACTATGGTGGTCTGCTTGAAACGTATAAGATTTCACCTTCCTTAAAACTATAAAATACATATTTGTATGTTTAGTGTGAAGAGAACATTTACATATTTTCTTAAGGTCTCTCTTGATCAAAACGCCTGCCCCCATCGCGGTGAATATCTAGCTTGGCTTCCTGAACTCGTTAGGAATTCGCCTTTCATCTCTTAATATACTTGTATGTCCATAACAAATATAAACGTTTTTTTGTTTAAAATCTATGCATTATTTTTGATAAATGGCTCTAACTCGATCTATGCTACAGTGATGAATCCACACTCTCCTAATGCGGTACGATGTAAGGATTGCAGGTATGTGCTTTGTCAGTAGCTGTGAAGTAGAGTTCAGCCAGGAGTTCATGGACAGTCGGCAGAGCGAATGAAATGGTAGGAGGGACATCCCAGCCTAAAGTGGTTTCAGATTTCACATCCTACGTCACACAGGCTCAGAATATACTAATGTGTCCGTGGCAACCAGAGCTATCGTTCAATGCAAACCATTTCGGGCCACGGTGTCCATAGAGCGATTTATAAGCACAAACATCAGTCGGAACCAGTGCCAAAACCATGCAGGTACTTTACATGGCTGTCTAAGTTAGTGCCATTGATAATGCATGATAGGCCAGGAGCTCGTAGGAGATCCTTTGTAAGAACTGGCAGTGAAACACACAAGCAGCTATGTGACAGGGCCTCTCAGATAATACCAGTAAACAGCCGGTTACCCCAAAACTCATTTTTGCTATTCATTGGTTTTACTCTCTGGAGCAGAGGTAGCCTGGGTCATGTTCACTAGGCACAAAACAGAATACAACTGAGTGAAACAAGAAGGTCCAATAAGAAATGCTTGTTTTCTTTTTGCAAAACATCTTTCTATGGTGTGCCCTAATGAACACAACCGAGGTCAGAGCCAATTCCTCAAACTGAAACAAATTGCATGATGATAGTTAGAGGAGTTGGCTAAAGCACAAACAGATAAGACCATGCTAGAGCTGAGACAGTCCTGCTCGGCTCGCCAAACACAATGACCTTTCTAAAGAAGAACTTTAAAGAACACTGATCCTCTGCACTATAGCCCTCCTCAATGACTTAACATGCCTGCCATCAACAGACACAGTTATTGCTTTGAAAGGCAGTAGAATGGTGGGTGCATGTATTCACAGGAATGCTCATAACATTTTCTTTGGGGAAAGATGGGGTCTGAGTGCTAAATGCAAACAGGGTTGCATTCAGTAGACAGAAAGGGGATGAAACATTTTGCAATAAGGGAAACGGGGAGGTACCAGCTACTAGAAAGTGTCCAATAAGAAACACTGGTTTTGCCCTAGTATGCCACACTGAACATGACCCTGGAGAGGGTGTGGCCTGGCGACTCTTGCCCTACTTTGTCATGAGTGTAACTTCCTATGTGATCCCTAGGTGAGCCCCTTCCGCCGTACACTGGTTGGCTGATGAGCGTTGTGGAGACCAATCAGCCACTCCCTTTGCCTATGCCAGTCAACGGAGGCTGCTGGGCTCCCCTTGTGGACTACCTCCCTGAAACCATCACTCCTAAGGGACCTCTACACAGGTACACACACACAGGCACGCACACAAGAGTGTGCAAAGCTGTCATCAAGGCAAAGGGTGGCTACTTTGAAGAATCTCATATATGAAATATATTTTGATTTGTTTAACCCTTAACCCTACATGATTTTATAACAATTGTACCTTTATTTAACTAGGCAAGTCAGTTAAGAACAAATTCTTATTTTCAATGACAGCCTAGGAACAGTGGGTTAGCTGCCTTGTTCAGAACAACAGATTTTTACCCTGTCAGTTTAAGTTCTACATGATTCCATATGTGTTATTTTTTATAGTTTAGATGTCTCTACTAATTATTCTACAATGTCGAAATCCACTGGAATGAGTTGGTTGTGTCCAAACTTTGGACTGGTACTGTACATTGTTGATATGTGTCTGTAGGTTTAACATCGCGGTGATCTTCATGACCGAGATGGTGGTTGACCACGGTGTGAGAGAAGACTGGGCCTTGCACCTGCCACTGCTGCTCCACGCCCTCTTTCTGGGTATGACGAGAACATACTTGTCAATGAGGAAGTACTGAATTAACCGATTCCGCACTTGCTCCAACTCGGACACGCTACAAAGTAGCTGGCATTTGCTGCCAAATGCTTTGCCCCGTAATTACAGATGGAGACAATGGAGCAATACAAATGAATCCCAACCCTGTGTCGTATCACCATGTTATTCCACTGCTAAAGGCGCTGTATGGAAGGTTTTACACTGGGGTCAGAAATATTGACACCCTTGATAAAGATGAGCAATAATGACTGTATAAAATAAATAATTAAATACTGAGCGATATTGTATGCTCCCAAAATTTGGAAGTTATATTATTTTATATTAATACCATGGCTCAAAGAAAGAGAGAGGGGTCAAATGTATTAACACCCTGAAGGATTGTTATAAATAAAGTAGTCAAAAGTTTAGTATTTGGTCCCATATTCCTAGCACTCAATGACTACATCAAGCGTGTGATTCTACAAACTGGTAGGATGCATTTTGCAGTTCATTTTGGTTGTGTTTCAGATGATTTCATCATTATTCACGATTCATTCAGGTAGCATCCACATGAATGTAGAAGTGTTTAGAAAATGTTATTGTTGCGTATAATAAATGCTACTCTAAAATGACACACTACATTATTTACCATTCATTTCTATTGGGGACAAAATAAAAACTAAACCTAGGATTGCGCCCATATGACATTCTTGGCCGATACCGATAACTGATATTAAAAAATGTTGCGGCCTTTTAAGCATTCTAGTACAGTTAAATAGTTGAAACACACACACACTGACCAAAAAGTAATATTTGGGGAATTTACGTATGTCCCCATTACCAGTAAAACATAATCAAAACCTATTTCTTTCACTTACTTGCTGTGCTGTTTCGTTGGTAATTTGTTCAGCCTCAACCAGGATTTCATCATTCCAACTTGTCCAACTGTGTCTAACATTTCACGTAAACCCTGTTTCTTGTTTGCATCGAAGTAGTGGTCCTTGTACCTAGCATCAAGCATGGTGGCGACACAGTAGAAGCTCAGAGAGAATGCCACCGAGTTGCTGGATCACAGCCTCTTGTAGAGTACTTTTTTTTTCAAGTTAACTTCCGACATAGGTTTTGTTGAGTAGGTGTTTCATTGCCATGACAGAGGGTATCACATCTGCTGCAGATGCAGTTGATGAGCTTATTTCTCCAGTCAGTTGGTCGTGTTCTCAATCAAATGTGTTCTCAAATGCCATTGAAATGGCAGCAGCGGTATGAGAACCAGCGCATTTTTGAGCATGCAATATGGCTTTCCTCAGTACGAAATCCTCGTCGACCCACTGTGCTGTCAGACTCAGCATGCTCATGCTCAAGTAGCTCATGGATGTGTGTTTCAACAGTACTGTGCAACTCCAGTAGGACAACATCTGAAAAATAGTGCCTACTTGCTAGTGTGTACCAGTGCTTGACCATTCTGCGAAAGCCAACATCATCCACGGCAGAGAACGGTTGATAGTCAAAGGCAATGATTTCCATTATCTTGGCGTTGTCTCGCTGAAATGTTCGTTTCAACAATACTATGTAATTCTGGTAGGGCAACGTCTGAAAAATAGAGCTGAAAAACGACTTACTTGGTAGTGTGTACCGGGGCTTGAGGTTCTCGATGTTTAGAGCACTGTTGATTGTCATGGGCAATGAATTTCATTATCTTGGTGTTAATGGATTTTGCCTTTGAGTTGTCTCACTGAAATGTTCTTACTCTTTCAAAGGACTGCTTGACTTGAACTTGTTTAGTTGTTGGAAGTGTGTCCTTAGTGTTTCTATGCTTTTATTCTGTGTAGCGCTTTATTTTTCATGGCATCATTACATCTACCTACGTTATATAGGTATGCACGTCAGCGTTGACATCGGTTTTGCACATCACCGTTAAACGAGACATCGGGCCAAAGCTAATGTTGGCATTTTTAGCTACGTCCGATTCCGATATGCTTACCGTTATATCGTGCATCCCTAACTTAATCTAAAACAAACTGCAAATGCATCCAATGAGTTTGTAGAGTCACAAGCTTGATGTAGTCATTGCATGCTACTTTAGGAATATGGGACCAAGTACTCAACTTTTCACTACTATATTTCTTCTACTATATTTCTTCTTCTTTAGGGGTTTCAATAATTCTGACCCCTACCTTTTTGAGAGAAAAAAAGTATTACTTGTTTAACCAAATCCCTTTCTCTAAGCAATTGTATTAGTATAAAATAATTTCCCTATTTCTTTGAGCATACAATACAGCTCAGTATTTGAGTTATGTATTTTATACAGTAATTATTGCAGATTTTTATCAAGGGTGTCAAACATTTTGGACCCCACTGTATCTGCTGGCACTGTATTATGATGTATTTTTTCACGACCAGGCATGGATCACTACCGTCCCGAGGTGTTTGAGCACAGCAAGCGTCTCCTCCTGCACCTACTCATCACGCTGTCCTGCAACCGCAACTTCCAGAATATCGCCTCCGTCCTGCTGCAGACACGAGAGGTCAATAGCAGCAAGACCTTGACCAGCAAGTCAAGCTACCAGCCTGAATACTTCACTACTACAGGTAGTACATAGTACAGAATAGATTCCTGGCCAGTGTACATTAGGGAATGCAACTGATAAAAAAAAAAAAAACTTTTGTCTTTATCATAACATGTGTGGTCTAAATCAAAGTTGATGTTTTAAAACTATAACAATTAAAATAAGCACCTGCAATTACATGTCATCAGTTCTGAGATGGTGGTTTCCAAATGGATTTTTATGCATTGTTTTGAGGGGGGGGGGGGTTAAATGAAAATTGGAAATTAGCATTTCTTATTGGACAACTTCTAATAGTCCCTACCTGTTTCATCCCGTTTTATGCCGAATACACAGTGCTTTTGAGCTCTGCTGTCGTATAGACGCGTATGCTCCGTATTTTAGTTATTTGGATTGAATCGATAAGTATTCCTGTTACTCATTCCTTAGGCCATTAAGATCATTTAATACCATTTTGATTGGAGTGCATCAGAAAGGATTCTTGGTAAATGGTGCCACTGCATATCTCATTTGGGAGTTAATAGTGTCTAAAGATGGGACAAGTGTAGCTAAAAGGTGCAAATGCATTTATCTCCCTTTAGTAAAAAACTCATGTCAATTCAATTCCTTGTATTATCCCCTCGGGGCAGTAAAGAAAGGCATTGTCAAAAAATGTATTTGTTCAATGCTGTATATTCTGCCTATTTGTAAAAGAATATATACATACACTGAACAAAAATATACATTTACATTTACATTTAAGTCATTTAGCAGACGCTCTTATCCAGAGCGACTTACAAATTGGTGCATTCACCTTATGACATCCAGTGGAACAGCCACTTTACAATAGTGCATCTAAATATTTTAAGGGGGGGGGGTGAGAAGGATTACTTTATCCTATCCTAAGTATTCCTTAAAGAGGTGGGGTTTCAGGTGTCTCCGGAAGGTGGTGATTGACTCCGCTGTCCTGGCGTCGTGAGGGAGTTTGTTCCACCATTGGGGAGCCAGAGCAGCGAACAGTTTTGACTGGGCTGAGCGGGAACTGTACTTCCTCAGTGGTAGGGAGGCGAGCAGGCCAGAGGTGGATGAACGCAGTATAAATGCAACATGTAAAGTGTTGGTCCCATGTTTCATGAGCTAAAATAAAAGATTACAGAAATTTACACACCCACAAACAGCATGATCATTACACAGGTAAAATGTGCAGTTTTGTCACACAACACAATGCCACAGATGTCTCAAGTTGAGGGAGCTTGCAACTGGCATGCTGACTGCAGGAATGTCTACCAGAGCTGTTGCCAGAGAATTTAATGTTAATTTCCCTACCATAAGCCGCCTCCAACGTCGATTTTGAGAATTTGGCAGTATGTCCAAATGGTCTCACAACCGCAGACCATGTGTAACCACGCCATCCCAGGACATACTCCCAGGATCCCTGTGGGATCGTCAGAGACCAGCCACCTGGACAGCTGATGAAACTGTGGGTTTGCACAACCAAAGACTTTCTGCACAAACTGTCAGAAACCATCTCAGGGAAGCTCATCTGCGTGCTCATCGTCCTCACCAGGGTCTTGACCTGACTGCAGAAGGGCAAATTCCCATCTTCGAAGGTCACTGGCACACTTGAGAAATGTGCTCTTCTCTTGGGAATCCTGGTTTCAACTATACCGGGTAGATTGCAGACAGCTTGTATGGCGTCGTGTGGGCGAGTGGTTTGTTGATGTCAACGTTGTGAACAGAGTGCCCCATGGTGGCAGTGGGGTTATGATGAGGGCAGACATAAGCTACGGACAGCGAACACAATAGCATATTATCGATGGCAATTTGAATGCACAGAGATAACGTCAAACCGATCCTGAAGCCCATTGTCATGCCATTCATCGGCCGCAAGGATCTATACACAATTCCTGGAAGTATAAAATGTCCCAGTTCTTCCATGGCCTGCATACTCACCAGTTATGTCACCCATTGAGCATGTTTGGGATGCTCTGGATTGACGTGTATGACAGCGTGTCCCAGTTCCCACATATTTCGATCAACTGAATGCGAAGGAGATGTATGAGGCAAATGATGGTCACAACAGGTACTGGCTGGTTATCTGATCCACAGCTTTAAAAAATGTGTCTGTCCCCAACAGATATTTGTATATGCACTCATGTGAAATCCATAGATTAGAGCCTAATTCATTTATTTTAATTTCATGATTTCCTTATATGAACCGTAACTCTGTAAAATGTTGCGTTTTATATTTTTTACTATAAAAAAAAAATAAAGGAATTTTCCGTTTTATCAAACTCACCATCCTAGACAGACAGCCTTGTGGTTCTATGGGGGTCTATGGGACGGAGCGTAGCACTGGACACATTGCTTTTATCCATGGTTAATCTAGGTACAGGCATCAACAGGGAATGGCTTATATTCCTTTCAAGGGAGAGCACAGTTTCTTATCAAATGAAATGTTATTTGTCATATGCGCCCAATACAACAGGTGTAGACTTTACCATGAAATGCTTAGTTACAAGCCATTAACCAACAATGCAGTTCAAGAAATAGAGATAATAAAATATTTACTAAATAAGTTTTAAAAAACGCTTGCCGTGCGGTAGCAGAGAGAACAGTCTATGACTTGGGTGACTGGAATCTTTTGACATTTTTCAGGCCTTCCTCTGACACCGCCTAGTATATAGGTCCTGGATGGCAGGAAGCTTGGCCCCAGTGATGTACTGGGCCTTAGACACTACCCTCTGTAGCGCCTTACGGTCAGATGCTGAGTAGTTGCCATACTAGGCAATGATGCAACTGGTCAGGATGCTCTCGATGGTGCAGCTGTACAACTTTTTGAGGATCTGGGGACCCATGCCTTTTCCTGAGGGGAAAAGGTGTTGTCTTGCCCTCTTCATGACTGTCTTGGTGTGTTTGGACCATGATACTTCATTGGTGATGTGGACACCAAGGAACTTGGTCGACCCTCTCCTCTACAGCCCCGGCGATGTTAATGGGGGCCTACTCAGCCTGCCTTTTCCTGTAGTCCACGGTCAGCTCCTTTGTCTTGCTCACATTGAATTAGAGGTTGTTGTCCTGGCACCACACTGCCAGGTCTCTGACCTCCTCCCTATAGGCTGTCTCATCATTGTCTGTGATCGGGCCTATCACTGTTGTGTCATCAGCAGACTTAATGGTGTTGGAGTCTTGTTTGGTCACACAGTTGTGGGTTCACAGGGTGTACATGAGGGGACTAAGCATGCACCCCTGAGGGGCCCCCATGTTGAGGATCAGCGTGTCATCTGTGTTGTTGCCCACCCGCACCACCTGGGGTCGGACCATCAGGAAGTCCAAGATCCAGTTGCAGAGGGGGAGGTGTTTAGTCCCAGGGTCCTTAGCTTAGTGATGAGCTTTGTGGGCACTATGGTGTTGAATACTGAGATGTAGCCAATGAACAGCATTCTCACATACATTTAACATTTACATTTAAGTCGTTTAGCAGACGCTCTTATCCAGAGCGACTTACAAATTGGTGCATTCACCTTATGACATCCAGTAGAACAGGCACTTTACAATAGTGCATCTAAATCTTAAAGGGGGGGGGGGGGTGAGAAGGATTACTTATCCTATCCTAGGTATTCCTTAAAGAGGTGTTGCATTTGTCCAGGTGGGAAAGGGCAGTATGGAGTGCGATTGAGATTGCGTCATCTGTGGATCTGTTGGGGCAGTATGCGAATTGCCATGTCTAGAAAGTTACATATTCAACCAGTGGCGGTTGGTGCCGTTTAAGATGATGGAGGATGATATTATTTCTTATTTCTATTACAGCATATTGGATGACAGTCATTCATATTCCATTCACCCAGCTCAATGTAACATCGATAGGTTTAAGCTACTACATGATACTTCAAATTTCCCTGTACGCATAATGAGTTTGCTACATCCTAGCCTATGAATGAAAGTTTACAACGTAAACTAGAAAGAATTTTGACTAATCAAGGTGACAGACCGCAACACATTCAATACCGCCTTGCACACGCTTGCCTGCATCTAGCTGATCTAGGGTGTAATCATTAGTCCAACAGTTGCAAATTAGAGATTCTATTTGACAAAGTCAGGTATGTTTATCCCCGTTTTGTTCCGTTTGCTTCCATTTAAGAAAATGTTTTCAACAGTGTCGGCGGAATGAATACACCCCTGGTCACACGCAAACAGTTCACTTTCATAGCAGCCACATAAAAACAGCATGATCACTTTGCTCGTTTTATATATAATTCCTTCTCGCAATTATCTACGCGCTCTCCTCCTCTCACCTTTTCACTTCGCTTGTGGACTTCATTGCACAACACATCAGCTGTCTGTGACCAGGCGAAAAAACATCATGACCGTTAACCGCAACACACAGCCTACATTGTTGTCACGTCATAGGCAACTAGAATTACTAGAATTAACGCTTTAGTAAACCCACTACAATCATGCAGTACAGTGTACAATCAGAAAGCAGCTACACCGGCGGGCCAAGGTGGCAATAAATTAATAAAACCAAAGCTTACCTTTACTTGGAAGAGTTCCAGTGCTGGATAGCCATAGCCAGCTAGCTAATATAGGAGCCCTCTGAGCTGGGTGTTTGAGTAAGCTAAACTAGCTAGCTGCAGTTGATCTCTCTGATCCTTTGATTGGGTGCACAACATCCCAGTTCATGCTGCAAGAGCTCTGATAGGTTAGAGGGCGTCCTCCGGAAGTTGTCATAATTAATGTTTAAGTCTATGGAAGGGGATGAAAGACATGAGCCTCCTAGGTTTTGTATTGAAGTCAATGTACCCAGAGGACAGAAGCTAGCTGTCCTCCGGCTATACCGGCTACAACAGAGTGCTGCTGAGGCTACTGTAGTACTTCATTGCAGTGTGTTAAATCCATTTTTTGGTGACTGGAATATATTTAGTATAGTTTATCTAAAAAGGATAGCTTTGATTCATTATTTGTATTTTTAAGAAATTCACCGAGGATGGCCCTCCCCTTCCTCCTCTGAGGAGCCTCCACTGTATTCAACATAGGACTACTTATCCTCTTGTTAAAAAATATATATGTTGATAGCATTATTATTTTATGACATACTTGACTCGATAAAGAAAACTTCACTTGACCTGACTAGGGACAAGCTAGTTTCTTGGATTTTATATAATATAGAAAAACAGAGTATAGAGTTCACCTCACACCTTGCTGCATTGGATTCACAACAGGAGCAGTGAGGAAGTAATGTGAAACCACAAAACGTACCCCCGTTAACTGGGTGCTGTTCATTAAACACGGTTTTGAAGTTCACGTTGCACCTCCTCTGTTTCAAAGTGTTTCATCCTGTCTTGTGCCTTCTGAACAGTCCCTATTTTGACTCCTCTCCTTCTCCTTCTCTCTTTCCCTCTCCCATCTCCCTCCTCTCACCCCTCTCTCATCCCACTCCCCTCCCCTCCGTCCCCCTCTCATCCCCGCTCCCTTCCTCATCTTCTTCCTCTCCTTCCCTCTCCCTCCTAGGTGGGATGGACTTCCTGCGAGAGGGCCAGGCATCCCCAGTACCAGACTCTGGCCTCAGCTCCTCGTCCACCTCTTCCAGCCTCAGCCTGGGAGGCAGCACCTCCAACCTGCCCCATATCTCCTCCCAGGAGGCGGAGGAGCTGAAGAGCCCCTCAGAGACAGACGAGAAGACCAACAAGCTGATTGAGTTCCTCACCACCAGGTAGGTTGCAGAGAGTCGGCCAGACCGACAAACAGGCAGTCGGCCAACCAGTCAGTCACATAGTATGTACAACTACCAACAGACAGACACTCGCACATGCGTGTACAAACACACCGATTTGAGTGGAACTCTAGAACTTCATTAGCTATTTATCCTGGCAAAGGCAAACGGAAATATAATTTGCAGGCCTTCATCTTGAAGATTTTTTTGTTATCGATATATGGCCATGCAATTTCATGTCGGTTTAATCAACTTGATGTCAGTGTGAGAGAACAGGGAGCCAACTCCTCACGTCATACGCCACCTAGTGGTCTAGTGTGGCTAACACAACAACAAACTTGTCATTGTTGAAGTAGCAACACCACTGAAGCTCCACTTTGCTTTCCTCTAAGTACAGTACTAGGATCAGTTCCTCTCCCATCCTAACCTTAACCATTAGTAAGGAAAATTCTAAACTGACCCAAGATCAGCGTCTAGGGGCAATTTCACCCTACTGGTATACTTCTGTTTGAATTATACATTTGTTATCCTCTCTATGATATCATAAACAATTGTGTTATTGTTTTCCAGGGCCTGTGGCCCCATGTGGTGTCACGAAGCTATCTCACCCAAGAACCAGACCTCAAAAAGCACTGAGCAGCTTGTCAACTTTCTGCGTTATGTGGTGTCGGTGTTCAAAGAGTCCAAATCAGGTAATCCTCCCCAAGAGTCTAGCGCTATTCTACACCTTACCACACTACATGCTCATGCCGGAAGCACTGCACTTCCTTTCACCTATTGCCTTGTAAAAGTGTAGTCCGACTCCTAGACATCAGACGGTAGACATCAGTGTGCGCGTGTGTGTCTGCGCGCATATATGTGTATTTGCGAACATGCATGTGTGTGTGCGTGCCTGCGTGCCCATGCTTTGTGCGTGTGTGTCTCATACCTCTCCTGTTTGGGCCAGACTTCCACCTGGAGCAGCAGTTGAGTGACATAGCTCTACAAATGGGTCTGTGTAGCTTGTCACGCCACTACGCCGGGAGGTCCTTCCAGGTGGTTCGGGGGCTGCGGCAGCCGCTCACGGCCCACGCCGTGTTCGACCTGCTCTCGCGACTGGTGGAGGTGGTGGGGGAGCACGGGGAGGAAGTACAGGTGTGTGTGGGCGGAGGGAACGGGGGAGTGTCCGTGTGTTCCTGTGTGTGTGTTGTCTGTCTGTGTGTGAGTGCGCGTGAGTGTGCGCGAGTGCGTGTGTGTGTGCGTGTGATTGTGCAGATACCCAGTTTTAATGTCTTCCTGCTCTTCTAGGGTTATGTTATGGAAGTGTTGCTCACCTTAGAGTCTGTGGTGGACAACCTGGCTGAATGTCTCAAGAACAATGACCTAATGGCTATCCTGAACAGGTTGGTTTGCAGATCACTTTAAAACAAATGTATTAACATGTAGCTAGATTGGGATACGGAGGGGTACCGTACATAAATTGCGTTGCGAACAAACTGCTGCCTCCAGGGGCATGTGGTCTGGGGGCGGAAGCACTACCACTAGATCAGGTAATGGACCTTTATATTCGCCTGGAACCCACACTGTTCTGGCTGTAAGAATGGCTGTAATTACTGGCGTTATAAAACAAGACTAAGTCAGCAAATGGATCACCTTCAACCAATCAGAAGTCCAAATCTTTTGATGTTCTCCAAATGCAACATAAGCTAAACCTGCCCACAGTTGCTAAGAGAACACTTATTGGACTAGCTACTTTCAAGCCTGTCCATGTGCCCCTTTATTGGAGAAGGTTCAGACTGAATCAGTAAAGTGAACCAATAGTGAAAAAGAAAGTAGTAGCTGCAGCAACAAATCACAATTTATTGGTCACATACACATGGTTAGCACATGTTATTGAAAGTGTAGCAAAATGCTTGTGCTTCTAGTTCCGACAGTGTAGCAATATCTAACAATTCCACAACATTCCTAATGGAATAAGGAATGGAGAGGAATAAGAATATACAAAATGTATTAGCTGCATCAACAGAGTTTACACATCTATTATCACTTACGACCTTACAACCCAGCACCCAAAGCTGTTTGTTCAAACAATTTAGAGTTGAGTACGCCAATCCTTTATTAGGTATTTGTATTCCAGGTTGTTAAGGGTTTCAACTCATCGCTAGTCTCTTATTGGCTTTCCAGGGCATCCTCCCCAGACTTCCTTACCAGCGGGAAGCTGGTGTCCAACAGGAAGAGCACAGGGCAGCTGAACCTGTTCCAGCAGGGTCTGGGGACAGCCGAGCGCAGCCGTCACCAGAGGAGCTACTCCGTCCCCAAGAGGTTCGGCGAGGCTGACCGCTCATCCGACCCTCCTCGCAGCGCTACACTGGACCCCGTCCAGGCCTGCACCCAGCAGGGAGGGCTGACCAAGAACCGCAAGTAGGGGACAGCAAGTAGCCAAGTACACTACAGCACTTTTTTATGAATCCTTTCATTTGGCATCTCCCAGTCATTTTGAGGTCATGTTCATAAGGATACACCTTGGTAAAAACGTTTGAAAATTTGGCAAAGACTTGGGGGTGCCACAAGGGGCATCTATTGGGATAGAAAGCCTCAAATAAATAAACGCATTGCTCTCCTCCGCAGTCCGTCCTCTTCCAAAGAGCTCCCGAGTGACCCAGCCAACGTCAACCACCCGTCCAACCTGCTGGCCACCATCTTCTGGGTTGCTGTGTCCCTGATGGAGTCAGACTTTGAGTTTGAGTACCAGATGTCCCTGCGGCTGCTCCTCAAGCTGTTGGCCCACGTGGCCCTGGACAAGCAGGAGAACAGGGAGCGGCTGGAGAAGCTGCAGGGCCAGCTGAGGTGGAGTGGCTTCGCCGGACTCCAGCAGCTGCTCCTCAAGGGCTTCACGTCCACTTCCACCACCGACCTCACCCTGCACATCTTCTGCCAGCTCACGCCTGTCTCGCGGGTGCCCGTGGTGGACACCTCACAAGCCATAGGTATGTTATCTGTAGTCCCGTGTGACTCAATTGGTAAAGCATGGCACTTGCTTCGATATGGTAAAGGCTTAAATTTCAGCTTGCAGAACCCATATTCTAAATGACTGGGAGTCTCTTTGGATAACAGTGTCTGCTAATTGGTATATACAGTATGTACGGTGGAGTCTGAAATAATCGACAACCTTGATAAAGATAATGACTGAATAAAATAAATAATCCTAGTACTGAGCTACAGTTGAAGTCAGAAGTTTACATACACCTTAGCCAAATACATTTAAACTCAGTTTTTCACAATTCCTGACAGTAAACATTCCCTGTTTTAGGTCAGTTAGGATCACCGCTTTATTTGAAGAATGTGAAATGTCAGAATAATATTAGAGAGAATGATTTATTTCAGCTTTTATTTCTTTCATCACATTCCCAGTGGGTCAGAAGTTTACATAGACTCAATTAGAATTTGGTAGCATTGCCTTAAACAATTTAAACTTGGGTCAAACGTTTCAGGTAGCCTTCCACAAGCTTCCCACAATAAGTTGGGTGAATTTTGGCCCATTCCTCCTGACAGAGCTGGTGTAACTGAGTCAGGTTTGTAGGCCTCCTTGCTGTGACCGACCAGCTCAAATCGGTCTTATGGAGCAAAATTTGAAATTGTGCTTTTTACATTGGATAAAAGTAGAGACTCAGAGCTACAAAATGGTATATCATACACTACAGTTGAGGAACATAGGGAAAGTAATTTTGCTTTGAACTTAACCCACTTTTGAGTGTTTTTGTACTAATGGAGAGCCCTTCTTTGTCTACAGTCATTCAGCATTGTTCACATCTTCTTAAGCTTTAGCCACATTCAACTCTTCAATGGTTGATCCGAGCATTCTGTACAAACAGCATTCAAGCACCCAAGCTAACTTGCTAGCTACAGTACCAGTCAGAAGTTTGGACACCTTATTTTTTATATTTTCTACATTGTAAAATAATAGTAAAGACATCAAAACTATGAAATAACACATATGGAATCATTAATATATAATATATTTTATATTTGAGATTCTTCAAAGTAGCCACCCTTTGCCTTGATGACAGCTTTGCACACTCTTGGCATTATCTCAACCAGCTTCATGAGGTAGTCACCTGGAATGCATGTCAATTAACAGGTGTGCCTGTTATTTTAATTTCTTTCCACCTTATTCATTCCACCTCATTGCATTTGAGCCAATCAGGTGTGTTGTGACAAGGTAGGGGTGGTATACAGAAGGTTAAAGACCAAGTCCATATTATGGCAAGAACAGCTCAAATAATTACATCATTACTTTAAGACATGAAGGTCAGTTAATGCGGAAAATGTCAATAACTTTCAATGTTTCTTCTAGTGCAGTCACAAAAACCATCAAGCGCTATGATGAAACTAGCTATATAACATTAGGCTATAACTAGTCAAGAAAATGGCTCTGAGATATGAATTATAAGGTCATACACATAACTTTAGCTAGCGAGCCAGCCAGATAACATTATCTCGCTAACAGTACACAAACTTGAAATGAAACCACTTTCTGTTCAAATTTGAAACGTGTAAAATCTGAAAATGTTGCTAGCTAGACTATCTTACCTGTACACATCATGGATGGACTAGTCTTCTGTCAGATGCCGTGGTTGCCCTTTAGTTTTAAGATGTAATCCGGAGACAGATGTAAAATATATGGGCTCCCGAGTGGCGCAGTGGTCTAAGACATTGCTTCTCAGTGCAAGAGGCGTCGCTGCAGTACCTGGTTCAAATCCGGGCTGCATCACATCTGACCATGATTGGGAGTCCCATGGAGTGGCGCACAACTGGCCCAGCGTTGTCCAGGCTAGGCCGTCATTGTAAATAAGAATTTAATTGACTTGCCTAGTTAAATAAAGGTTAACAAAAAATATAAAAAATTAACAGGTATTCAGTTTCACTACGTGATACATTTTTTTTAAAGACCCGTTAGACAGGATTACCAAGACATCGACCAGCTCAAATAGACAGAAGCGTGCTAAATGGCAGATCAATCCAAATTCATCTCTCGGCATGTCCATGCACCAAAAAGTTTATATTCAAACGGCTCTCCTGTGAAGTACTGACCCGCAACATAAGCCTAGTTTCCTGAAACGGGTGACATGTTTTTATTAAAGTTTTCAAAAATGTACATCAATGTAAGTACAAAGACTTTACCATATCCCAACCACCTTTACTCCCTTCACACATCCAACCCCTCCCTACCTGTCCATCCTACCTCATTCCACAAAATAAAATGATCAATAGAAGTGGAGATAACATTACAGAAGTTTGCATCAGACAGGAGAAGATAATTTAATCTCCAACAGAGAGGAGTATGAGTTTGTCGAGTACTAAAGGTCCATGGTCAGAAATTACAATGGGAAATATTCAGAAGAGGTGACATTTGGAAGTAAATTATGATCAATAATGAAATAGTCAATACGAGAAAAATAATGGTGTACATGTGAAAAGAAAGAATACTCTCTTGCCTGGGGATTCTGAAATCTCCAGGGATCTGTACACCCATTCTGAACCATAAAATATGAGAAGGACTTTGACATAGCAGAAGGAGACATATTTCTGGGTTTGGAGCGGTCTGAAGCCTGGCTAATAACACAATTCAGATCCCCGCCAATTATCAAAAGATGGGTGTTCAGAGAAGGGATTTTCCCCAGCAACCCATTTAACATTCAGCATATATATTGACCAGTACTGCAAGAGTTTGCCAAATGGTGCCAATTATTATTAAATGTCTCCCATTACTTTCTGAAGTGTATTATTTTACTAACCAAAATTGCAACCCCTCTGGCTATGGAGTCAAGGTCTGAATGGAAAACCTGCCTAAACCTGGAGTTTTGTAGCATTGAGTGATCTTTAATGAGCAAATGGGTCTCTTGTAGAAATACCCCATCTGCTTTTAGCTTTTTCAAAGGGGAGCACCTCTACCTCTTGACAGAATTATTCATTGTTTTAGTATTCCAAGATAAAACTTTATAGGATTAGGCCTACCTATTCACAATCTAAAATATTGAAAGGAAAAAAAATAAAGATAAAATAGAGAACTGATGAAAAATGCAACAAAGTGTGTGTGTATATATATATATATATATATATATATATATATATATATATATTTATATATATATTTTTTTTTTTATCAAATAAAAAGAAAAGAAACAAAAATGGTCCCCATCACCTCCCCTTTCACCCAAACCCAAAGTCTCCTTCCTCAGCGAATGGAATGCCTTGATGCATATGAATAAACAGAAAACCTTCCTATCCTAACACGGAGAGGCTCCGTAGCACAAGCAGTGAAATACATTTGAAAAGGCATTCACAAAACGGAAAAGTAGGTCAACAGATGGCGCCGACAGATAGGGCAGCTGTGCTTCTAGCTGCTAGGCAACTTTGCAGTATATTTTTTTGTGTGTTATTTCTTACATTATTATCCCAGAAATGTCTTTGTTACATACAGCTGGGAAGAACTTGTGGATATCAGAGCGGCAGTAACTCACCAGCATTAAGACCAGGAATACGACTTTCCCCAATCGGATCCTTTGTTCATACTCCCCAGAGCAATTTAACTTATCCCAGAGGCTGATCCAAAAAAACGCCGGCGTAGAGGAGGTATTCGGAGTGGACTTTTAGTCCGACTCATGAGGCACGCACACCACCCACCGCTTCCTGGTATATTACTCACTAATGTTCAGTCTCTGGATAATAAAGTTGACAAGCTCAGGGTTGTAACATACTCTGTTTCACGGAAACATGGCTCTCTCGGGATATACTGTATGAGTCCGTACAGCCAGTTGGGTTCTCAGTTCATTGTGCAGACAGGAAAAAATATCTCGACTGGAAGAAGCAGGGGTTTTCATGATTGACCACTCATGGTGTGATTGTGATAACATACAGGAACTCAAGTCCTTTTGTTCACCCGACCTAGAATACCTCACAATCAAATGCCAACCGTATTACCTCCCAAGAGAATTATCTTCGGTTATAGTAACTGCCGTGTATATTCCCCCTCAAGCCGATACCACGGCGGCCCTCAAGGAACTTCACTGGACTTTATGCAAACTGGAAACCACATATCCTGAGTCCGCATTTATTGTAGCTGGGAATTTAAACAAAGCAAATTTGAGGAAAATGCTACCGAAGTTCTATCAACACATTGACTGTAGTACTTGCGCTGCTAAAAACACTCGACCACTGATACTCCAACGTCCGGGATGCCTACAAGGCTCTCCCCCGCCCTCCCTTAGGCTAATCTGATCACGACTCCATTTTGCTCCTCCCTTCCTATCGGCAGAAACTCAAAAAGGAAGTACCCATGCTAAGGACTATTCAACGCTTGTCTGACCAATCGGAATCCACGCTTCAAGATTGTTTTGATCACGCGGACTGGTATATATTCTGGGCGGCCTCTGAGAATACCATTGACGAATACACGGATACGGTGACTGAGTTTATCAGGAAGTGTATAGGAGATGTTGTACCCACTGTGACTATTAAACCTACCCTAACCAGAAACCGTGGATAGATGGCAGCAGTGCGCAAAATTTAATGCGCGAACCACCACATTTAACCATGGCAAGGTGACGGAGTATGGCCGAATACAAACAGTGTAGTTATTCCATCCGTATGCCAATCAAACAGGCAAAACGTCAGTATAGAGACAAAGTGGAGACTCTATTCAACGGCTCAGACACAAGACGCATGTGGCAGGGTCTATAGACAATCACGGACTATGAAGGGAAAACCAGCCATGTTGCGGACACCGACGTCTTGCTTCCAGACAAGCTAAACACCTTCTTCGCCCGCTACCAAGGGACTGTGGACTCTCCTTTCTCCATGGCCGACATGAGTAAGCCATTTAAGTGTGTTAACCCTTGCAAGGCTGCCGGGCCAGACGGCATCCCTAGCCGCGTCCTCAGAGCATGCGGAGACCAGCTGGCTGGAGTGTTTACGGACATTTTCAATCTCTCCCTATCCCAGTCTGCTGTCCCCACATGCTTCAAGATTTCCACCATTGTTCCTGTACCCTAGAAAACAACGGTAACTGACTATTTCCCCATAGCACTCACTTCTGTCATCATGAATTGCTTTGAGAGACTAGTCAAGGATCATATCACCTCCACCCGACCTGTCGCCCTAGACCCACTCTAATTTGCATACTGCCCCAATAGATCCACAGACGATGCAATCGCCATCCTACTGTACACTTCCCTATCCCACCTGGACAAGAGGAATACCTATGTAAGCATGCTCTTCATTGACTATAGCTAAGCATTCAACACCGTAGTACCCTCCAAGCTCATCATTAACCTTGTCTCCCTGGGTCTGAACCCCGCCCTGTGCAACTGGTTCCTGGACTTCCTGACGGGCCGCCACCAGGTGGTGAAGGTAGGAAACAACACGTGCACTTCGCTGATCCTCAACACTGGAGCCCCACAAGGGTGTTTGCTCAGCCCCCTCCTGTACTCCCTGTTCACCCAACTCAATCATCAAGTTTTGTCGACACAACAGTAGTAGGCCTGATTACCAACAATGTTGTGACAGCCTACAGGGAGAAGGTCAGGTCCCTGGGAGTGTGGTGCAGGAACATAACCTCTCACTCAATGTCAACAAAACATGTGTCTGTACATGTATAAATGATTAATGGGGCGTAGTAAAGGGGTCAAAAGTCCTTCAGTAAGTATCTAGATGAAAAAACGAAAAAAGGAAAGCTCTGCAAAAGCCTGGAATTGTAGCCATTCATTACTTCGCTCACCATCTAGCCAAATAAAAAAGACCTCCCAAACGTGTAGCTTAAATAACAACCACACAAGACAGTAGTCATCATTTTTATCAGAGTTCAATGGTGTTTCTGCAGAGTAGTAACAGGGGGAAAAAAGCCCTGCAGTAAAAATCAAAACATCTCTTCGACTTGGAAGGTAGGCTAGACTAGGCTATGCATGCTACCTGGCAAAAGAGTAGGTCATAGATCCAATATATCAGAAGTGACTGTTGAACCAGCGCTTGGCATCCTCGTGGGAGTCAAACTTTAGCCTTCCCTCCGGTATGTTGAACGTGGAGACGAGCAGGGGAGCAGAGTGAGAATTTTAACTTTCTTCTGATAAAGGTTGCGTTTCACATCGAGGAATTTAGCTCTCTTCTTGGTGACACTCGAGCTGAGGTCAGGAAAGATGAACACCTTGCATCCACAGACGTGTAGCTGGTCTCTGCCCTGCCTCTGGAGGATGTGCTCCTTGTCACAGTAGTAGTGAAAACAGACGATAAACACTCTAGGCTTGGAGTTGTCATCTCCGCCAGCTGGGGCTATGGACCCCCAGCACCTTATGGTTATCGTAGCTCAGACGGGCGACCGTTCTCTCAAGGGCTACTATGTGTTTATGGTAGTCACACAAGTCATGTTCAAAGCCGTCAAGTCAGCGGCCTTGTTCATTCACGGCAGCTCGGACAGCATCACGGACAGCAGTGAAGGGGGCCAGAGCAGCATCGATGGCAGTTTTGAGCTGAGTGGCAATGGTAGCTGTAATTTCCGAGATCAGGACCGTACGGAGGTTCTGAAGATCTGTGTGGAGTGTGACCGCATGAGACTCCGTATCGGTTGGACTGGAGTCGGCGCCATTACCATTCACGTTTGCCATCGAGGTTCAAACGTTAGTGACAGGTCTTCTGCTCCTCATTTGAATCAGAAAGATAACTTACAAATTCATCACTCGAATGTGATATGTAAGAAAGTGAAATGCAAAGTACAAATTTGGTTAAATTAACTAATGCGTAGGAGCCTCGTCCACGAGCATCTTCTTCGTTCACATGCTCAGCCGCGTCAGTTGGTTCTTTGTGTCTGTCTCTCATTTTATGCCGTCACTGTAGCACTTTGATTTTCTTTCAATAAAAAGTGAGTTATAAATTAAATATTGTTATTAATTATTATTTATAATTTTTGAGTGAAATGGAAGCCCTATTTCTCTTGTTCCCCAGGTTTTCCTCTGAACGTTCTCTGTCTGCTGCCACATCTGGTCCAGAACTTCGACGGCCCATCCCAGTTCTGTAAAGACGTGGCGCAGAGAATAGCTCAGGTTAGTCTCCTCGTCAACTTTCCAGTCAATGTGCGTTATTTAATAGATAAACGAGGACTTTACACATGCAAAATGAGGTGAAATAATTCTCCAGAAATTAAGTCAATGTAAAGTATATAAATGTACTCTTGGTCATTTTGAAATCGAATTCATGTCAATCTAATTCATTATTTATGATTCATTGCCAACATGTACCGTAAATATTTAGTATTTGATTTCTGCTTGGATGGCCAGGTATGCTTAGAGGAGAAGAATTCAAAACTGTCCAACTTGGCCCATGTGATGACCCTGTACAAAACACACTCGTACACCCGGAACTGCTTCTCCTGGGTCAACGTCGTCTGTCGCTATCTCCACGAGGCCTTCTCCGAGATCACCCTCAACATGGTCACTTACATGGCCGAGGTCTGTATGGCTGTTCTATGGATAACCATACTCCTCTTAAGCCTGATTCACACTATAGGGCCAAACCAATCCAGTTCAAGACGAACTGTACAGGGCTGGCCTGGTTTGGTATCTATCTTAGTTGCTGGAACCGTGCAGGAAAGGACGATGTGAGAAGAAAATATCTGAGCCAGTATAGTGCTGTACAGGTCAGCCCTATAGTGTGAATGATCCTTAAGAGTTTCTGATACATAAATTAAGTTTCTCCTCGAGTAATATGGATTAAATTGATCAATGTAGGGCTATCCATCCATTTCAGACTGTGTCATTAACTGTGAGTGTGTTCTGATTGGCTAGTTGTTGGAGAAGGGTCTACCCAGCATGCAGCAAACCTTGCTCCAGATCATCTACAGCCTGCTGAGTCACATGGACCTGTCAGTCATTCAGGCCAAGACATTCAATATGGAGGTCCTCAAGACCATCGAGAAGTTTGTCCAGGTGAGAGGAAAATGACGTTGCTATTAGTGAAATAATACGTTTTGAAGTTGAGGACTTCTCCCCTCCTGACTGACGGACCATTTCAAGATGGCTAAAGCCTCTACTGACCTTGTGTTTAGCCAAGCTGACAGCAGCTAGCTGATATTTCTCTATCAAATCAATTATGGAAGATACTGTATCAAGAGCCAGTGTCTGGATTTAGTTTCATAACACAATCGTTATACAACATCTTGCTATGAAAGTAGCTTGCAACTTAGTATCAAATGTTCATCATGTTGTGTTAAAACATTTTACTATGAAAACGGTATCAACTGCGACTTGAATGCCCGCTCTTAAGTCAGCTCTGCTGTTTTACATCACAATATACTGCTAGTTGTGTCTTGTCTCGTCTCTCCTTAAGTCGGCTGTTCGATCCTTTACGGAACTACTGATGTCCCTACAGGTGTAGGCTAACATAAACTAACTCACTCTTGTTACATCACCTTGGTCCGTACAATTGACCTTATTTTAGCGCCCAAAAAACGTGATACTTCCAGATCGACTGTAATGTCAATACCATTGTAAAGCACAATTTCTCCCCTTTCCAACAAAATCATTGACGAGACCTCCACGATGCCCATTTCTGCATGATTCAAGAAGGCAATGAGCTCCGTCGAGTCTTTTTTTAAATGGCGGGTGGGGAAGCGTAACTAATGTGTGACAGTGAGAAGGAGAGATGTCGTGTGGGGAAATGGCTTTTTTTCACTCGATCTGTCCAACCTATCGCCTTATCTCCTCCTAAATGTAAATAAAACACTATAAAAAGTTTATATAATGTATCATTACATACCTATTTGAAGGTTTTTGTCGAATTTAAATCGGGTTTTTAAGGCGGTGCTAAAGTGGTCTTCAGAAGTAAACAGCGGTTTTGAGAGTGATGATCGCTTACAGTGATGACGCAAAAAATGACTAGGTATCCCCCCCCCACCCCCGTCACTGTCCATGTCTTGTTTTTAAACAAAGAGAAGTGCTACACCTGGTGGAGAGAGATTGTAAGACAGAAATAGTAGCCTTACGCGTGCTGTACGTTACGGCATGAAACGTCACGATGTAACGTATGGTCCATTTAAAAAAAAAAAACTTTTCTCCAATACTATAAAGCCATTACCATGTTGATCAACGCTTGAATAGAAGCGTAGTTCACATCCCAGACTTTTATGTCAACACAGTCACTACAGTCCCATTAGTTTTCTTTGCAGCCTCGTTTGAATGTCGCGGTTGTGCACATTTGTACGGAATGGGGTGAGTTTACGTTACATGTAGACATTGCACAAACATTGCCCAGATTTAATGTAGATACATTTATCTACAAAAAAATGTATGGGTGTGTTTGTGTTACAAAGACAAATCATTTCATGCTGTAAATATCATATTGATGCACTTACAAAGACAGTATGCCTACACATGCCTAGCAAATACAAATAAGTTGTATATAGAGTACAACTAGAATGGCATTATATTTGTCTATTTGGCCAAATCTAAGAATTTGGCTGTCTAACCACATACTGACATGCACAGCTCTCTGGGTGAGGTTCTTCCATCTATGTAATGTATTACAGGTTATGGACAATGTAGTCAGGTGGCAGGACAAGTGGAGTGCATGACAATCCTGGATATGACAGAGTTTGCCTCAACCCATGGGTCCATCAGGCAGAGTTTAATAACTACAGGCAAATACCCCATAATGTTTTTTTAAATGTTTATAAATTAATACAAAAATGACAAGCTAAAATGTCTTGAGTCAATATGTATTCAACCCCTTTGTTATGGTAAACCTAAATATGTTTAGGAGTAAAAATATGCTTAACATAATACTTTAATTTTTTTTTTTTGCCAAAATGACATACCCAAGTCTAACTTCCTGTAGCTCAGGACCTGAAGCAAGGATATACATATTCTTGATACCATTTGAAAGGAAACACTTTTTGTGGAAATGTTAAATGAATGCGGAGAATATAACACGTTAGATCTAGTAAAGGATAATACAAAGAAAAAAACACCTGTTTTTTTTGTATTTCTTTTGCACCATCATAATAATAATAATAATATATGCCATTTAGCAGACGCTTTTATCCAAAGCGACTTACAGTCATGTGTGCATACATTCTACGTATGGGTGGTCCCTCTTTGAAATGCAAGAGAAAGGCCATAATGTATTATTCCAGCCCAGCGTCAATTTAGATTTTGACAACTAGTTTTAGACTGATCCAATGAACCATTGCATTACTGTTCAAAGTTTTATATCAAGGCTGGCCAAATGTGCCTAATTGGTTTATTAATACATTTAATACATAACTGTGCACTCCCCTCAAACAATAGCATGGTGTTATTTCACTGTAATAACTACTATAAATTGAACAGTGCAGTTATATTAACAAGAATTTAAGCTTTCTGCCAATATCAGACCTCGCTTCGAGTCCTTAGGAAACTTTGCAGTATTTCATTTTTTAATGTATTATTTCATACATTGTTACCCCAGGAAATCTTAAGTCTTATTACATACAGCCGGGAAGAACTATTGGATTTAAGAGCGACGTCAATTTACCAACATTACGACCAGGAATAAGACTTTCCCGAAGCGGATCCTCTGTTTGGGCCACCACCCAGGACAATGGATCTAATCCCAGAAGTCGACCCAAAACAACGACGCCGCAGTTGGAGCGACCTCCTGGTCAAGCTCCGTAGACGCGCAAATCGCCCACCGCTCCCGGGTATACGTCTCGCCAATGTTCAGTCTCTTGGCAACAAGGTAGATGAAATTCGAGCAAGGTTTGCCTTTCAGAGAGACATCAGAGATTGTACTCAAATTTCCGTGAAACAGAGAATGTTATCTCGGGATATGTTGTTGGAATTGGTTCAGCCAATTCTTCTCCATGCATCGCGCGGACAGAGATAAACACCTCTCTGGGAAGAGGTGCATGCTTCATGATTAACGACTCATGGTGTAATCATAACAAAATACAGGAACTCAAGTCCTTCTGCTCTCCCAACCTAGAATTCCTTACAATCAAATGCCGGCCATTTGCTCCTACCGTCTTATAGGAAGAAACTCAAACAGGATGTACCAGTGACGAGAACCATTCAACGCTGGTCTGACCAATCGGAAGCCACACTTCAAGACTGTTTTGATCACACGGACTGGGATATGTTCCGGTCAGCCTCAGAGAACAACCTCTCACTCAACGTCAACAAAACAAAGGAAATTATTGTGGATTTCAGGAGGCTGAAGAAATGTGGCTTGGCACGCAAAACCCTGGCAAACTTTTACAGATGCACAATCGAGAGCATCCTGTATCGCAGCCTGGTACGGCAACTGCTCTGCCCTCAACCGCAAAGCTCTCCAGAGGGTGGTGCGGTCTGCACAACGCATCACCGGGGGCAAACTACCTGTCCTCCATGATACCTACAGCACCCAATGTCACAGGAAGACTAAAAAGATCGTCAAGGACATCAACCACCTGAGCCACTGCCTGTTCACACTGCTACCATCCAGAAGTCGAGGTTAGTATATGTGCATCAAAGCTGGGACCGAGAAGCTGGTTTTCAGTCTCTATCTCAAGGCCATCAGACTGCTAAACAGCAATAACTAACTCAAGAGGCTGCTGCCTACATTCAGACCTAATCACTAGTCAGATTAAACAATGCCACTTTAAATAATGCCACTTTAATAATGTTTACATATCTTACATTACTCATATCATATGTATATACTGTACTTTATACCATCTATTGCACCTTGCCTATGCCACTCGGACATCCATATATTTATATGTACATATTGTCATTCACCCCTTTAGATTTGTGTGTATTAGGAATGTTGTGGAATTGTTAGATATTACTGCACTGTCGGAACTAGAAGCACAAGCATTTCTCTCCACTCACATTAACATAATTTGCAAATAAATTCATTAAAAATCCTACAATGTGATTTTCTGGATTTGTTTTTCAAATTTTGTCTGTCATAGTTGAAATGTACCTATGATGAAAATTACAGGCCTCTCATCTTTTTAAGTGGGAGAACTTGCACAATTGGTGGCTGAGTAAATACTTTTTTGCCCCACTGTATATCTACCCCCTGGAAAGCCAAGTCAATAAACAGATCACCGACCATTTTGAATCCCACCATACCTTATCCGCTATGCAATCTGGTTTCAGAGCTGGTCATGGGTGCACCTCAGCCACGTTCAAGGTCCTAAACGATATCTTAACCGCCATCGATAATAGACATTACTGTGCAGCCGTATTCATTGATCTGGCCAAGGCTTTCGACTCAATCACCACATCCTCATCGGCAGACTCGATAGCCTTGGTTTCTCAAATGATTGCCTCTCCTGGTTCACCAACTACTTTTCTGATAGAGTTCAGTGTGTCAAGTCGGAAAGCCTGTTGTCCGGGCCTCTGGCAGTCTCTATGGGAGTGCCTCAGGGTTCAATTCTTGGACCGACTCTCTTCTCTGTATACATCAATGATGCTGCCGGTGAGTCTCTGATCCAATTCTACGCAGACGACACCATTCAGTATACTTCTGGCCCTTCTTTGGACACTGTTAACAACCCTCCAGACGAGTGTCAATGCCATACAACTCTCCTTCCATGGCCTCCAATTGCTCTTAAATACAAGTAAAATTAAATGCATGCTCTTCAAACGATCGCGGCCTGCACCTGCCCGCCCGTCCAACATCACTACTCTGGATGGTTCTGACTTAGGTATTTGTAGTTGTCCACATATTCTAGGTGTCTGGTTAGACTGTAAACTCTCCTTCCAGACTCACATCAAACATCTCCAATCCAAAGTTAAATCTAGAATTGGCTTCCTATTTCGCAATAAAGCATCCTTCTCTCATGCTGCCAAATATACCCTTGTAAAACTGACCATCCTACCGATCCTCGACTTCGGCGATGTCATTTACAAAATAGCCTCCAATAGCCTACTCAATAAATTGGATGCAGTCTATCACAGTGCCATCCGTTTTGTCACCAAAGCCCCATATACTACCCACCACTGCAACCTGTACGCTCTCGTTGGCTGGCCCTCGCTTCATACTCGTCGCCAAACCCACTGGCTCCATGTCATCTACAAGACCCTGCTAGGTAAAGTCCCCCCTTTTCTCAGCTCGCTGGTCACCATAGCAGCACCCACCTGTAGCACGCGCTCCAGCAGGTATTTCTCTCCAGTCACCCCAAAAACCAATTCATCCTTTGGCCGCCTCTCCTTACAGTTCTCTGCTGCCAATGACTGGAACGAACTACAAAAATCTCTGAAACTGGAAACACTTATCTCCCTCACTAGCTTTAAGCACCAGCTGTCAGAGCAGCTCACAGACTACTGTACCTGTACATAGCCCATCTACAATTTAGCCCAAACAACTCCCTCTCCCCCTACTGAATTTATTTATTTAGCTCCTTTGCACCCCATTATTTCTATCTCTACTTTGCACATTCTTCCACTGCAAATCTACCATTCCAGTGTTTTACTTGCTATATTTTATTTACTTCGCCACCATGGCCTTTTTTTTTGCCTTCACCTCCCTTATCTCACCTCATTTGCTCACATTGTATATAGACTTGTTTATACTGTATTATTGACTGTATGTTTGTTTTACTCCATGTGTAACTCTGTGTTGTTGTATCTGTCGAACTGCTTTGCTTTATCTTGGCCAGGTCGCAATTGTAAATGACAACTTGTTCTCAACTTGCCTACCTGGTTAAATAAAAGGTGAAATTAAATTAAATTTAAATAAAAAATCTGTTAACCATGTGTATGTGAGCAATAACATTTCATTTGACATATGTCTATGTCCTGGGAAATGTTCTTGTTACTTACAACCTCATGCTAATCACATTAGCCTACTTCCCGTGGGGGACCCACCGATCCTGTAGAGGTGATCATGATTTTTGAATGACTACCTCATCTCTGTATGCCACACATACAATTGTCTGTAATGTCCCTCAGTCGAGCAGTGAAGTACGAACACAGATTCAACCAGCAAAGGGCATTGATAGATGTGAAAAATATAAATAATTGCAGACATTGAATATCCCTTTGAGCATGGGGAAGTTATTATTTACACCCAGTGACTACAAAGATACAGGGGACCTTCCTAACTCAGTTGCCCGGAGAGGAAAGAAACCGCTCAGGGATTTTACCATGAGGCCAATGATGACTTTAAAACAGTACAGAATGTCATGGTTGTGATATGAGAACTGAGGATGGACATTGTAGTTACTCCACAATACTAACCTAATTGACAGGGTGAAAGAAGCCTGTACAGAATTAAAATATTCCAAAACATGCATCCTGTTTGCAACAAGGCACTAAAGTAATACTGCAAAAATGTGGCAAAGCAATTCACTTTTTGTCCTGAATACTATTATGATATTATGTTTGGTGCAAATCCAATACAACACATTACTGAGTACCACTCTCCATATTTTCAAGCATAGTGATGGCTATGGGTTAAGGGTATGCCTGTAATAGTTAAGGACTGGGGAGTTTTTCAGGATAAAAAAGAAACAGAATATAGTTAAGCACAGTTAAAATCCAAGAGCAAAACATGGTTCAGTCTGCTTGCCACCAGACACTGAAAGATTAATTCACCTTTCAGCAGGACAATAGCCTAAAACATAAGGCCAAATCTACACTGGAGTTGCTTACCAAGAAGACAGTGAATGTTCCTGAGTGGCCCATTTACAGTTGGCTCAAATCTGATGAAACTCTGTCAAGATCTCCTGGATTGCCATAAATAAACATAAACAACAGCCTAATTACCATGGCCTTACCATGTCTACCTGAGACTCCAAGCCAAACTCTACAGAGTCCACCTTCCTGATTCTTAATCTGCAGCCTTTGGCTTCGTCCGGTCCAGTCTCATCCCCTCGGGAATTCTTCTCACATCCTTTCTATTTCCTCAATTATATTATAAACCCATTTCAATCTGTTCAAATCCAATTGTATTGGTCAAGGATAGCAGATGCACATGGTTAGCAGATGTTAATGCGAGTGTAGCTAAATGCTTGTGGTCAATGTCTGGTCCTTGTGAAAAATAATATGATGAACAGAATACTGAATGTAGTATTCCTTTAACTACTGCAAAAAGGGAAAACAGAGTCTTGCGTCTCAGCAACAAATTAAAGGCACACCCAACATGACTCTATAAACAGCCTGCTGTGTTGGCTGCAGGCCCTCATTCCAGGCTCACACACACTGAAACCTTTCTCCTGGCGGATTCTCCTCAGAGGCTTTGCTTTATGCTTCTTTGATAAATGAAAACAGTTTTGACGTCATATGGTGGATATCTTCTGACAGACTCTGTGTTGTGTATCTCTCTCTCGTTGTGTGTGTGCTCTGTCTGCACACGCTCTTCAGACGGCCCACTGGAGGGAAGCCCTGAACATTCTGAAGCTAGTGGTGTCCCGGTCGGCTAGCCTGGTGCAGCCAACGTCCCCCCACAGCGAGCTGGCCCACCTGGACCTCCAGGTGTGGGAGCGCTCCTCCAAAGCCCTGCCCGGGAAAACACTGGACTTTACCTTTGACATCTCTGAGGTTAGTCAGACATCAATGGTTCTCGGGTTCTTTTGATCTGTTTCTCTCTCTTTCGCTCTCTTTTGCTCACTCTCTGTCTTACTTTCTCCCACTCTCTCTCTCTCTCACTCTCTCTCTCTCTCTCTCTCTCTCTCTCTCTCTCTCTCTCTCTCTCTCTCTCTCTCACTCACTCACTCACTCACTCACTCACTCACTCACTCACTCACTCACTCACTCACTCACTCACTCCACTCACTCACTCACTCACTCACTCACTCACTCACTCACTCACTCACTCACTCACTCACTCACTCACTCACTCACTCACTCACTTCCTCTCACTCTCTCACTTCCTCTCACTCTCTCACTCTGATGTAATGTTGTCGCTCCTTGTCTGACAGCCAAGCCACGGACAAGACAGGGTTTATTCTGTGCATGAAGCTGTTCTGTGTTAAAGACTGCTTCCCAAATGGCACCCTATTCCCTATACAGTGTAATACTTTTGATCAGGGCTCTGGTCAAAAGTAGTGTACTATAGGGAATAGGGTGCCATTTATGTCAAAGCCAAATGTTTGTTGTTAAAAGCATGAAAGGCACTTAGAGGCATGTTTACGGTCTCGCGTTTTCTTGTACTTTTCCTGTGTTTTCCAGGGTGTGGTACTGGTGTGAGACTGTTGATGACTGGATCTGTTTTGGACAGGAAACATGTCTTTCCTTCCAGTTAATTACAGATTATGCCTTTTAATAATGACCCCAGTAGATTAGCAGGAAAGCTAGAAAAGTACACACACACACAGTAAACACTCTCAGCCAGTCTGGGCAGAGTTAGACTAGAGAGCGATGTGAGGGCTAATAGACAGACAGACTGGGAAGTAATGTATGATTTATGTACGTCTAGGAACCAAACAGGCAGATATTTGTGAGGTTTATGAATGGCAGGAAATATTGTCAGACAGGTCTACTGCCGTCCTTTGTGTGGGAATCAGGGAGGAGGAGAGTTCAAACTGGGCTGGGGTGGAGAGGGAGTGAGCTCCAGCCAAACAGAGAGCATTACAGCCTAGAGAGGAATGATTGAACAAAATTACCTCTCGTTTCTCAGACAAATTCCTCAGTATTTTTAGACGGAAGGGGGTGGGGAGAAAAACACAACAGAAGAACAGCATGTTTCCGGAGGCACATGGAATCTGTGTAAATTGACTGCAGCTGGATTGAATAAGCTAATTTAGCCAAGCTGGGGGATATCTTATTTTCCTAATGTGCGAATCTCTCCCGCTCGGTAATTGAGCTGCTGGGGCTATGAACGGCTGCCATTGGACAGTGCTAAGGGCTTAACAAACGCTGCCTGGCAGGTGTTGAAATATTGATGAGCGGCTGAATAGTTGGCCTGCTGCGTGTCCTGGCTGGGAGGGCTAGACTGGAGCAGCCATAGAACAGAGGAATGGGAGCTGTCCAATCATGGACTTACTGCTGCAGAGACACTCCGTTTCGGCTCCAAACCTGTGCTCTGTGTGTGACTAACTAAGTTCCCTACGTGTGTGTGTTTGTAGACCCCAGTGATTGGCAGGAGGTATGAGGAGCTGCAAGGTTCTCCAGGCCGGGAGGGGAATTGCCAGGCCATCGCTGTGACCTGCAGCACCTCCTCCACCTCCTCGGGCTCCACCTCCAACAACGTCCTGGTTCCAGTCAGCTGGAAAATACCCCAGTCCTCTCAGGTCAGTGTCACCCTTTCTCCCTCTTCTCCCACAATTTCTCAGGTCAGCCTCCCCTTTCACCCCGCCTCCCCCAGTCTTTTCAGGTGAGTATCTCCCATTCTCCCCCTTTTCCATCACTCCTCCAAGGTCAGTCTCCCACTCCACCCCCAGTCCTCTCAGGTTAGTGTCCCGCTTACATTTTACAGTTGAGTAATTTAGCAGATGCTCTTCTCCAGAGCTATTACAGGAGCAATTATGGTTAAGTGCCTTGCTCAAGGGCACAATCAACAGATTTTTCACCTAGTCATCTCGGGGATCTGAACCAACAACCTTTTGGTTACTGGGGCTGCCTACCACCCCCTTCTCCCCCAGTCCTCTAAGGTCAGTCTACCCCTTTCAGTCCTCTCAGGTCTGTCTCACCTCCTACCCCAATCCTCACAAGTCAATCTCTCCCTTTCTCTTCCAGAATGTTACTTCTATCTAGCGTGTTTGTGCTTTAGCCAAACCTTCACGTTTCTTGTATGCCATGGCAAGGACCACTACAGAGGAGTTGGCTAAAGCACACCCAGATCTGGCCTCCAGGATTATTGTGATCAGGAAGCGAGAAATAACAACAAACAGAAAAAGTAAGAGTCAATGTAGCTCTGGTCCAGGGCAAAGTGTGTACTCCTCCACTAGTAGTGTCCAGTAGTAGTGGAGAAACGCGCACTATCCCCCTGGACCAGAGCTAGAGTCAGGGGCTCCACTTTGGTTTTTAGAAGTGGGAAATCTAAAACTCATATCTTGCATTTTTACACAACCCAATATGCTGTCTCTATTTAGAACAAAAAGTAAGCAAAATGCCCACTGTCATCAAGCTAGGTAAGAGATCATTATTAAGTATGTTTAATGTGATTAATCAGACTGAACAAGATCAAAGGTAATTCAACAATAAATATTGTTGCACCTTTAACCAATAGACTAACAAATGAACAACTCTTGGAAAAACTACTTTTGATTGACTTTATTAAGACATCCTCTATATCAAATTTCAGTCAGAATGACCTGCCAGCCCGAGCCACCTGCACGCCCGACCCCCACCAGTCTAGTCAATAACTCCAATCTCTCCCAACACAAGTTCCGTCCCAGTTCCCACCTTAAAGGGAAAGTTGTGAAAATAAATTTAAAAAACACCTAAAATATACATTAACATACATTAATCTCATATGCCTAATAGTACTGTAGAGCTCTTTTTACTTTCACACAATATAGCTGGGTCGCCCCCCAACACAACCCACTCAGCTTTAGGATCTTAGTGAAACATTCATTTTTGGTTTCGCGTGTGTTAAGCCAAGGCCAGAGCGACAACCCACAGGACGAAAGACCCCCTGGGCCAGGACTGAGGAGCCCAGCAGCTAGGGATTGCCTAAATCGATATCTCCACTGACATGGGCATGTTTTCAATACAGACTCCTTTATTCGAACTGTATTCCATATAACATATCCAGACCTTATGAAAGTTGCTCAGTTTACCCTTAATCTTGTAATAAATCAAAGCTAGTGATACATAACTTGACATTGTGTGAGGAAAACCAACCTTCCAATTAATGGTATTGCATTTCTTAGTCGCTATAAATGGTTACACAGTTTCTTCAGATAAGTCTCCAGTATCAACATTTCCAAGCAAACAAAAACAGGGAGAATCTATAGACATGCAGAGATAATATAACATACTGTTTGCCAGAATTCCGCCAGCCTTCACAAGACCATAACATATGCAAATGGATCCGCTTTTGTGTTTTTTACACCTCAGCAGAGGAATGACATTTCTGAGTCCATGTAATTCAGTTTCACTGGCATATAGTACTTTCTATGGATGGTCTTAAACTGTAGTAATATATGCCTGAGATGATATGAACATGACTGGAGATTCAAACATATGTATCCATTCATCATCACTTGCTTCTACCAGGTCTCCCTCATTTTTGTTTTACATATTTGTGTCATCGGGAAAAGCCTCTATCAACTCTTGATACAGTTTGGAAATCAACTTTGGAGGTTTGTCAGACTCCCTTAAAATGTCATTTGGCTTTTCCAGTGTTTGCTGCAGAGAGTGTGGTGTGTCCTCAAAAATTCACCTCATCTCAGTCACAGACTGGTCTTCCCTGGCTGCCTGACCCTGCTGGGACCCCGTCACCATCTGATCCTCCTAACATGCGGCATGACAAAGAATTACCTTGGTACACATTTATACATTATATTATCCAAAAATAGAATCAATGGTTCAATAATTGAAATGACCATCATTCCCAGATCCCAGACTGTAGCTTTAAGCTGCTGTCCTGTAGCTACCGTAGGTCTACTCATCAATTCAAGATAGAACTTTATATCATTCACTGATATTGTTAATATACTGCAAAATTCCCCTGACCTCCATAGACTGGTCTTCCCTGGCTGTCTGACCCTGCTGGGACCATCTGTCACCATCTGATCCTGTTGTGTACTGTCTGCACTAGAGGGCTGCATTCCTACTGGATGTCTGCGGGACCTTGCTGCGCAGTCAGCATTTTTCATGCTACGGGCAAGGGGGGTCATAAAGACGACTTTCGGATGCAAATATTTGTGTTGTCCCACAGATTATTTGGAAACGGTCCTCTTTCTGCTTTGTGTGCGTTAGCCTACCTATTGTGTTAAATGTGCATATCTTTGCATTGTTCACACATTCGCTGCTTCAACTTCAACATTAGCCTACCTCTCCTAGTTGGGCGTGAGAGTAGGCTGCCTACATAGGCAGAGAGTCACGTGGCAGTTAACTTGAATATGAAATTAACTTAATTATGATTAGACTGAAGTTTACTACGGTCTCTGTAAATGATTACTGATAATGGAAGAAGTGGAGGGCGCTCAACCAACGTGAGTCGAAGTGTAGTCAAAAAAATGGAATCATCATTGAAAAGGCACGACGCACACATAGGTTAGGTTACTATGGTGAGCGACCGTTGAGCCTATTCATTTAAGTATTGATTACCCTTTTATTTGCCTCTGCCTGCAAATTGTCCTCCTAATAGGTGGGCGATATTCTATTGGACGAAGCAAAACGTAGCAAGCGTCTCATTCATGCTGCTTCCAGTTCAGTACCCATACCTGCGAGATCAGGTGTGGTCTCAATTAAATAGAGTAGGATATAGCCTATGCATGTGTGAAGAAGCACAGGGCAGTTATCTTTCCAAGGATATGTACTTCCTTAATAGGCCTATGATTAGGCTATAGTTTATAGGCTTAAATATTGATCACCCATTATTTCACCGTCTGAAAATCTTACCACTCCCCCCCAAAAATTGCTTATTGGCCGATATAGCCCAGTAATACAATATAAGGCCCATGTAAGAATCTCTGGTAATTGAACCTATTTCTTAAGTTATTTTTGTAAGTTTGAAATTGCCTAATAGGGTGCAAAATTGCTGGGACCATGGCTGGCAAGTGAGTTGTGTCACATACTGCGGTTGGGTTTGGGACCAGTTCTTGCGGTAGTGTGTGGGTGTCAGACAGAAGGCCAGCGGGTGTGGGCGGGAGCGGGATAAAGAAATCGGTCCAGCGCAGACCTCTACTGTGCATCATGACAGGGAAATCTGTAACATTACAGCTGTTTGTTACTGTCAGTGTGAAAAGTAGGTAATTAGCTAGGGACACTGACAGATCAATAACGTTACATTGCCATTTTGACTAATTAAACTCACATTGCACTGAAAAAACGTCAGAATATCAATCTTCAATTGTTGGCCGATGGGTTCATCATTTGATTCCGGTCTAGTTTGATTAAGGCAGAAAGAATATCTAATGTTAGCCAACTTTTTGCCAGAGCTCTCTAACGGTATGTCAACTGGTGAAAGCTTGCCAAGTTCATTTACTTCTGAAATGAGACTAAACAAAGGCTACAAAATATTTCCATCCAAACAGCTGTTAGATAGTAATACTAGCCACGTCATACTGCTCTCTGACAGATACAGTCAGATACAGATAAGTCTGAAGTTTACATACACATTAGGTTGGAGTCATTCACTTTTTTAACCACTCCACAAATGTTTTGTTAACAAACTATAGGTTTGGCAAGTCAGTTAGGACCTCTACTTTGTTCATGACGCAAGTACTTTTTCCAACAATTGTTTACAGATAGATTATTTCACTTATAATTCACAGTATCACAATTCCAGTGGGTCAGCACTAAGTTGACTGTGCCTTTTTAAACAGCTTGGAAACGGCTTGGAAAATTCCAGAAATGTATGTCATGGCTTTAGAAGCTTCTGATAGGGTAATTAACATAATTTGAGTCAATTGGAGGTGTACCTGTGGATGTATTTCAAGGCCTACCTTCAAACTCGATGCCTCTTTGCTTAACATCATGGGAAAATCAAAAGAAATCAGCCAAGACCTTAGAAAAAAATGTGTAGACCTCCACAAGTCTGGTTCATCCTTGGGAGCAATTTCCAAATGCCTGAATGTACAACACCATGGGACCACGCAGCCGTCATACCGCTCAGGAAGGAGACGCGTTCTGTCTCCTAGAGATGAACGTACTTTGGTGCGAAAAGTGCAAATCAATCCCAGAACAACAGCAAAGGACCTTGTGAAGATGCTGGAGGAAACGGATACACAAGTATCTATATCCACAGTAAAACAAGTCCTATGTCGTTATAACCTGAATGGCTGCTCAGCAAGGAGGAAGCCACTGCTCCAAAACTGCCATAAAAAAGCAAGACTACGTTTTGCAAATGCACATGGGGACAAAGATCGTACATTTTGAAGAAATGTCCTCTGGTCTGATGAAACAAAAATAAAATGGCCAGTTTGGCAGCATCATGTTGTGGAGGTGCTTTACTGCAGGAGGGACTGGTGCACCTCACAAAATAGATGGTTTCATGAGGAAAGGAAAATGAAGTGGATATATTGAGGCACCATCTCAAGACATCAGTCAGGTAGTTAAAGCTTGGTCGCAAATGGGTCTTCCAAATGGACAATGACCCCAAGCATACTTCCAAAGTTGTGGCAAAATGGCTTAATGGACAACAAAGTCAAGATATTGGAGTGGCCATCACAAAGCCCTGACCTCAATCCTATAGAAAATTTGTGGGCAGAACTAAAAAAGTGTGTACGATCAAGGAGGCCTACAAACCTGCCTCAGTTACACCAGCTCTGTCAGGGGGAATGGGCCAAAATTCACCCAACTTATTGTGGGAAGCTTGTGGAAGGCTAACCGAAACGTTTGACCCAAGTTAAACAATTTAAAGGCAATGCTACCAAATACTAATTTGCTGTATGTGAACTTCTGACCCACTTGGAATGTGATGAAAGAAATACAAGCTGAAATAAATCATTCTCTCTACTATTTTTCTGACATTTCACATTCTTAAAATCAAATGCTGATCCTATCTGACCTAAGAGAGGGAATGTTTACTAGCATTAAATGCCATGAATTTTGAAAAACTATGTTTAAAGGTATTTTGCTGAGGTGAATGTAAACTTTTGACTTAAACTAGAAGACTTAAAGTACTGAGGCTAGATATGACCTGGCTGTGGTAGCTACTAGCTAGTGTAGCTTATTCCTTCATCTCAGTCGGGAGGGGATGAAACATTGCCTAACGTTACATTTCATTTACAGTACTAGCTCAGCACTGCGACTAAACACTAGTTTAGTTTTTTTTCTGTAAAGTTAAACAATTGTTACCTTACTAGCTATATCAGTCAACTAAAGAGTAACCAGTTTCTGATCTGCTTCCTTTTACAACTTGGTGAAAGAGAATAGTGCAACAAATACACCTTGAACTATGCTCAACTCTGCCATGCTGGTCCAGCCAGCCTTCCAGAAGCTATGCCTTCACACGGCCTGTCAGCCCGTTCTGTGGTGTCTGCTGTCCTAAATCCAGATGTCTAAACACTCCAAACAGTCTACCCAACCACACATTTGTCTATTTTTTTTAAATCAATGTAAAGCTGGTGTAGGGACAAAAATGCAATTTCAGAATGTGAGGTGGCTGTTTGGAGTGTTTAGCCATCTGGATTTAGGACCATGCGGACACCACAGAACGGGCAGACAGGCTGTGTGAAGGCAAAGCTTCTGGAAGGCTGGTTGGACCAGCACGACAAAGTTGAGCATAGATCAATGTGTATGTGTTGCGGCTCTTGGCTAGAGTCAACGATACGTCAAATCTTCCAAACTTGTGTGATGACAGAAATATTAGTGTACATTTCTGTGTACTTTAAGTAGAACAAATATTCATATGGTGTTCAAGTTATCCAATGTTTACAGTGGGCAGGAACAGGGTAGTCTTTTTAAAGGAAACAACAGAAGTAAAAAGAGTGTGTAGCTTAAAGGAAATTTTACTCAACTATCTTTTAGTATTGTGATCTACTGTTAATGCAATCACAAAATTATGCATGACAGCAGCCAAGTTTTCAAGATGGAGAGCAGTGATGCATTTCCTTGAAAGAGTTGCACGGTCAGATCATGTTTTTATATTTATATTGACGTGATCTGATTTGTTGCGTCGCTGTCCGCTCAGAGGTCCTACTCCACAATCTGAACAACGCAGCTCTGCTCTGCTCTGGTGGGACGTCACCTCACTTCTCTCTTCTCTCCATATCTGCAGAAGAGGACACGGGAGAAGCTGGTGAATGTGTTGTGTCTGTGTGGACAGGGATTGGGGCTCACCAAAAATCCTTCGGTGAGACACACACACACAAAAACACACACACACAGTTAATGTTGAGTATTCATAAAAGTTAACTTTTTTTGTTCAGAATCACTGAAAGAAAGCAGCAGTCATCACTTATTCAACAATTAGACACACTGATTGTGATAATGGCCTACTCATATTGCAGGCATTTTGTGAAAGTTATTCACTGAGTGCACAAAACATTAGAAACACCTGCTCTTTCCAAGAGACTGACCAGGTGAAAACTATAATCCATTATTGATGTCACCTGTTTCATCCACTTCAATCAGTGTAAATAATAATAATAATAATAATAATATATGCCATTTAGCAGACGCTTTTATCCAAAGCGACTTACAGTCATGTGTGCATACATTCTACGTATGGGTGGTCCCGGGGATCGAACCCACTACCCTGGCGTTACAAGCGCCATGCTCTACCAACTGAGCTACACAGGACCACTAAATAAAGGGGAGGAGACAGGTTAAAGATTTTTACGCCAAATTGAGAGGCTGATTGTGTATCTGTGCAATTCAGAGGGTGAATGGGAAAGACTTAAGTCCTTTTGAACAGGGTATGGTAGTAGGTGGCAGGCGCACCTGTTTGAGTGTGCCAAGAACTGCAACGCTGCTTGGTTTGGCACGCTCAACAGTTTCCCGTGTGTATCAAGAATGGTCCACCTCTCAAAGGACATCTAGCCAACTTGACACAACTGTGGGAAGCATTGGAGTCAACGTGGCCCAGCATCCCTGTGGAATGCTTTCGACACCTTGTAAAGTCCATCCCTGACGAATTGAGGGGGTCCAACTCAATATTATAAAGGTGTTCCTAATGTTTTGTGCACTCAGTATGTATGGTTACACATCATTCTTAACCCCTCAACAATGTCATAGTAGTGCCTTAAGATTGTCTAACATGACTGGTTATTTAATATGGATTATGGATAATAAGACGTTTCAAGAATAGATATAGTAATAATGTTTATGCACCGTGATCCCATATGAAAAAGATTGAGAATTATATTTGTTTGATATGAATTGTAGATTTAAGCATGCTTTTTTTATGGAGTGTGGTACTCCCATGTATGCTTTTAACACACCCCTATGTATCCTCCCATCCCCAGGTGATCTTCTCCAGCTGTGGCGAGCTGGACCTGATGGATCTGCAGCCCAGCCTGGTGTCATCTGAGGAGGGGACTCAGGAGCAGGACAACAACATGGATGACACCACGTCCGAACAACAATTCAGAGTCTTCAGAGACTTTGACTTCCTGGACGTGGAGCTAGAGGAAGGAGAGGTGAGATTGGTTGATTGATTTGATCATTTAAAAACTTAATTCTGATCACGCACCTGGATGCAAGGCCTTTGAAATCATTGAGGATAAACGCAAAAAAAAACCCAGCTGATTACAGTTTATTTCCAATGTGGTTCTCTGGTTTAAGCAGGAAAGCTGACTGTCAGGGCTGAGAATATGACTAGTTTAGTGGTGTGTAAAAGGGTGGAAGACGTGAATGCATTGGCCAAATCACTCACAACCCATATAAGTTCCCTGGATGTAGTGTTGCAGTGCACAGACGTACTCAGTGTGTGGTGCTGTTATGGAACCTCAGTCTCCCAAACCTTATGATAGAGGTAAAATTGTAAAAAATCAGAATCATCATAATCATTAAGTACTGTGTACATATGACACTAATGTACACAGTATTAGTGTAATCATTAAATCAGAGAGCTAGAAACGTTCTCAATCCCAAATGAGTGTCTCAACCATACGAATGGAATTACTAGAAGGGGCATCTCAATGAAGCCATAATGGGTGGCCCTTTATAATTCTATGGTCTCAACAGATCTCCAGGACACTTTGTTGTGTCTACTTTCATTTCTTCTCTTCTATCCTCTAATGTAATGTGGGTTTATTTTTTTCTGTTTTTGTCTGTGCCACCATCTAGGAGATCCAGGTAAGTCCAGTCATGTTGCAATGCAATTACTGTATTGTGTAGATGGAATGTAGTGGGATGTAGTAGTCTATGGATCCAAACAGTACCCTATTCCCTATGTAGTGCACTACTTTTTACCAGAGCTCTACAGTAGTGCACTACATAGGGTGGATTCTTTCCCTATGGAGGTGTGTGATACAGTAGCACTGTGCATGCTCACGCACATTTTTGGAGTGTGTTCAGGGTTTACTCACCCTAATGTTAAGTCAAGTCCTCACTTAAGACTGTCAGGGCCTGTGTTCTTAGTACTTCCTGTCAGATTCTATAGCATCATGTAGCTCAGACGTGACCTAACAGAATCCCATCAACATACATTACACACAACCTTCCATTCACTGGATATGAGCAGACTTATTGCTCTTAAACGAGTAGTATGCAACTTAATAATCAGCTGTTGATAACTGTTGAGGTAATGTCCCAAATGCACCCTATTCCCTACACAATGCACTACTTATAGATTCCTCTCCATTTATGTTGCATTTGCTCATATTATTATTTAATACCAGTCATGTACAGTGAATTATGTTAGAATTGCATTGATTCTAATACATGTGAATAATTTCCATAATAATAACACTGTACATATGTATAAAAACAAAAAGGGCAAAAATCCCACCCCATCTGTCCTCCCAGCTAGCAACAAACGACATTAGGTCATTACCTAACATTTTCATAGCAATGTTCCAGTGATGTGCAAGGACTGTTTTCAAGAGACCATCTCCTTAATATCAAACAGAACTTACCCAGAACGTGGTTCCGGTGTTCTCTGAATATTCAATATTAGTGTTCTAGACACGTTTCATGGGATCATTGTAAGAAGATTAATGTGTCCAGTTTTCTTAGGGTTAGGAGGATATCTAATCAACGTCACACCAAACATACACAGAACATGGTTGCCATGTTCTCAGACTATAAGTCATTCATTTTCTAGATAGGTTTCATGGGAACGTTGCAAGAACTTTCCTGTGTACAAGGACGTTTAAAACAGGACGTTCTGTCATGGTCCCCTGGAGGTTTTTGTCTAGTTCCCAGCTTTTTCTAGGGACTTCCCTAAAGAAGTTTTTAGGCCTATGCCTGATGGTCCTAAAGAAACATTCCCCCGGAAGAAAAATACTTGTTTCTTTACACACCACCCCTTATTATGGTTGCCGAGCCCATCGCCCTGATTGGTGAACCACTTATCCATTCACTGATCGGTGAACCACTTATCCATTCACAGCTTTTTGTCTGTTTGCAAGGTTAGGGACACCCACACAAACAGTACTTTCAACACGCAATGTTTTCAACTTACATATTTGAAACACTTTGCTATACAATATTATATTGTGCATGTTCATATACAGTGCCTTCAGAAAGTATTCACGCCCCTTGACTTTTTCCACACTTTGTTGTGTTACAGCCTGAATTTAAAATCGATTAAGTTCAGATTTTGTGTCACTGGTCTACACACGATTCCCCATAATGTCGGAATGGAATTATGTTGTCAGTGTCCTGAATACAAAGTGTTATGTTTGGGGCAAATACAACACATCATAGAGTACCACTCTTCATGTTTTCAAGAATGGTGGTGGCTGCATTATGTTATCAGTATGCTTGTCATCGGCAAGGACTAGGGAGTTTTTTTTTGGAAGTCGGCTTGAACTTTAATGGCAAGACTTGAAAATCCCACGTTGTAACACAACAACAACAAAGTCAAGGAGTGTGAATACTTTCTCAAAGACACAGTAATTATTCTTACCTGGGGTTTGAACTCAGATCTTGGGTCACGGCATTCTGATCTTCTTGCTACTCCACAATGTGTGTGTCAAGTGTTAGTTCATCTGATTATTGATTCTGATTACTTATTTCATACATTTTAGGGGTTGTCTGTTTTATTTATCTCATGTTGGTGGGCATATTACTCTGTTTAATGTTACTCCAATGAAAAATAAAGTATTTTTGATTTAGTATACTTTTTACTTCAAAGTTTTACATTGTCGGTGAAATCAGTCTTTGACGGTGGTGTAGCAGTAAGATCAGAATAATAATTACTGGAAATGAACATGCACAAAGTGTCAAATATGTTAGCACTGTTTGTGTTTGTCCCTTGCCAACAGAAAAAGAGCTGTGAATGTATCAGTGGTTCACCAATCAGGACCTTGATGGGCTCAGCAACTGTAACAAAGGAATGTTCTAACTCTAATATCAAAACATGCTAAATAGGTTCTCAGGAGGTTTTTGCTAACATGCATAATAATGTTACCCTAACTAATGGAAAACTGGACACTCAAACATCAGGGGAACGTTATGGGTAACATTACAAAAACTTTCTTTCCCTAGAATTGTTAGCTGGGACTACAGGCAGGTTCAAACAGATCTGGGACCAGGCTAGCCCTGTCTTTCCACCAGAGTAAAATATGATGAAGCTAGTCAGTCACCACAGGTCCTGGATCTGTCCTGCCTGATGTGGTGACCATGCTGTATTCCAAATGGCACCTTATTCCCTTTGTAATGCACTACTTTTGACCAGGGCTCATAAGAAAGTAGGGTGCCATATGAAATGCAGCCCTGAGGAGGCTGGTTGGATTCTCCAGAATCGTGACCTGATGGAAAGTCATTTGGCATCTGAACTGGTGTAGGATGATGTTTCCACTAGACACATCTTGGGTCAGTTTTGCATTTCCCCCTGTAATGGTTAGGATTGGGGGAGGGGAAGCTGTACCTAGAGGAAACTTCACCCAGGAGGATCTGAAACAAGACTGAAGCCATTAGGCTCAGGGGGATGATAATACTACACAATATTTAGGAAGTCCAAAAAGCTCCCAGTAGAGTCATACTCAAGTTATTTTTCAGTTTTTGTTAAGAGGGCTATTTTTGTTTGATCCATTGGAAAGTAATTTTATGATGCTCTAAAAGACTACTTTTTCACGTGACTTGCCAAACCGTACTGTGCTGTCTTGGATATTTTCTGTTCACGTGGTCCATCAGCACAGTTCCAGCAACTGTGGTTGAATGTGTAACCATGCTAGGGTAGTACATCTCAGCTTGGCTTGTATCACCTCCGCTCAGTAGTGTGAAATGGTATAAGTGAGGCTGTTGACATTGTCATTGGGTAACTCTCCCATGAAGATCAGCCTTGATTTGACTTGCACTGCATGGTCAAGTATTTGTGTGTGTGTGTGTGTGTGTGTGGACCCCTTTTTGTGTGCATGTGTGTTTGTGTAAACCCCTGTGTGTGCATGCATGCATGGGTTTAGACCACTGTGTGTATGTATGTGCGTGTGTGTAGACCCCCTTTGTGTGTGTGTCTGCGTAGACCCCTGTGAGTGTGTATGTGTGAGGCATCTGGCTCTGTGTCATCTAGTTTCTTAAAGCTGTGTGGATCGTCCTCGCAGGGGGAGACGATGGACAGCTTCAATTGGGGGGTGCGGAGACGCTCCATGGATAGCCTGGACAGGAGTGACATGGTGCCACTGGATGACAGTGAGCTGTCCAGCAGCACACCCAGCCTAGGCCAGTTCACCCACCAGGACTCAGAGGAATCTTCAGAGGAAGAGTCCATCACCGCCAGCCAGATCCTCTCTCACTCCCAGGTGGTACGTCTCTCAAACCACAGACCTAGGATCAGATTACCCCCCCAATCCTAACCTTAACTATTGGGGGGATTAAATAATATCTGACCATGTATAAACGGTTACAATTGCTAGGACACAACCAGGAGGCATGCTCTGCTGCTCTGTGCTTATCTCATACAATTCTGCTCAAATACTTTGTTTACACTATGTATTGTGGAATGGTTTTCTCTCACAACAGTTGCCTTGTGCATGATGTCCTGACTAGCAGATCTGGGTTCAAATAGTATTTGTTTTCTTCAAAATACTTCAAGCTCAATCAAGTTCATGGAACCAATGGAATGGTCCCAAAAGTGCAAACCTCGCCCATCTGGCACTGGTTCAAGTAGTATTTGTTTCCTTCCCAATACTTCAAGCTCGATTGAGCTCGCCTGGTGCCATAGAACCAAGGTAATAGTCCGAAAGTGTAAACCTAGCCCGATCGATCAATCCAAATATTTGAAAGAAAGCAAATACTATTTTAACCCGGATCTGATTATTAGACTGGAGGAGGACTCTGAGCTGTACTTTTGTCTCGTTGCAGATTGTGAATCTCTCCCCCACCGAGGAGGTCAATCAACTGGACTCTCTGTACACCTCCGGTGACAACTCATCCACTGACCCTCCTCTTCCCCCTCTGCACACCCGAACGTCCAGTTTCGAGATCTCGCTGGCAGAGAATTCAATGTCGAGGGTGAATAAGTACATCAGAGTGTCTGAGATATGGGCGCCCACTCACTCCTATTCCTCCCATCAACGCTGCCAAATAATACAATTATATCCTATCCTTTCGCAGTTCGATTTTAGCGATAAGTGTTGATGTTTCTCAATAAGGTATTATGTGTATTTCTCTGTGAATCTTCAAGATTTTCTCCAGAGAGGATATGGCAGGACCCCGTCTGTAGTCTTCAGCTTTTAGTTAGCTGCATGTCACAGCTAAATCTTCTAATACCTGCTCTTACACCTATTATCTAATGTGTTGGGTCATGGGCTGGTTGGTGCTGCAAATGCTTCCATTTATATTCAATACTATCTTTTGAGGAATAGCATTGCTGTGTTCTTGGGGTTTTGTGGTTGTTTGGTAGCAGGGTGGTTCTCATTCTGTGTCTGAAACAATTGGCATAATTTGTACACACTCGTGAAAACGTAACCAAATGTGAAATTAAACACAGCATAGAGTATCTTTGTCCATTGGAAAGGGCAGTGTGCCTGCCCTAATACTGTACTTTCAAAAAATGTCTTACCTTTAGGAGGAAAGTGTCAAAATTGTGAGTCATTCTCATCATTCAGCAATATTATGCATATTCCCCCAAAAGCACATAATCGTGGATATTTGAGTGCATGTAATAATAATGGATTCATGGAGTGCTTTAACACTTTATAGTGCTCTCAGTGATTTACCGTCAGTAGAACCCCATCAGTGTTGTATTAAATTACATAGACCAGTGTTTCCCAAACCTGTCCTCAAGTACCTACAGCCAGTTTTGAAGTACTGGAATAGATCAAATTGGCTGGGGGTACTACACTGAGTGTGCTTCCCAAATAGAACCCTTTTCCCTATATAGTGCACTACTTTTGACCAGAACCCTAGTCAAAGTAGTGCACTACCTTGGGAGTAGGGTGCCATTTGGAACACAACCTGATATCTGATGCCGGCACTTTGAGTAAGTCCCTCCCTCCTTTCCTCTCTCCCTCTAGGCTGAGGTATCAGTAGAAGACGAGGACACGAACATCCATGAGGATGACCTGTCCATCAGTGACCTCCTGCCAGGGTTTGACTGCAGCGGCGACAGCTTCAGCCTGGAAAATCTGGCTCCGGGAGACGACCGAGGAGAACTGGACCTGGACTTCAGCGCTCTGCCCAGGTACATAGCACTGTTCAAGTCTGTTAGAAGAAAACGTGGTTAATGAAAGAGTTTATAGTGCTTTATACATTTCAGGCCAATAAATGCTTATTAATTGTAATGGAATTGGTCATAAAGTGTGATCATGAAAGTCTAATCAAACCTGCAACAGTGCTTTTGTCTTTATAATTATAACCTTTTCATACTACTGAATGGTAAAATACTATTATGTAAGCAGGCACAATATAGTTCTGGTCAGCATGAGGGTCTGAAAAGTGTTTGAGTGCTGCTATTTCTTCATGTGTGTGCCTGGTTTACCCCACCAGTCTCGGCGAGGAGGAGAGAGACGAGCTGATGGAGTCTCGTTCTTCCCTTCCTCCGTCACCCTTCTTCTCGGCCATCCTGGCGGCGTTCCAGCCGGCGGTGTGCGATGACGCCGATGAGGCGTGGCGGAGGCACATCAACCAGCTGGTGTCCGACTCAGACGGCTCCTGCGCCATCTACACCTTCCAAGTCTTCTCCTCCTTCTTCCAGGTAGATGGTGGATTCACATTGCTCACACTACCTGTGCTCTCCCCCCTGTGTGTTTATTTTTTTTACAGCATGTGAAACAGTATCGTTGGTGGTAGCCTATCGAGCACAGTGTTTAAGCTGGCTAGCGAGAGCTTCCCTTTTCTGATTGGTTATCACAAAGTTGTGTTACTGAAATTCTCAACTATAGTTGCCAACAGTCAAATCTTAGAATGTCGCTTCGTGTCTCCTTCCATTGAAAATTATATATTTCTTTTTTGTTGTTGCTGAAACGAGTTAACCATCTGAATCTATTGTAACAGCCAAAGAGACCTTCCGGTACCGCGTCAGGACCTGGTAATACAGAACCCAGTCTGCATCTCAAAAGACACCAGTTGTGTCCCAAATGGCAACCTATTCCCTGTAATCAGCAATTAAGTGTCCTATCTGCCATAGTCAGTCAAACTGGACTACAGTGCATTCGAAAAGTATTCAGACTCCTTTACCTTTTCCACATTTTGTTACGTTACAGCCATATTCTAAAATTGATTAAATAAACATGCTTCCTCATCAATCTACACACAATACCCTATAATGACGAAGTGAAAACAGATTTTTAGACATAACAGATACCTTATTTACATAAGACTCGAAATTGAGCTCAGATGCATCCTGTTTCCATTGATCATCCTTGAGATGTTTCTACAACTTGATTGGGGACCACCTGAGGTAAATTCAATTAATTGGACATGATTTGGAAAGGCACACACCTGTCTATATAAGGTCCCACAGTTGACAGTGCATGTTAGAGCAAAAACCAAGCCACGAGGTCGAAGGAATTGTCCGTGGAGCTCAGACAGTATTGTGTCGAGGCACAGATCTGGGGAAGGGTACCAAAACAATTCTGCAGTATTGAAGTTCCCCAAGAACACAGTGGCCTCCATCATTCTTAAAAGGGAGACGTTTGGAACCACCACGACTCTCCATAGAGCTGGCCGCCCAGACATACTGAGTAATCTGGAGAGAAGGGCCTTGGTCAGGGAGGTGACCAAGAACCTGATGGTCACTGACAGAGCTCTGGAGTTCCTCTGTGGAGATGGGAGAACCTTCCAGAAGGACAACCATCTCTGCAGCACTCCACCAATCAGGCCTTTATTGTAGGGTGGCCAAACGGAAGCCACTTCTCAGTAAAAAAGCACATGACAGCCCGCTTGGAGTTTGCCAAAAGGCACCGAAGGATTCTCTGGTCTGATGAAACCAAGATGGAACTCTTTGGCCTGAATGCCAAGAGTTTCGTCTGGAGGAAACGTGTTACCATCCCTATGGTGAAGCATGGTGGTGGAAGAATCGAGCTGTGGGATTTTATTTCAGCGGCAGGGACTGGGAGACTAGTCGGGATTGAGGGAAAGATGAACAGAGCAAAGAACTGAGATCCTTGATGGAAACCTGCTCAGGAAGGTTCACCTTCCAACAGGACAAAGACCCTAAGCACACAGTCAAGACTATGCAGGAGTGGCTTCGGGCCAGAGCCTGGACTTGAACTCGATCGTAGATCTCTGGAGAGACCTGAAAATAGCTGTGGCGCAACACTCCCCATCCAACCTGAGAGAGCTTGAGAGGATCTGCAGAGAAGAACAGGAGAAACTCCCCAAATACAGCTGTGCCAAGCTTGTAGCGTCATACCCAAGAAGAGGCTGTAATCGCTGACAAAGGTGCGTCAACAAAGTACTGAGTAAAGGGTCTGAAAATATTTATTTATTTGCAAATGATGGTGTATTGTGTGTAGATTGTGTTAAAATTATTTAATCCATTTTAAAATAAAGCTGTAACGTAACAAAGTGGAAAAAGTCAAGGGGTCTGAATACTTTCCAAATGCACTGTATGTCATTACACTGTTTAGTTTTTTAGGATCCCCGTTAGCTATTGAACAAGCAGCATGCTCTTCGTGTGGTCCACATAAAACATACAAATAGATAAAGTACAGAACAGTAATAGACAAGGACAACATAAGATATTACATTAAATTCAAAATACAAAAATAAGGGTTATACATTGAACAAAAATATAAACACATGTCAAATGTTGGTCCCATGTTTCATGAGATGAATTTAAAAAATCCCAGAAATTTTCCACATGTAAAATGTCTGTACTTCTATGGCCTGCAAACGCACCCATTGAGCGTGTTTGGGATGTGATCGACGTGTGCGACAGCATGTTCCTAGCAACTTCGCTCAGCCATTGAAGAGGAGTGGGACAACATTCCACAATCAACAGTCTGACCAACTCTGTCGCGCTGCATGAGGCAAATAGTGGTCACACCAGATACTGACTGGTTTTCTGGTCCACGACCCCTACCAACAGATGCATATCTGTTTTCCCAGTCATGTGAAATCCATAGATAAGGGCCGAATGAATTTATTTAAATTGACTGATATCCTTATATGAACTAACTCAATAAAGACACCAAGAGACAACAACTCATCATATGTACATCTTCTATACAGTACAGTTAAATTAGATCTTCAGAAAGAGGAGAGGAGTGTGAGCTAAACTTGCTTTTTACCTGAGTAACCTCTGTACATAACTGAGCGACGCATTAAATCTTTTTGGGGGTTTGGCACCTTGAAGAAACACATTGAGGTGTCTGGTCTGTTTGAAGTCTATGCAAATAGATTATGAAGTGGTTAGGCATTTTCAACACACAAATGTTTCTTAAAAGACTAGAAAAATGGCGCCGAAGAGGATGGTTGACGTTTTACATGCCCGTAATAAATTGTGCTATTTTGTAAATTTTTTGCGTTGTTTGTAACTTATTTTTTAAACTTATTTTGCACATAATGTTGCTGTTACCGTCTCTTATGACCGAAAATAACTTCTGGACATCAAAACTGGGATTATACTCACCACGGACTGAAAGAAGCTTTTTTTTTTTTTAAACGAGCCCGACGAGTAAGATACACTGCTCTCCCGGGAACAGGCCCAGAATCACATCATTTGGTGAAGAAAAGACAGAGGAAAAGAGGACGCAGATCAGGCTGCCTTTTGAGAATCCGTAGGTGAGCGAGTAAAGTCCCAATGCCATCAATTCTACTTGCTAACATGCAATCATTGGAAAATAAATATGGATGACCTATGATTATCCTACCAATGGGACATTAAGAACTGTAATATCCTACGTTTCACCGAGTCGTGGCTGAACAACTACACGGACAATATAGAGCTGGAGGGATTTTCAATGCACCGGCAGAACAGAGAAGCTATTTCTGGTAAGATGAGGGATGGGGGGGGTGTCTTCTTGTCAATAACAGCTGGTGCGCGATGTCTTGAGGTATTGCTCGCCTGAGGTAGAGTACCTTATGATAAGCTGGAAACCACACTATCCCCAAGCGAGTATTCTTCTAAACTCAGCAAAAAAAGAAACGTCACTTTTTCAGGACCCTGTCTTTTCAAAGATAATTCGTAAAAATCCAAATAACTTCACAGATCTTCTTTTGTAAAGGGTTTAAACACTGTTTCCCATGCTTGTTCAACGAACCATAAACAATTAATGAACATGCACCTGTGGTACGGTCATTAAGACACTAACAGCTTACAGACGGAAGGCAATTAAGATCACAGTTATGGAAACTTAGGATACTAAAGAGGCCTTTCTACTGACTCTGAAAAACACCAAAAGAAAGATGCCCAGGGTTCCTGCTCATCTGCGTGAATGTGCCTTAGGCATGCTGCAAGGAGGCATAAGGACTGCAGATGTGGCCATGGCAATAAATTGCAATGTCCGTACTGTGAGACGCCGAAGACAGAGCTACAAGGAGACAGGATAGACAGCTGATCGTCCTCGCAGTGGCAGACCACGTGTAACAACACCTGCACAGGATCGGTACATCCGAACATCACACCTGCGGGACAGGTACAGGATGACAACAACAACTGCCCAAGTTACACCAGGAATGCACAATCCCTCCATTAGTGCTCAGACTGTCCGCAAAAGGCAGAGAGAGGCTGGACTGAAGGCTTGTAGGCCTGTTATAAGGCAGGTCCTCACAAGACATCACTGGCAACAACGTCACCTAGGGGCACAAACCCACCGTTGCTGGACCAGACAAGACTGGCAAAAAGTGTTCTTCACTGACAAGTCGAGGTTTTTTCTCACCAGGGGTGTTGGTTGGATTCGCGTTTATCTTCGAAGGAATGAGTGTTACACCGAGGCCTGTACTCTGGAGCGGGATCGATTTGGAGGTGGAGGGTCCGTCATGGTCTGGGGCGGTGTGTCACAGCATCATCGGACTGAGCTTGTTGTCATTGCAGGCAATCTCAACGCTGTGCATTATAGGGAAGACATCCTCCTCCCTCATGTGCTACCCTTCCTGTAGGCTCATCCTGACACGACCCTCCAGCATGACAATGCCACCAGCCTACTGCTCGTTCTGTGCGTGATTTTCTTCAAGACAGGAATGTCAGTGTTCTGCCATGGCCAGCGAAGAGCCCGGATCTCAATCCCATTGAGCACGTCTGGGACCTGTTGGATCGGAGGGTGAGGGCTAGGGCCATTCCCTCCAAGAAATGTCTGGGAACTTGCAGGTACCTTTGTGGAAGAGTGGGATAACATCTCACAGCAAGAACTGGCAAATCTGGTGCAGTCAATGAGGAGGAGATGCACTGCAGTATTTAATGCAGCTGGTGGCCACACCAGATACTGACTATTACTTTTGATTTTGACCCCCCCCTCCTCCCCCCTTTGTTCAGGGACACATTATTCCATTTCTGTTAGTCACATGTCTGTGGAACTTGTTCAGTTTGTCTGTTGTTAAATCTGGTTATGTTCATACAAATATTTACACATGTTAAGTTTGCTGAAAATAAACGCAGTTGACAGTGAGAGGATGTTTCTTTTTTTGCTGAGTTTATATTATTCGTAGCCATCTATTTACCACCACAGACCGATGTTGGAACTAAGGGATCACTCAACCAACCACCTATAAGGCCATAAGAAAACAAGAAAATGCTCACCCAGAAGCAGCTCTCTTAGTGGCCTAATGCATGCAAACTTAAATCAGTTTAATCACATTTTTACCAGCATGTCACATGTTCAACCAGAGGGAAAAAAAACTCTACACCACCTTTACTCCACACACAGAGATGCACACAAAGCTCTCCCCCGCCCTCCATTTGACAAATCTGACCATAATTCTATCCTCCTGATTCCTGCTTACAAGCATAAACTAAAGAAGGAGGTATCAGTGACTCGCGTAATACCGAAGTGGTCAGATGGTGCGGATGTTACACTACAGGACTGTTTTGCTAGCACAGACTGGAATATGTTCCGGGATTCATCCAGTGGCATTGAGGAGTATACCACCTCAGTAATCGGCTTCATCAATAAGTGATCGACGACGTCGTCCCCACAGTGACCGTATGCATATATCCCAACCAGAAGCCTTTGATTAAAGGCAACATCCGCATCGCGCTAAAGGCTAGAGCTTCCGCTTTCAAGGAGCGGGACACTAATTTGGACACCTATAAGAAATCCCGCTATGCCCTCAGACGAACCATCAAATAAGCCAAGCGTCAATACAGGATTAAGATTGAATCCTACTACACCGGCTCTGACGCTTGTCGGATCTGGCAGGGCTTGAAAACTTTTACGGGCGACAAAGGGAAACCCAGACGTGAGCTGCCCAGTGACTCAAGCCTACAAGACGAGCTAAATGCCTTTTATGCTCGCTTCGAGGCAAGCAACACTGAAGCATGCCTGAGAGCACCAGCTGTTCTCGATTACTGTGTGATAACGCTCTCAGTAGCCGATGTGAGCAAGACCTTTAAACAGGTCAACGTTCAGAAAGCCGCGCGGCCAGATAGATTACCAGGACGTGTACGCAAAGCATGCACGGACCAACTGTCACGTGTCTTCACTGAGATTTTCAACCTTTCCCATGTAATACCTACATGTTTCAAGCAGACCACCATAGTCCCTGTGCCCAAGAACACAGAGGTAACCTACCTAAATTATTACAGCCTCTTAGCACTCACGTGTGTAGCCATGAAGTGCTTTGAAAGGCTGGTCATGGCTCACATGAACAGCATCCTCCCAGATACCCTAGACCCACTGCAATTCGCATACCGCCCCAACAGAACCACAGATTACGCAATCTAAATTACACTCCACACTGCCCTTTCCCACCTTGACAAAAGGAACACCTATGTGAGAATGCTGTTCATTGACTACAGCTCAGCGTTCAACACCATAGTGCCCACGAAGCAAAGGACCCTGTAACTGGATCCTGGACTGACTGACGGGCCACACCCCGGGTGTTAAGGGTAATATTAAGCACGTCTGCCACGCTGATCCTCAGGGGTGTGTACTTAGTCCCCTCCTGTACTCCCTGTTTGCCCATGACTGTGTGGCCAAACACGACTCCAACACCATCATTAAGTTTGCTGACGACACCACAGTGGTAGGCCTGATCACCGACAACGGTGACACGGCCTATAGAGAGCAGGTCAGATAACTGGCAGAGTGGTACCAGGAAAACAACGTCTCCCTCAATGTGAGCAAGGAGCCAATCATGGACTACAGGAAAACGGCGGGCCGAACAGGCCCCCATTATCATCAAGGGCGCTGTAGTGGAGCGGGTCGAGATTTTCAAGTTCCTTGGTGTCCATATCACCAACTATCTATTATGGTCCTTTAACCCCCTCAGGAGACTGAACAGCAAAGGACCTTGGGAAGATACCGGAGGAAACGGGTACAAAAGTATCTATATCCACAGTAAAACGAGTCCTATATCGACATAACCTGAAAGGCCGCTCAGCAAGGAAGAAGCCACTGCTCCAAAACAGCCATAAAAAAGCCAGACTATGGTATGCAACTGCACATGGGGACAAAGATTGTACTTTTTAGAGAAATATCCTCTGGTCTGATGAAACAAAAATAGAACTGTTTGGCATAATGACCATCGTTATGTTTGAAGGAAAAAGGGGGAGGCTTGCAAGCCGAAGACCACCATACCAACCGTGAAGCATGGGGGTGGCAGCATTATGTTGTGGTGGTGCTTTGCTGTCGGAGGGACTGGATGCAATCTATTTTGTGAAATGCACATGAGGAAGGAAAATTTATGGGAATAAATTGAAGCAACGTCTCAAGACATATGTCGGGAAGTTAAAGCTTGTTGCAAATGGGTCTTTCAAATGGACAATGACCCCAAGCATATTTCCAGAGTTGTGGCAAAATGGCTCAAGGACAACAAAGTCAAGGTATTGGAGTGGCCATCACAAATCCCTGACCTCATGCCTATAGAACATTTGTGGGCAGAACTGAAAAAGCGAGCAAGGAGGCCTACAAATCTGACTTAGTTACACCAGCTCTGTCAGGAGGAATGAGCTAAAATCCACCCAACATATTGTGGGAAGCTTGTGGAAGGCTACCTGAACGTTTGACCCAAGTGAAACAATTTAAAGGCATTGTACAACATTAAAACCTATTCAGTCTGTCTACAAACAGGCTCTCAAAGTGCTTGATAGGAAGCCCAATAGCCATCATCATTGTCACATCCTTAGAAAACATGAGCTCTTGAGTTGGGAAAATCTTGTGCAATACACCGACGCATGTCTTGTATTCAAGATCCTTAATGGCCTGGCTCCCCCTCCACTCAATATTTTTGTTAAACAGAAAACCCAGACATATGGCAGCAGATCCACAAGGTCTGCTATGAGAGGTGACTGTATAGTTCCCCTAAGGAAAAGCACCTTTAGTAAATCTGCATTCTCTGTGAGAGCTTCCCATGTCTGGAATACACTGCCATCAGACACACATAACTGCACCACATATCACACTTTCACAAAATGCTTGAAGACATGGCTAAAGGTCAATCAGATTTGTGAACATGGTCCCTAGCTGTGTGTTGCCGCTTTCCCATGTTGTCTGTTGTCTGTAGCTTGTGAGGTGTGGAAACACTGTTGCTTTTATGAATTTTGTCTTGCTGCTTTTTGTTCTGTGTTTCTCTGTCTGCTACGTCTTGCTTGTCCTATGTTGCTATGTCTTGCTTGTTCTATGGTGCTATTGTCTATATTGTAATTGTTTTTATTAACCTGCCCAGGGACTGCGGTTGAAAACTAGCCGGCTGGCTAAAACCGGCACTTTTACTGAAACGTTGATTAATGTGCACTGTCCCTGTAAAAATAAAATAAACACAAAAAAAATAAAAATAAATGCTACCAAATACTAATTGAGTGTATGTACACCTCTGACCCACTGGGAATGTGAAGAAATAAATAAAAGCTGAAATAAATAATTCTCTCAACTGACATTTCACATTCTTCAAATAACGTGGTGATCCTAACTGAACTAAGACGGAATTTTCACTTGGATTAAATGTCGGGAATTGTGAGAAACTAGGTTTAAATGTATTTGGCTAAGTGAATGTAAACTTCCGACTTCAACTGTATATAATAGGCGGTGTCAGAGGAAATCCCAAAACATTTGTCAGACTCCACTCACCCAAGTCAGACTGTTTTCTCTGCTACCTCACGGCAAGCGGTGCCGGAGCGCCAAGTCTAGGACCAAAAGGCTCCTTAAAAGCTTCTACCCCCAAGCCATAAGACTGCTGAACAATTAATCAAGTGAACAGCGGATTACATTGACCCCCCCCCCCCACCCCCCATTTGTTTTGTACACTGCCTACTCTCTGTTATCTATGCAGAATCACTTCACCCCTACCTACATGTACAAATGTACAAATTACCTCTAACCTGTACCCCCGCACACTGACTCGGTACCGGTACCCACTGTATATAGCCTCATTGTTGTGTTTATATATATATATACATGTATGTATGTATGTATGTATGTATGTATGTATGTATGTATGTATGTATGTATGTATGTATGTATGTATGTATGTATGTATGTATGTATGTATGTATGTATGTATGTATGTATGTATGTATGTATGTATGTATGTATGCATGCATGCATGCATGTATGTATGTATGTATGTATGTATGTATGTATGTATGTATGTATGTATGTATGTATGTATGTATGTATGTATGTATGTATGTATGTATGTATGTATGTATGTATGTATGTATGTATGTATGTATGTATGTATGTATGTATGTATGTATGTATGTATTGGTTAAAAAAATCTTAACTCTTCTTGATCTGCACTGTTGGTTAAGGGCTTGAAAGTAAGCATTTCACGGTAAGGTGTTGTATTCGGCGCATGTGACCAATTTTATATATATATATATATATATATATATATATATATATACTGCTCAAAAAAATAAAGGGAACACTTAAACAACACAATGTAAGTCCAAGTGAAATCAAACTGTCCACTTAGGAAGCAAGCACTGATTGACAATAAATTTCACATGCTGTTGTGCAAATGGAATAGACAACTGGTGGAAATTATAGGCAATTAGCAAGACACCCCCAATAAAGAAGTGGTTCTGCAGGTGGTGTACTTCTCAGTTCCTATGCTTCCTGGCTGATGTTTTGGTCACTTTTGAATGCTGGCGGTGCTTTCACTAGTGGTAGCATGAGACTGAGTCTACAACCCACACAAGTGGCTCAGGTAGTGCAGCACATCCAGGTTGGCACATCAATGCGGGCTGTGGCAAGAAGGTTTGCTGTGTCTGTCAGCGTAGTGTCCAGAGCATGGAGGCGCTACCAGGAGACAGGCCAGTACATCAGGAGACGTGGAGGAGGCCGTAGGAGGGCAACAACCCAGCAGCAGGACCGCTACCTCCGCCTTTGTGCAAGGAGGAGCAGGAGGAGCACTGCCAGAGCCCTGTAAAATGACCTCCAGCAGGCCAAAAATGTGCATGTGTCTGCTCAAATGGTCAGAAACAGACTCCATGAGAGTGGTATGAGTGGTATCTGTGCTCTTCACAGATGAAAGCAGGTTCACACTGAGCACGTGACAGAGTCTGGAGATGCCGTGGAGAACGTTCTGCTGCCTGCAACATCCTCCAGCATGACCGGTTTGGCGGTGGGTCAGTCATGGTGTGGGGTGGCATTTCTTTGGGGGGCCCCACAGCCCTCCATGTGATCGCCAGAGGTAGCCTGACTGCCATTAGGTACCGAAGATGAGATCCTTAGACCCCTTGTGAGACCATATGCTGGTGCGGTTGGCCCTGGGTTCCTCCTAATGCAAGACTATGCTAGACCTCATGTGGCTGGAGTGTGTCAGCAGTTCCTGCAAGAGGAAGGCATTAATGCTATGGACTGGCCCGCCCGTTCCCCAGACCTGAATCCAATTGAGCACATCTGGGACATCATGTCTAGCTCCATCCACCAACGCCACGTTGCACCACAGACTGTCCAGGAGTTGGTGGATGCTTTAGTCCAGGTCTGAGAGGAGATCCCTCAGGAGACCATCCGCCACCTCATCAGGAGCATGCCCAGGCATTGTAGGGAGGTCATACAGGCACGTGGAGACCACACACACTACTAAGCCTCATTTTGACTTGTTTTAAGGACATTACATCAAAGTTGGATAAGCCTGTAGTGTGGTTTTCCACTTTAATTTTGAGTGTGACTCCAAATCCAGACCTCCATGGGTTGATACAGTTGATTTCCATTGATAATTTTTGTGTGATTTTGTTGTCAGCACATTCAACTATGTAAAGAAAAAAGTATTTAATAAGAATATTTCAGATCTAGGATGTGTTATTTTAGTGTTCCCTTTATTTTTTTTGAGGTATGTATGTATGTATGTATGTATGTATGTATGTATGTATGTATGTATGTATGTATGTATGTATGTATGTATGTATGTATGTATGTATGTATGTATGTATGTATGTATGTATGTATGTATGTATGTATGTATGTATGTATGTATGTATGTATGTATGTATGTATGTATGTATGTATGTATGTATGTATGTATGTATGTATGTATGTATGTATGTATGTATGTATGTATGTATGTATGTATGTATGTATGTATGTATGTATGTATGTATTGGTTAAAAAAATCTTAACTCTTCTTGATCTGCACTGTTGGTTAAGGGCTTGAAAGTAAGCATTTCACGGTAAGGTGTTGTATTCGGCGCATGTGACCAATTTTAAGGTCGATTTGAAGAGAACCCTCATCCATGCAAGACTATCATGCATGTTGTTGATGTTAGTTGTGTGTTGCAGTTAAAGGCAAGGTGTGCTGCTTTGTTTTCAGCCAGCTGCAGCTTTGCTAGGTCTTTCTTTGCTGCACGTGACCATTACCAGACAATAATCAAGATGGGTAAAGATCAAAGCCTCAACAACTACTACAGTTGTTCTGCGTTTTGACAAAGATCATCTTTTTATATAGGATTTACCTCCCCATCTTCAACATCTTTGTCAATAAGATTTGACCATGATAACTGACCATTCAATGTTACTTCTTCTTCAACATCTTTAATGGTCACACCCTTTATGCACAAATCCAGTTGAGGTTAAGGTCTAAGAGAAGGCTTTGAACCAAATACAATGCTTTTGGTTTTAGATGTATTGAAGGCCAGTTTATTGTTAATTACCCATTCTGACTCTGACTGTAACTCCTTGCTAAGAGTCTCTGTGAGCTCACTGGCAGTAGGTGCAGAGGTGTAGAACGTGCAATCAGCATACATAGTCATTTTACAGCCCAAGGCTACTGACCTGAGGGGTACCACACTGTCCATATGGGTATTTCTATAAGCTAGGGTATCTGAGCATTTCTTGTAGTGGACAAAATTCCACCAAGCCTATTAAAGGGTAAGGTGGAGCTCACACCTTGTCACCATCCATCAATCCCTATCATATTTACATTTACATTTAAGTCATTTAGCAGACGCTCTTATCCAGAGCGACTTACAAATTGGTGCATTCACCTTATGACATCCAGTGGAACAGTCACTTTACAATAGTGCATCTAAAACTTAAGGGGGGGTGAGAGGGATTACTTATCCTATCCTAGGTATTCCTTAAAGAGGTGGGGTTTCAGGTGTCTCCGGAAGGTGGTGATTGACTCCGCTGTCCTGGCGTCGTGAGGGAGTTTGTTCCACCATTGGGGGGCCAGGGCAGCGAACAGTTTTGACTGGGCTGAGCGGGAGCTGTACTTCCTCAGTGGTAGGGAGGCGAGCAGGCCAGAGGTGGATGAACGCAGTGCCCTTGTTTGGGTGTAGGGCCTGATCAGAGCCTGGAGGTACTGAGGTGCCGTTCCCCTCACAGCTCCGTAGGCAAGCACCATGGTCTTGTAGCGGATGCGAGCTTCAACTGGAAGCCAGTGGAGAGAACGGAGGAGCGGGGTGACGTGAGAGAACTTGGGAAGGTTGAACACCAGACGGGCTGCGGCGTTCTGGATGAGTTGAAGGGGTTTAATGGCACAGGCAGGGAGCCCAGCCAACAGCGAGTTGCAGTAATCCAGACGGGAGATGACAAGTGCCTGGATTAGGACCTGCGCCGCTTCCTGTGTGAGGCAGGGTCGTACTCTGCGGATGTTGTAGAGCATGAACCTACAGGAACGGGCCACCGCCTTGATGTTGGTTGAGAACGACAGGGTGTTGTCCAGGATCACGCCAAGGTTCTTGGCGCTCTGGGAGGAGGACACAATGGAGTTGTCAACCGTGATGGCGAGATCATGGAACGGGCAGTCCTTCCCCGGGAGGAAGAGCAGCTCCGTCTTGCCGAGGTTCAGCTTGAGGTGGTGATCCGTCATCCACACTGATATGTCTGCCAGACATGCAGAGATGCGATTCGCCACCTGGTCATCAGAAGGGGGAAAGGAGAAGATTAATTGTGTGTCGTCTGCATAGCAATGATAAGAGAGACCATGTGAGGTTATGACAGAGCCAAGTGACTTGGTGTATAGCGAGAATAGGAGAGGGCCTAGAACAGAGCCCTGGGGGACACCAGTGGTGAGAGCGCGTGGTGAGGAGACAGATTCTCGCCACGCCACCTGGTAGGAGCGACCTGTCAGGTAGGACGCAATCCAAGCGTGGGCCGCGCCGGAGATGCCCAACTCGGAGAGGGTGGAGAGGAGGATCTGATGGTTCACAGTATCGAAGGCAGCCGATAGATCTAGAAGGATGAGAGCAGAGGAGAGAGAGTTAGCTTTAGCAGTGCGGAGCGCCTCCGTGATACAGAGGAGAGCAGTCTCAGTTGAGTGACTAGTCTTGAAACCTGACTGATATTTCCAGAAGTGTCAAGACTTTGGGCAGTAGTGGCTAGGGGGTTGTTTCTGGACAGGCAATGGGTATTATGGTAGTTCAGTTAGTCAGTCACTAAATTTGAAAAAATATCAAATCAAAATCTAATTTATTTATAAAGCCCTTTTTACATCAGCAGATGTCATCAGATGTAGAAGTGCAGTGTCTAGGAAAAACTCCCTACAAAGGCAGGAATCTACGAAGAAACCTACAAACCCTGGTTCGATTACGGGCTGTATCACAACCAGCCATAATAAGGAGTTCCATAGGGCGGCGCACAATTTGCCCAGCGGCGTCTGGGTTAGGGGAGGGTTTGGCCGAGGTAGGCCGTCATTGTAAATAAGAATTTGTTCTTAACTGACTTGCATGGATAAAAATAAAGGTTAAAAAAATAAGAGGAACCAGGCTCTGTGGGCTGTCCTCTTCTGAGTGTGCCGGGTGGAGTACATGGCCATTAAGGCCAGATAGTTCTTCAAGATGTTCAAACGTTCATAGATGACCAGAAGGGTCAAATAAGAAATCTGTGTTTGTAGTGTGTGCAACAGATCAGCACCTCAGGAGTAAATGTCAGTTGGCTTTTATAGCCGATCATTCAGAGGTCGAGACAGCAGGTGCGGTAGAGAGGGAGGGAGATATAGCTGTCAAATAGGGAGAGGGAGCTAATACCTGTCGAATACTTGCTTCCTCTGTCCTTGGAGAATCTCAATTGTATTTCCTTGATTTGTTGCATCCTCTCTCCTCGTCTCCTTCTCAAAAACCAATGGGATGAGAAGGTCAGAGGTCCCTCCCCTCTCACCTTCTTATCCAATGGATTTTAAGAAGGTGTGAAGGAAATGCATTTGAGATTGTCTCCTTGTTTCCTCCATTTCTCACCTCCCTCTCAAAGCACATTAGGGGAGAGGAGGAAACGTTCCTCCCCTCGGGATCCAATGCACTTTCGAGGAGAGGCGTGGAGTGGAGGAAACAAGGACAGAGGAGACAAGAATGTGAACTCTCGTTTTCAGTTTACTGATAAAAAAAAAATCATTTTCGGTTATTATTGTCAATGTCAAACCCATTATTATTATTATTATTATTGTTGTATTAAATTATTATATAAACTATTAAACAAATATATAAATGCTGTTCATCTTTCCATTCTTCTGTTTAGCATAGCTATAAACGATAGAGAAGTTGATCAAAGAACAAACAGACCTGGGTTCTAGGCATGACAAAGAAACATGCAGTGTCATGCCTAGTAGCCAGGTGACATTTTGAATGACATGTAGATGTTTTGTTGCTAGGAGTTATGGTCTCATTGTGCCCATCTAGATTGTTATTACTGTAACTACACATGTAATAATAATTACATGTATATCAAACCATTTTGACCCTGATGTTACAAATTGGCCCCTTTTATTTCTAGCAAGACCCATATCTAATTTTAGTGTAGCTCCCATTGAAGAATACTCTGAGTTCTATTAGTTAAGTAACTCTCCAAACATGTGATGTAAAATCCTATCAAGTGAGCTATGATCAATAACATAAAAGGCTTCACTGAAATCTAAACGTAACAGCTCCAACTATCATCTAATTATCCATTTATTTTAGCCAATCATCAGGGATATGAGTCAGTGCAGTACAAGTTAATAATAATAATAATAATATATGCCATTTAGCAGACGCTTTTATCCAAAGCGACTTACAGTCATGTGTGCATACATTCTACGTATGGGTGGTCCCGGGGATCGAACCCACTACCCTGGCGTTACAAGCGCCATGCTCTACCAACTGAGTGTCCTTCTCTATATGCATGCTGTTTAGAAAGTTCTTCGTTTTTTCTGCTGGTAGAACAAATGGAACGGGCCAAACTCCTGCTACTGTTGCCATTGTTCTTTTTTTAATTTGATCATTGAAATAGTGATGATGTGGCCTATTATTCCCTGTACAATGTTCCCCTTTTCCTATGCAATGTCATTTTAGATTTACCCATGTCTTGCTGCAGGGACAGTGGGATTAACATGACTGGACCATCATAGGCTATGTCCCAAATTGAACCCTATTCCCTATATAGAGGGCCATGGTCAGTGCACTATGTAGGAAATAACATTTGGGATGCAGCCCACAGTCCCTATCAAGATTACTTTGTTTGAACTGTTAAGCTTAGAAAAGCTGCGGTGGTTATGGCTCCAGTTCTGAACAAAAGACCAGTGTCGCGTAGAGTGGCAATATAGCACTTGTATATTACTTGAGAAGTGAAACAGAGGAGGTAAAAATGGGAGGGATGAAAAGAGAATGAGGAGCAGGGTAGAGCGTGAATAAATATAAGCGTAGAGAAAGGATTAAGTGTAAGTGCGAGCTATCATGATAGTACCCCAGGAACCCTGATTTAGAATGCTTAAGAGTGAGGCTAGAGGCCTCCCGGGTGGCGCCGTGGTTAAGGGCGCTGTACTGCAGCGCCAGCTGTGCCATCAGAGACTCTGGGTTTGCGCCCAGGCTCTGTCGTAACCGGCCACGACCGGGAGGTCCGTGGGGCGACGCACAATTGGCCTAGCGTCGTCCGGGTTAGGGAGGGCTTGGCCGGTAGGTATATCCTTGTCTCATCGCGCACCAGCGACTCCTGTGGTGGGCCGGGCGCAGTGTGCGCTAACCAAGGTTGCCAGGTGCACGGTGTTTCCTCAGACACATTGGTGCGGCTGGCTTCCGGGTTGGATGCGCGCTGTGTTAAGAAGTAGTGCGGCTTGGTTGGGTTGTGTATCGGAGGACACATGACTTTTAACCTTCGTCTCTCCTGAGCCCGTACGGGAGTTGTAGTGATGAGACAAGATGGTAGCTACTAAACCAATTGGATACCACGAAATTGGGGAGAAAAAGGGGTCAAATTCAACAACAACAAAAAAGAGTGAGGCTAGTGATTAAGTTGAGGCCCACTGAAGAGTAAATAATTATCCGTATAGTAGGCTGTCTTACATAATGGAATGATGGAATGGAATGATTCATCATAAATGTGCATTTTGTTATGGTGAAAATTTGTTTTTCCAACATCGACGTGAAACCCACATCGCGCCACCTATGTTAAAAGGTATTGCGTGTTAAAAGTGAGATGACAAACCTTTAGGTCTAGGCTACTAGGCCCACAGAGATCAAATATGAAATGAATAGGGATTCTATAGGCCTGTAATTCTACAATTAAACCTAGGCTATAAAAAAAATAGTGTGCATTTGTAACGGATGTTTTTTGTTTGGCATACATTTTTAAGTAAGAAATCTGAGTCAGCATCACTCTGTTACTGTGGAATTAGCCACCACCGACCCCTGAAAATCTTACAATGGAGTTGATCGTGACAACCAACCCCAACCATGAATGCTAATTAAGATGTTAGTTATCACATGGCTTGACCTTGGAACTGAGAAGAAAATACTTAATTGTTTTACTTTCACCTATGGCAATGCATAAATTCCCCTCACCTAAATTTTTTGTCATGCTGACATGAATTGACCAGGTGGATGATTCACACATTTTGACCTCAAAATTACTACACAGCACCATTTCGATTGGGACTAATTAACACTGTGACAACCAACCTCTGTCTCCCCTATATTTTGCTGTATTGATGACCCCAACGGCACTCAAACCCACAATTCTAGCACAGATGGAACAATGAGACAGATAATTCACCGGATATATAAATGTGAAGCATCTGATTGGCGTTTCCACTCACTACCAAATATGGTGATGAGAGCAAACCCAGTGTCCGGCAGTGGGAGAAGATGGAGTGAGATCAATTTTGGCTGATGTTCTGCAAATGTTCTCATCGATGAAACATTTGCTCTCCATTTCTGTTTCCCAAATGAAAATCTGTAACAAACAGTGGACTGCGTTTTGTAGACTTTACCCTTAGCCAAGTCTATAAATAATTGCGTTCTTTAGGAGTGCAAGGGTGAATTGAGTTATTGCACACGTGCACTTCAGAGTAGGCGTTCCCTAACAGAAATCTGCAAATAAATGTTAGAACATGCTAATGGGATCTCACTAGCTCGTGCTTGGCTCTTCCCACCTTTGTTGTTCTGCCCACTATGATTAATTTGCGCCCATTGGAAATGGTTGGTCTATCTTGGATTAGTTTTTTTATTTTTTTTAATGATTTTGGCATTGCAAGCGCCATGCTCTACCAACTGATCCACATGTTAGTTTTTTTGCTTTTCAGAGTATTCAGAGCAAGTTCTGCTCCCTAACCTGTGATGCTGCGGGTTACCTAGGAGATGGCCTGCGAGGGATAGGTTCCAAGTTCCTCAGGTCGTCCCAGATGCTGACATCATGCTCCGAGTGTCCTACGCTGTTCATAGACGCTGACACCGTGAGTAATAGATCAGCATTTACTAATTATATTCTATTCCTGTGTAATGGGTGTAACTTATGGTATTTTGGTAGATCAGCAATTAATTCACTTCTATACTTCAGTTTTATAATTAGTAGTGTAATGCAATGCCAACATGTTTTATATTATGTATGTACTGTATGTATTGTGTATATGTTTTGCTGATGTACGATGTTCTCATGTACAATCTTATCAAACAATAACAATGTGTCATTAGACCACTCTTTTGGTCACCCCAAGTATAAAACAAAATGGTTTTCATTCCCCAGATCATCTCCTATGGGCTCCTGGAGAAGATTAAATTTAGTGTACTGGAACTCCAAGAATATCTGGACACTTACAACAGCAGGAAAGAAGCAGCCATAGCTGTAAGCCCTGATACATGCGTTGCTGTTACTACATGTTTTAAATACACCCGGTTACCAAAGTCACCTTGGTACAGCCCGAAGAGGATGGACTCGGTGTCTGGTTACTGTCGAGGTTTCTTCCTGCTAACAAGTTTTTACTTATCACTTCCTCTTTGTCTCAGCTGAATTACCGCATCCCTGAGTTACTTTTGTGCCAACTGTTGACGTTGAGGGCTTTATACCTTTGATTGATTGAAGTACCAATGTTTCATCAACTCATCATTTCAGAATATGATGTCACAATAACTCCCCTTTCCTGTCCCACAGTGGTTAACCAACTGCAAGGCCACCTTCCCCATAGGCAGTGGGGGTGTCATGATTACCAACCAGCCGGGGGAATACGAGGAAAAGGTAGGACCTCTGTCCACGGGTGTGCTCGCATACTCCCTTAAAAGAACTAAGCTTGAAAAAAAGCGGCAATAGTACTATTTGTCCATCTTGAGACGCTGTAGCCACTTCTTAAAATAGTCTGAATTAATGTTTTTGCCAAGGAGATCTTAAGCTGTTTGGTGCAGTATTTCTCAAGTGAAATAATTTGCATGAAAACGAGTCTTCTCTCATTGAATGTAAACAAACACTTAATTTAATAATCCTTACTGTTGACCAATTACCGATGAAGGGGCATAGACGTCGGCTACCAACTTCAGCTTGCCTCAAACATCCAAAGACCAAAACTAACAAAAACGTCACAAAATGTTGTCATTGTACACTGAACAAAAATATAAATGCCACAGTTTGGATGCACTGAGATACCGTGATGAGAGGAGGCCCATTGCCCATTGCCGTGCCATTCATCCGCCTCCATCACCTCATGTTTCAGTATGATAATGCATGACCCATGTCGCAAGAATCTGTAAACAATTCCTGGAAGCTGAAAATGTCCCAGTTCTTCCATTGCCTACAAATTCGCAAGACACACGTCACCCATTGAGCCTGTTTGGGATGCTCTAGATCGACGTGTACGACAGCGTGTTCCTGCCAATATCCAGCAACTTCGCACAGCCATTGAAGAGGAGTGGGACAACATTCCATAATCAGCAGTCTGATCAACTCTATGCGAAGGATATGTCGCGCTGCATGAGGCAAATAGTGATCACACCAGATACTGACTGGTTTTCTGATCCACATCCCTACCTTTAAAAGAAAAATAGATATCTGTGACCAACAGATGCATATCTGTATTCCCAGTCATGTGAAATCCATAGATTAGGGTCCAATGAATGTATCTCAATTGACTGATTTCCTTATACTGTATAAACTAACTTGATAAAATATTTGATATTGTTGCATGTTGCGTTTATATTTTGTTATTGGTTAATGAGGCCTCTTGTTATTGGTTAATCAGATACTAAACGTTTTTTAGACAATGGCAAAGACATGAATAATGCTTAGATTAACTCTCAACTGATCCTTTCACATTTCCTGCCTTTCGATTACTCTGTGGCAAATCTGTGAGTGAAATACTTACGTTTTCTCCTTGAATATCATCAGAACCTCCAGATTTGAGCTTGTTTCTGGGCAACCCCTGAGTTGCAGCACATCACATTGACTCCCTCATCCCAATGTGTAATGTGGCCATTTTGACTCTGCTGGGCAGGGGAGCAGTATCCTATGTGCTAGTCTGTTAGTGCTATCATGCCAACTCTTGTCAGTCATTGTCATGTTTGGCTTGACAATGAGCAATGGCAAGAGTTTACACAGTTCTGGGACCAGGCTAGGGAAGCAGGTTCTGCTAATACACGGATACATCAGTAGCCTCGTCCCAGATCTGTTTGTGCTGTATTTGACATGGCAATGACTATAGGAGTTGGCTAACACAAACAGATCTGGAACTTGGCTAATACATTTGCAGAAAACATTAAGATGTTTTTTTATAATCCCAAAACATCCATATTAAAGATATATAAATGTCAGCCTAGTAAATATTTGAGTGAAATATTAAGTCAAGTTTAAAATGGCTTTGAGACTCCCAGCAGAGTCCTAGTGCATTGAAGAAAGTGACAAGGCAAAACTGCTTACTTGTTTGGCTTTTTTTTTAAATCACACAACCACCTGGCTTTCAGTCCCTAGACTGCAGCTGGTCCTCTCTCCTCACTCTCACTCGCATTCTCTCCCTCTCTCTGATTCTCCGTCACTCCTTCTCTCTCTGTTCATGTATCAATAAAATTATATTGTTTTATGACTAAGGCTTATACTGTTCACCTAACCCGGACTGCTGATGGTTGCATGCCTGCTATTGATTTTCGATGTCTTCCTTTCACCTCTCTCTTGTCTTGTAACACGCTTGCTTTGTAGCAAATGGAATTTCTGGCAGTAAGTTCAAAATGACTTATTCCTATTTTCTGATAGTGCCCTGTCTAAATTAAGCTGGGCAGTGTCTCTTGCTCACTGTTAAAAATTCTGAAGTAGTTTAAAAGGTTAAAATAAAAATGTTCTCCCTTATATATTCATGCTACTTATTCATGTTGACCCATTGTGATTTTTGTATGAACTTTTCTTTATTCAGGGTAGCCCACAAAAATGTTCTCACAACGTGAATAACAATTTAGATTACAATTAAAACGAGAAGAGTAAAGTGAGCTGCATTACAATATATTTTATAAGTCAGTTAAGAACACATTCTTATTTACAATGACAGCCTAGGAACAGTGGGTTAACTGCCTTGTTCAGGGGCATAACGACACATTTTTACCTTGTCAGCTTGGGGATTCGATCTAGCAACCTTTCGGTTACTGGCCCAACGCTCTCACCACTAGGCTACCTGCCGCCTCATATGACACATTGGCGGTGTTACCAAAGGATATTGCCTGGCATCCAAGATGCTGAGTTGGTGATAACAGGTCTTTGCAAAATAAATAGGCCTACAATATTGTACCATGGCCAAACCTAATGCTTCTTGGTGATGTCAATAACACTACTAAAGCCAACATTACTAAAGTAACATGCTGTACCTTCTCTTCTTTCAATTGAGAAACCAATAGGCTAGGTTAAAGTGTCAAATAAATTGGAATTAAATGAGCATAGAGTATTTCAACACAACAGAGTAATACAACTTGAACACACCATTTTGTTTGTGTGTTTGTGCAGCAACTGGAGCTGTGTCAACGACTCTACAAGCTCCACTTTCAGCTGCTGCTGCTCTTTCAGTCCTACTGTAAGCTGATTGGGCAGGTCCATTTTATCAGCTCTGTCCCAGAGGTAAGGCTGTTGGAAGTGCCCAAAATGGCAACATATTCCCTAATATATTGCACTACTTTTTTTGACCAGAGTGCCATGGACCCTGGTCAAAAGTAGTGAACTACATAGAGAATAGGGTGCCATATGGGATGCATTCATTGTCTATGGTGATATAGACAGTAATCTGCTTTATTAACCAAATACTTTGAGACATTTACATTGTGTTAAGCACTTAAAGGAAAGGTCCACCCATTTTTTAACGTTTTATATTGGTTTTGTGCATCATGAGTGTTCTATCGATTCCCTAGGTCATTTAATATTTTCACGTGTATCAGAGTTATTGGCGTTAAAGCAGGCAGAGATCCGGTTGGTATGACGTAGCACTTTGATAAAGTCGCTCTCACTTCACTGGAAGTTAATGGGAATATGACTTTTAGATAGCGAAAACGTCGCCGATTTCACTACTGGCCAATGTCATAACTCAGGAGGATGTCTTCTTTCGAAAGGGATCCATCTGAATAATTTTGGTTCCTGGATCCTTTCACAGCATTATAAGGCCACGTTGAGAAAATGACTTATCAATAACCCAAGCACAGATCAGTTAATCCCTACTATTGTGTCACTGAGTTGTCATAATCATTCAGCAAATGTACGTTATCCCAGGGAAGTTGGCAGACAATGTAAGTAACCTAATTTTACATACCTAGTGTTCACCTAATACCTTTTTTGCACTATTGGTTAGGGCCTCTAAGTAAGCATTTCGCTGTAAGGTCTACACCTACACATCTTCAATTAAAATTTCAGAACTTATGTCGCGACCGTTTGAGGTAGATGATGGCAGATTGTAGCAGATTGCATCATTCTGTCATTGCACCACACTATCACATACATGTGTTTAGCGAAATGCTTATGTTTCTAGCTCCAACAGTGCAGTAATATCTAACAATACACACAATGTAAAGGAATGGAATTAAGAATATATAAATATTTGGACGAGCAATGTCAGAGCGGCATAGACTAAGATATAGTAGAATAGGATAGAATACAGTATAAATCAAATCAAATCAAATCAAATTTTATTTGTCACATACACATGGTTAGCAGATGTTAATGCGAGTGTAGCGAAATGCTTGTGCTTCTAGTTCCGACAATGCAGTGATAACCAACAAGTAATCTAACTAACACTTCCAAAACTACTGTCTTATACACAGTGTAAGGGGATAAGGAACATGTACATAAGGATATATGAATGAGTGATGGTACAGAGCAGCATACAGTAGATGGTATCGAGTACAGTATATACATATGAGATGAGTGTGTAGACAAAGTAAACAAAGTGGCATGGTTAAAGTGGCTAGTGATACATGTGTTACATAAGGATGCAGTCGATGTTGTAGAGTACAGTATATACATATGCATATGAGATGAATAATGTAGGGTAAGTAACATTATATAAGGTAGCATTGTTTAAAGTGGCTAGTGATATATTTACATCATTTCCCATCAATTCCCATTATTAAAATGGCTGGAATTGGGTCAGTGTCAATGACAGTGTGTTGGCAGCAGCCACTCAATGTTAGTGGTGGCTATTTAACAGTCTGATGGCCTTGAGATAGAAGCTGTTTTTCAGTCTCTCGGTCCCAGCTTTGATGCACCTGTACTGACCTCGCCTTCTGGATGATAGCGGGGTGAACAGGCAGTGGTTCGGGTGGTTGATGTCCTTGATGATCTTTATGGCCTTCCTGTAACAACGGGTGGTGTAGGTGTCCTGGAGGGCAGGTAGTTTGCCCCCGGTGATGCGTTGTGCAGTCCTCACTACCCTCTGGAGAGCCTTACGGTTGAGGGCGGAGCAGTTGCCGTACCAGGCGGTGATACAGCCCGCCAGGATGCTCTCGATTGTGCATCTGTAGAAGTTTGTGAGTGCTTTTGGTGACAAGCCGAATTTCTTCAGCCTCCTGAGGTTGAATAGGCGCTGCTGCGCCTTCTTCACGACGCTGTCAGTGTGAGTGGACCATATGAGATGAGTAATGCAAAATATGTCAACAGTATTAAAGTGGCCAGTGATTTCATGTCTATGTATATAGGGCAGCAGCCTCTAAGGTGCTGGTGATGGCTATTTAACAGTCTGATGGCCTTGAGATAGAAGCTGTTTTCAGTCTATTGATCCTAGCTTTGATGCACCTGTACTGACCTCGCCTTCTGGATGGTAGCAGGGTGAACAGGCCGTGGCTCAAGTGGTTGTTGTCCTTGATGATCTTTTTGGCCTTCCTGTGACATCGGGTGCTGTAGGTGTCCTGGAGGGAAGGCAGTGTGCCCTTGGTGATGTGCTGGGCAGACCGCACCACCCTCTGGAGAGCCCTGCAGTTGCAGGCAATGCAGTTGCAGTATGATAATATCCATTATTGATAATATCCATTATGAAATTGTCTGTAAGTATCCTTTTTTATCGTCAGTTAACATGTCAAGTGTAAATCCCCCAATTTGTGCACAGTTTATTTAAACTACCGATAGATGCTGCGGTCAGTCAGAGTTGAGTCCTATTGTAAAGTGTAGCCTAATGGACAAAAAAGGGGCATGTTAATAGTAAATGAGTGAAGAGGTGTGGAGTCAGGCGCAGAGAGCAAAGGATGTGGGAAAAACAACACGCTTTAATGTCCTGGAAACATAACATGAACAAAAGTGGAAACACAAATGAACAGAAATATAAACGGACAGCGTGAAACCCAAAATGCCAACAAAAATACACTCAAACAAGGAAACAGGAGAACAAGCCCGCACGAAACAGAAGCGGGCTGAACAGACTATATATAACCCTATCCTAACAACCAAACTAGAAACAGGTGCTACCAATTAGACAAAACTAAACGAACACAGAACAACGGATCGGCGATAGCTAGTAGACCGGCGACGACGACCGCCGAGCGCCACCCGACCAAGAAGGGGAGTCACCTTCGGTAATATTCGTGACAGGGCAACCTTGCAATGTATTCCACGCTAAAAGTTTGACATTTTATAACTCAATATCACAGTTCAGATTTGCCCTAACGAAAAATGCATCAACCCCCTTCAATGTAGAAAATAGTAAACATAAAGGAAAACCCTTGAATGAGAGTAGGTGTTCTGAAACTTTTGACCTACGCTAATAAATAGTCACTTTTTTACTTTTGAATATTTAATTAACCTATATCATGTCATTTCAAGTTATCCCTCTGGAGCAAAAGCAAATTCAAGTTGTTGAACGGGAGTGACAAAATGTTACAATTTAATTTGAATGAACTGAATGATGAGGATGATGAAGAAGTGTTTGAATTTAAAACAATAGTGTAAGTTTTATTTGTTGCATTTACTGGTGGAATGTTACTGAATAGAATAACAACAATAGAAATAATAATCTGGTGTTATTGGTAGAGAGTCAGGCGGAGAATGGCGTGAAAGGGTCCTGTATGTACGCAACAACGCTGTGGACCAGGTGTAAATGGTTTAGAAGCCTTTCCAATCAGTTGGAATACAGAAGAAGCCATCCACCCTATATAAGCTATCAGCAGATAGACACTTGCCGAGTTTAGGGACTTTAAATGTATTAATGTATGTTTGCGAGGCATGTCACTTCATCTCTTTACATAGCCCATCACATGCACTGTTTTCTAACCACATCTGAATGGATACATATGAGTTACTATGGGAATAAATATCACTGAATGACAGAAATATTGGAGAAAGTATGCTAATGCAATCGAATTCAACAAATTGTTGCTTACTGAAACACCCAAAGTCGTCCAATTGTTATAATTGGATATGAAGCAATAGCCTACCCGCATGTGAGTTGTGAGACAAGCATAGGGACTCGTCTTGATCAATCAATCAGATTTTTTTTCCCTTCTTTTCACTGAATCTCAATTTGGGTATTGGTTAGCCTACAATTAGGGTGTGGAATTCCGCTAAATTTCTAACAGTGTAAACAGCAGTACAATAATAATTTACAAATAAATTATAATCAATCCTATATAGTTTGTTGTAATAAAAGGTTTTAAAATCTATAGTACAGCCAATATTAAAAATAGTCCAATTGTGAATTAAATCGCTTTCGCCGACATTTTGCGGTTTATTCATTGTTTAATTATTCAACAGGACTCTTAGGTCTACAGTACAGCTCCATGTCATTTCAATAACTTAGCTTCTGAAAGATGCCCTCTGGTGGTCAAACTAGCATTAATGGCAACAATGGCTAACAGTAAAATACGTCATACACTCCAACATGCCATACCATTCCACAGCATCCTGCAAGCTGTTGTCACGTTCTGACCCTAGTTATTGTGTTAATTGTTTGTTTTAGTTGGTCAGGACGTGAGCTGGGTGGGCATTCTATGTTTTGTGTGTCTAGGTTGTTTTTCTGTGTTCGGCCTAGTATGGTTCTCAATCAGAGGCAGGTGTCGTTAGTTGTCTCTGATTGAGAATCATACTTAGGTAGCCTGGGTTTCACTGTGGTTTTGTGGGTGATTTACACCACACGGTACTGTTTTCGGTTTCGGTTATTTCGGTTTCGTTTATTGTTTTTGTATGGAGTGTTCAAATAAATACCATGGACACTTACCATGCCGCATATTGGTCCTCGGATCCTTCTCGCCTCCTCTTCAGACGAAGAGGAGGAAAACCCTTACAGCTGTGCTGCGGTATGACTCAACTTTTAAAGGAAGAACCACTGCACATTAACATATGTAGCTTAAGAAACAAGGTACATGAAATCAATAACTTGCTAGATATTCTGACTATCACTGAATGAAACTCACTTAAGTAATACCTTTGCAACAGTGGTAGCAATACATGGTTATAACATCTACAGAAAATACAGAAATGCCATTGGTGAAGGTGTTGATAAATATTCAGAACCACATTCCTGTAAAGCTTAGAGAGGATCTTATTTTAAATACTGTTGAAGCATATGGCTGCAGGTTCATCTCCCTCACCTAAACTGCTATAGACCAAGTGATAACAGTCAGTATCTGGATAATATGCGTGAAATGCTTGATAGTGTATGTGATATCAGCAGAAGTATATTTAAATATTGACTGTCTTTCATCAAGCTGCCCACTCAAGAAAAGCTTCAAACTGTAACCAGTGCCTGCAACCTGGTTCAGGTTGTCCGTCAACCTACCACGGTCATTACAAACAGCAAAGGAATTAAATCATCGACATGTATTGATCACATTTTTACAAATGAGGCAGAAGTTTGCTTTAAAGCAGCATCCAAATCCATCGGATGTAGTGATCACAATATTGTAGTATCTAGGAAAACCAATGTTCCAAAGGCTGGGCCTAATATAATATATAAGAGGTCATACAATAAGTTTTGTACTGATTCCTAGGTTGCTGATCTAAAGACTATTTGCTGGTCTGTGGTGTGTAATGAGGAGCAACCAGATGACCAGATGCTGCACTTGACACATTTATGAAACTACTTATTTCAGTTACTAATAAGCGTGCACCCATTCAGAAAATGACTGTTAAAAACTGTTGAATCCCCATGGATTGATGAGGAATTGAAAAATGGTATGGTTGAGAGGGATGAGGCAATCTAGAAGAAAAAGAAACTCACAACTATTTAGGCGAGGTGCTGGCTAGCGAAGTGGAAAACTAGAAAATAAAGGATGGCATATATATATTATTATTATATTAAGGAGAGCCGCACACTCTAGGAGCTCAGATGCAAAAATGTAATTACCAATGTTTTGACAGGCAAGCTGTCTTCATCAGGGTATAATCACAAACACTGCAGATTGACTTGTTTATATAGTGCCAAAAGACACACAGGCATACAAAGAACAGCATACAAAAAAACTCATGGATTGCATACAATCATAGATTCATTTTAGACTACACATGCTTACAAACAATTACAATGGCAAAGTCACAATAATCACAAGAATGGCTTCAGATCAAAGTCCACATTGAGACCGAAGGGAGCAAGGGTCTTTAAATTAAAGATCCATGCAGCCTCTCATTTTAACAATAAATTATCAAGGTCACGGCCTTAGTTTTACCCACAATTCTTACCACAAGGACAAGTTAGAAGATAAATAACTGCCTTTGATTGGGATCTGTTTCCCTGTTTGTGGGTGTTTGAAGGATCTACATTTATAAGTGCCATTGCATTGAGCACAGCCATTACACTTGTATTTTCCATCCAGTAGCGGTGCAAATAGAGGTTGTTCAGGAATATCTTGGGGTGGTAAATCATGAGTTTACCAATTGGTCTCTGAGATTTCTGCCCAGCGACAATACGACCAAGGGAAGGTCCGAAAACACATTACCGAGACTATCATCGGATTTTAGAATGTGCCAATGTTTGTTAGCAATTCCCTTAATTTGTTCAGAGCACTTAGAATAGCGGGTAGTTAAAAAGCAGGAAAGGACTGACCTTGAAAAAGGTCATATTTTGTTTTGAATTTTCTCAATGGCAATATTAATCTGATCATTTCTACCCCCTCTCCTTGAATTTACTTTTCGTCTCAGCCATATTTCTGTCAAAATCTGAATGTTTTTTTTAAATTCTTTTGATTCGACAGAATTGGCTGCAGGGCAAACTATTTTTCAAGGGAAGTGGGTGACAACTGTCAGCCCTCAACAAACTGTTATGATCAGTAGGTTTCTTGTAAAGAACATTATCTTCACACAAGATCAGCAGATCAAGAAAACTGATTTGATGTGTATCAGATTGCATAGTAAATCTCAAATGTTCAGAACAGGAGTTAAGAAAAGCATAAAACGCCTGGAGCTGTTTTTCATCACCCCTCCATAGAACAAAAATATAATCAATATACCTTTTCCAAATCATGATGTTAGGCAAGAAAACATTTGAGAGGATTGAAAATAGACTGTTTCTCCATGTAACCCGCATACAAAGTAGCATAGTTAGGAGCCATGGGGGATCCCATAGCAGTACCTTTCGTCTGAATAAAGAAAACATTTAGAAACATGAAGTAGTTGTGTGTGAGTACTATAAGGTGAATGCACCAATTTGTAAGTCGCTCTGGATAAGAGCTGAATGACTTAAATGTAAATGTAAAATTTCAGCCAATGTTATAATGCATGCACTGGAAGGTGCATTCATTAGGGTCAGGTTGCAGAAGAAAATGTTCCATAGCTTCAATACCGCCCTCGTGTGGAATATTTGTGTATTATTGACTCAACATCAAAATGAACTAACAAGGTTTTCTCAGGGAGAGGATCAAGAGATTCAATAATAGAGATCATACTGCTGGTGTCCTTTACAAAGGAGGGGAGCTGTTCTGCGAGTGGTCTAATAAAAAAAATCAACAAAAGTAGATAGAGGGGCCTTTACTGCATCAATGCCCTCTACAATAGGGGCCGTTACTGCATCAATGCCCTCTACAATAGGGTCCGTTACTGCATCAATGCCCTCTACAATAGGGTCCGTTACTGCATCAATGCCCTCTACAATAGGGGCCGTTACTGCATCAATGCCCTCTACAATAGGGGCCGTTAATCAATGCCCTTACAATAGGGGCATCATCAATGCCCTCTACAATAGGGGCCGTTACTGCATCAATGCCCTCTACAATAGGGGCCGTTACTGCATCAATGCCCTCTACAATAGGGGCCGTTACTGCATCAATGCCCTCTACAATAGGGGCCGTTACTGCATCAATGCCCTCTACAATAGGGGCCGTTACTGCATCAATGCCCTCTACAATAGGGGCCGTTACTGCATCAATGCCCTCTACAATAGGGGCTGTTACTGCATACAATGCCCGCTACAGTAGGGGCTGTTACTGCATCAATGCCCTCTACAATAGGGGCTGTTACTGCATCAATGCCCTCTACAATAGGGGGCGTTACTGCATCAATGCCCTCTACAATAGGGGCCGTTACTGCATCAATGCCCGCTACAGTAGGGGCTGTTACTGCATCAATGTCCTCTACAATAGGGGCCGTTACTGCATCAATGCCCTCTACAATAGGGGCCGTTACTGCATCAATGCCCTCTACAATAGGGGCCGTTACTGCATCAATGCCCTCTACAATAGGGGCCGTTACTGCATCAATGCCCTCTACAATAGGGGCTGTTACTGCATACAATGCCCGCTACAGTAGGGGGCTGTTACTGCATCAATGCCCGCTACAATAGGGCACCCTGGAGGTTTTATAACATTCTTGTGTCATTTCAGGAAAGTATAGAAAGTGGCAATTTTAGGGTGTTGAATAGCCAAAAAGTAATGTTCTTTTTTTGGTTATCTGACCAGAACTGAAATACCCATCTAGGACAGTGAAGATGGTATTCTGAAATGGAAATGGGGTTACCTCTGAGTATCTTGTAAAAGGTGTTGTCAAGTAGTTGTCTATGACTCTCATTTACATAAACTGTCCTATCCATTAGTACAACCGACCCACCCTTAACAGCAGGGCGGTTAAGGACTGACGTATTGGATTGTAAATCAAGCAAAGCTTCTTTTTCATCCTTAGGTAAATTATGAAAAGATTTGGACTCCTGTTTGTTCTTAAAGAGATGTCCAACATCTTTTTCAACAAGTCTGCAATATGTCTCGATAGAGTGATTGCGATTGGCTGGAGGTATAAAATAACTCTTGCTTCTAAAAGGAGTCGGAGTATGTGCAGGAGAGTAACCTACTGGTTCAATAGAAATGTCAGGAATAGGGGAGCTAAAGTATTCCCTTAAACGGGTGTTTCTAAAAAAACTTAAACATGTCTACCTTAACATCAAAATCGTTGCACTGGGTTGTAGGCACAAAAGATAACCCTTTATTAAGCAAGGATACATGGGCAGGGCTCAATATCTTGCTTGATAAATTAAAGACACACACCGTGTGAACAGTCCCCTCTGCCTCTGATTGTCGTTTCTTCTTACCCCGTCGGGTCCGGCATCTCGTCGATGAGCGTACCTGTGGCAAACCACTCGATTTCGTCTCTGCGTTATATTGGCATCAAACATGTCACCCTCCCTAGGAGAGGGGGTGACCTTGAATTTGGAATGAATTATGAATTTGAAATTTTGAATTCTTTTACTTTTGATACTTAAGTATATTTTAACAATTGCATTTACTTTTCATAAGTATATTTAAAACCAAATACTTGTCGACTTTTACTCAAGGAGTACTTTTTTCGACCACTGTGTGAAGCTACGTTTGCTCGCCAGCCAGCCCATAGAGAGAGCATTGCATTGTGGATTTTGTAGTCGACTTGAGCTGCAACAGATTTCCACAACGATATTCCACGTTGCTACCAACTTTATTATAATGTTCACGAAAATGATTGTTCTCACATATTCATTTTTAACACTATAAATTTAATGAATGAGTGGTTTTGGGTGGATTTTTCCTTTAAGGCAATAGATTGATTCTCTATCCCTACCTCATGGGTTTATTGATGTGTAAAGAGCATGTATTAATACTACATTTATTATTATAATATTTATATGCCAGTCAGCAGACATTTTTACCTAAAGCAACTTAGAGTAGTGTGTGCATACATGGCCCCATCGGGAATTGAACCCCTGACCCTAATATTTCAAGCACCATGCTTAACCAAGTGAGACACATTTAAGACTGAATGGTGGAATCTGAACCTCGATCTCCCGCTCTGGAAACCATGTCTTAACCATTAGGCCAAGAGGAAGTTACCTCTTGAGCCGAGGGTGACAGTGATTTTAAGTCCCAGGCGGGGCTACGTCCTCCCGAGAGCGTGAGTCCGACTCACCTCCACCTCACTTCCTCTCCCTCAGCTGATGAATATGTCCAAAGAGCTGAATGAACTGAAGGGCAGTCTGCGGGCTGCAGCAGCCTCCGTGACCTCCAGTGACCTCCAGGCTGCCCAGGAGACATCCTCCTCCTCTGAGCCCACCTTCCTCTCCTCTGAGGCGGCTGTACAAGCCATCCTGGAAGCTCTGAAGAACCACGAGTTCACCACAGCCATCCGCTACATCCGCGAGTGCAGGTAAAAAGAGAAAATGTGTATTGCATTTTATTTGTGTGTTGTGTTCCCAATGTTTTGGATCATTGAACTGATTATTCGGGTGGGAACCTTGTTGGTACTAAATAAATCTTAATATTGTAAATGATTGTAAATTAAAAAAGCCATAATAATGCTTAAATGTTGATTTGGAAATACTTAAAAAGCATTTAGAACATTTGTAATAATTTATTTTATTTTACCCTTATTTTCTCAGGGATGACATATTGAGACGTAGGTCTATTTTCCAAATGCACACGGTATAATACAGTTTGAAAATACATTTTTATATATGTATATGTGTGTGTGTGTTGAAGTTGGAAGTTTACAAACACTTAGGTTAGAGTCATTAAAATGAGTTTTTCAACCACAAACTATAGTTTTGGCAAGTCGGTTAGGACATCTACTTTGTGCATGATACAAGTAATTTTTCTAACAGTTGTTTACAGACAGATTATTTCACTTATGATTCACTGTATCACAATTCCAGTGGGTCAGAAGTTTACATATACTAAGTTGACTGTGCCTTTAAACAGCTTTGAAAATTCCAGAAAATGATGTCATGGCTTTAAAAGCTTCTGATAGACTAATTGACATCATTTGAGTCAATTGGAGGTGTACCTGTGGCTGTATTTCAAGGACTACCTTCAAACTCAGTGCCTCTTTGTTTGACGTCATTGGAAAATCAAAAGAAATCAGCCAAGACCTCAGAAAAATAATTGTAGACCTCCACAAGTCTGGCTCATCCTTGGGATCAATTTCCAAACGTATAAACACCATGGGACCACGCAGCCGCCATACCGCTCAGGAAGGAGAGGCGTACTGTCTCCTAGAGATGAACGTACTTTGGTGCAAAAAATGCATATCAATCCCAGAACAACAGCAAAGGACCTTGTGAAGATGCTTGAGGAAATGGGTACAAAAGTATCTATATCCACAGTAAAACAAGTCTTATATCGACATAACCTGAAAGGCCGCTCAGCAGGGAAGAAGCCTCTGCTCCAAAACCACCATAAAATCGCCGGACTACGGTTTGCAACTGCACATGGGGACAAAGATAGCACTTTTTGGAGAAATGTCCTCTTGTCTGATGAAGCAAAAATAGAACTGTTTGGCCATAATAACCATGGTTATGTTTAGAGGAAAAAAACGGGGAGGCTTGCAAGCTGAAGAACACCATCCCAACCGTGAAGCATGGGGGTAGCATCCTGTTGTGGGGGTGCTTTGCTGCAGGAGTGACTGGTGCACTTCACAAAGTAGATGGCTTTATGATGAAGGAAAATTATGTGGGAACATTGAAGCAACATCTCAAGACATCAGTCAGGAAGTTAAAGCCTGGTCGCAAATGGGTCTTCCAAATGGACAATGACCCCAAGCATACTTCCAAAGTTGTGGAAAATGGCTTAAGGACAACAAAGTCAAGGTATTGGAGTGGCCATAACAAAGCCCTGACCTCATCCTATAGAACATTTGTGGGCAGAACTGAAAAGGCGTGTGCGAGCAAGAAGGCCTATGACTCAGTTACACCAGCTCTGTCAGGAGGAATGGAAAAAAAATCACCCAACTTATTGTGGGAAGCTTGTGGTAGGCTACCCAAAATGTTTGACCCAAGTTAAACCATTTAAAGGCAATGCTACCAAATACTAATTGAGTGTATGTAAACTTCTGACCCACTGGGAATGTGATGAAAGAAATAAAAGCTGAAATAATTCTCTCTACTATTATTCTGACATTAAACATTCTTATAATAAAGTGTTAATCCTTATAATAAAGTGTTAATCCTAACACAGGGACATTTTTACTTGGATTAAATGTCAGTAATTGTGAAAAACTGAGTTTAAATGTATTTGGCTGAGGTGTATGTAAACTTCCGATTTCAACTGTGTGTGTGTATATATATATATATATATACACATACATACATATACATACATACATACATACATACATACATACATACATACATACATACATACATACATACATACATACATACATACATACATACATACATACATACATACATACATACATACATACATACATACATACATACATACATACATATTCCAGGGTTTTTCTTCATTTTTACTATTTTCTGCATTGTAGAATAACAGTGAATACAATCAAAACTATGAAATAACACACATGGAATAATGTAGTAACCAAAAAAAGTGTTAAACAAATCAAAATATATTTTAGATTCTTCAAAGTAGCCACCCTTTGCCTTGATGATGGCTTTGCACACTCTTGGCATTCTCTCAACCAGCTTCACCTGGAATGCTTTTCCAACAGTCTTGAAGGAGTTGACACATATGCTGAGCAGTTGTTAGCTGCATTTCCTTCACTCTGTGGTCCATCTCAATTGGGTTGAGTTCGGGTGATTGTGGAGGCCAAGTCATCTGATGCAGCACTTATCACTCTCCTTCTTGGTCAAATTGCCCTTACACAATTCCACTACTGGTCTAATGTCCATTGCTCATGTTTCTTGGCCCAAGCAAGTCTGTTCTTCTTCTTATTGGTGTCCTATAATAGTGGTTTCTTTGCAGAAATTTGACCATGACGGTCCGATTTACGCAGTCTCCTCTGAACAGTTGATGTTGAGATGTGTCTGTTACTTGAACTCTGAGGCTGGTAACTCTAATGAACTTATCCTCTGCAGCAGTTACCTCTGGGTCTTCCTTTCCTGTGGCGGTCCTCATGAGAGCCAGTTTCATCATAGAACTTGATGATTTTTGCGACTGCACTTGAGGAAACATTCAAAGTTCTTGAAATGTTCCGAATTGACTGACCTTCATGTCTTAAAGTAATGAGGGACTGTTGTTTGTCTTTGCATATTTGAGCTGTTCTTGCCAATGTTATCAATGGACTTGAGCCAATGTACTTAGCCCTATTTGGTAAAAGACCATCTTCTGTATACCAACCCTACCTTGTCACAACACATTGGCTGAAATTAAGAATGAAAAAATTCAGCAAATTAACCTCTAGCGTCGAGCAATCCCGTATCCGGGAGCGTAATCATAGCCTCAAGCTCATTACCATAACGCAACGTTTTCTATTCATGAAAATTGCAAATTAAATGAAATAAATATATTGAAACAAAAGCTTAGCCTTTTGTTAACAACACTGTCATCTCAGATTTTCAAAACATGCTTTAACCAAAGCAACACAAGCATTTGTGTAAGAGTATTGATAGCCAAGCATAGCATTAAGCCTAGCATTCAGCAGGCTACATTTTCACAAAAACAAGAAAAGCATTCAAATAAAATAATATTTACCTTTGAAGAACTTCGGATGTTTTCAATGACGAGACTTTCAGTTAGATAACAAATGTTCATTTTTTCCAAAAATATTACTTGTGTAAGAGAAATGGCTCCGTTTTGTTCATCACGTTTGGCTAAGAAAAAACAAACAAATGCAGTCAACACAATGCCAAACATTTTTCCAAATTAGCTCCATAATATCGACAGAAACATGGCAAACGTTGTTTAGAATCAAACCTCGAGGTCTTTTTCACAATTCTATTCGATGAAAAATCATTCCTGGCAATCAAATCAGTCGGTTTCTCATCCGAGGCAAACGGAAAAATACTGCAGCTGGAGATTACGCAATAATTGCGACGGAGGACACCAAGCGACCACCTGGTAGATGTAGTGTCTTATGGTCAATCTTCCAATGATATGCCTACAAATATGTCACAATGCTGCAGACACCTTGGGGAAAATGTGGAAAAGGTAAGCTGACTCCTAGCTCCTCCACAGCCATATAAGGAGTCATTGCCATGAGGCGGCTTCAAAAAATGCGGCACTTCCTGATTGTATTTTTATCTGGGTTTTTTCTGTAACGTCAGTTCTGTGGCACTCACAGACAATATCTTTGCAGTTTTGGAAACATCAGAGGGTTTTCTTTCCAAAGCTGTCAATTATATGCATAGTCGAGCATCTTTTCGTGACAACATATCTTGTTTAAAACGAGAACGTTTTTCATCCAAAAATTAAAATAGCGCCCCCTATATCCAAGAAGTTAACTTTCAACAAGGCACACCTGTTAATTGAAATGCGTACCACATGAAGCTGGTTGAGAGAATACCAAGAGTGTGTAAAGCTGTCATCAAGGCATAGGGTGGCTACTAAAATATATTTAGATTTGTTTAACACTTTTTTGGTTACTACATGATTCCATATGTGTTACTTAATAGTTTTGATGTCTTCACTAGTATTCTACAATGTAGAAAATATTACAAATAAAGAAAAACCCTTGAATGAGTAGGTGTGTCAAACTTTTGACTGGTACTGTATATATGTGTGCACATTAAAATAGAAAAACTCAGTCATGGTAAGCACATATAATACATCACAAATCACCCAGAAAAAACAGTTGCATTCCTCCACAATTAAGTCCCCAATCTATCCTTTAATTGCCCGAACGACACAAGAACATCATGATGAAATGGTTTCTATTTTTTTCCCCCAGCAATACGGTATATTAAAACTAAAAGCAGATTTATCTAGTTTGGTGAAGACCCTAGAAACCTTACGAGTAAACTGATCCTGTGAACGGGTTAGGCAAGGTGTAATGATTGAACATGTAATTCATCTGAAACATTCTTCATAGAGTTTCAAAACATGTATTGCGTTTTGTCTGTATTTAACACAGGTTTTAAAAATCGGCAAGGGATTCCCGCATAGAAATCAAATCTGACCCTAGTTTTGACACAGCCAGATAAACAGTCTGGGCAATAGCATACCTAATAGTATCATCCGCATATAGATGATGTTAAACATTTTAAACAGATTGACCAATGGTGTTTTATATAAATAGTGAACAGGTCTCAAAATCAACACCTACGGGTACACCCTTATGCGTTTCAAGAAATTCAGACTCAACCCCATCAATCACGATGGCCTGAGTTCTGTCACTAAGGTAATCACACTAAGGTAATCATGAAACCATGAACAGACGTGAGAGATCAGACCTTTCGAGGACAACTTATTTTACAGGTCCACAAACAAAGCAGCACATTTCATTTTAGTGACTAAAGCATTGACAAGATCATTAATAACTAAAGTGGTTGCTGTGATAGTGCTATGCCCAGGCCTAAACCATAATTGGTTTACATTAAAAATACATTTGCAAAAGTTGTACATTTTCTAAGGATTCAAGAATCTAAGCTGGACAAGAAAGCCTTGAAATGGGGCGATAAGTATTAAGATCACTACTATCCTTGCCCTTATGGATTGGAAGCACGAGCTGATTTCCATACTTTCGGAATATTTGCTGATAGCACTGTTAAATAAAACATGTGTGCTATTTCACCAACAATGATGGGCGCTGCACACTTAAGCAGACCAGGATCCAATTGGTCTGCCCCTGTGGATTTCTTGTTGTCGTTTGCTAGTAAAGTAAACATTTGTAAATGGCCTAAAAAAGCTTTGACTATCATTTATCTGATTCAGCAAGTTTTCCTTATCAGCATCCATCACAATATCATAGTGAATATGCTTCGAAGTTATTTTAAAGAGATAACATGGTGACCCGCTGAAATAAAATGGCAATTAAATGCATCAATGATAGTATTGTTTTCCTTAATGAGGCCAGTGTCTGAATTCATTTGTTGTGGCAGAGAGGAAGTAGAACCCTTCAGGAATTATACAGTTTTCCAGAATTTAGCTGGGTTTCCATTACAATCTGAAAGAGCGGTTACATAATTAGGAATGGTAATTCTTATCATGCTTATAAATAATACTTACTTGTTAGTTTAGTTTAGAAGTAATTTATTAAGCTTTTAAGAAAAGTATTAGAAAGTGTTACATAGTTGAGATACATATAATTCAGGTTCATGATGGTAACTGCTTATTTTGTCTGAAGGAGGATGTGGCCCAGTGACATTTTCGGCAGCAGCTCTGAGGACGAGACACAGACGTTGCTGAACATCTACTTCAGATACCAGACGCTGGGCCAGATGGGCACCTTTGCACTGGTGGGCTCCAAGCAGGACCTCTCGGAGATCTGCGTCAAGCTGATGGAGCTCAACGGGGAGATCAGGGACATGATACGCCGGGCCCAGGGCTACCAAGCCTTTACGACCTTTCTCCCAGACTCCGGTGTGTCTGGCTCCAGTCTCTGACACTCAGGAGGAATGCTGTGCCTGACTCCAGGCCCCAGTCCCAGCCCAAACTGAGCCCCCAGCCTTAGCACCAGTTCACTGCCCTGCTCTAGCCCCAACACCAGCCCTATACATTAGCCCCAGCCTTTGCCCCAGCTCACTGCACTGCCTCAGCCCCGAAATTCAGCCTAGCCCTAGCCGCAGGTCACTGACCTGCCTCAGCCCTATATCCCCATCATGATCTCAGCTACAGCCTCCATCCTCAGCCCCTGTCCTGTGCGCTGCTCTAGCCCTCCAACCTAATCCTACCCTGGGTATGCTGCTATGGTTACCGTGGTCACAGCAAGCTCTATCCTTGTGTCCCTTCTCAGAGTAGGGGGCCCTAAGGATGTACCACTATTCAGCTCGCCATATGTGCAGTAATGCTGTGGGAGTGAAAGTGACGAAGCACAACTTTGCTCTTAGAAACAAACATGAGCTTTTATTGCACTAATATTTCTGGATAACATCACACAGCGGCACTTGCTACTGAGTTCAATGGCTTTCACGTCTAACAGAAGACATACCAAAGTTACAATTAACTTTTGCTGAGTATCTGTTATTTTACATTTTTAAGGGAAAATGTGCAATGCTTCACAGAAGTGAAAGACTTCTGTGAAGACTACTGTATCATGAAAAAAATGTGTTTTTTAATTTTATTTTAGAGCTTTTCGCTACTTGAATATTATGGATTGCAGGCAAAATTATGCTGAATATTTTGAAATAGAGAGCCTGTGTGTTTATGTGAAACTGACTGTAACCAGACTACAATCCATTAACACTGCAAAGCACAGACATACGGTATATATATATATATCTATCGGATTGTATTTAGACCCCTTTTTCCACATTTTGTTGTTACAGCCTTCTAAAATGTATTGCATTGTTTTTTTTCCCCTCATCAATCTACACACAATACCCCATAATGTCAAAGCAAAAACAGGCTTTTAGAAATGTTTGCTAATTACTTTTTTTTAAACCCTGAAATTTCACATTTACATAAGTATTCAGACCCTTTACTCTGTACTTTGTTGAAGCACCTTTGGCAGCAATTAAAACCTTGGGTCTTCTTGGGTATGATGCTACAAGCTTGGCACACCTGTATTTTGGGAGTTTCTCCCATTCTTCTCTGCAGATCTTCTCAAACTCTGTCAGGATGGATGGGGAGTGTTGCTGCACAGCTATTTTCAGGTCTCTCCAGAGATGTTTGATCGGGTTCAAGTCCAGGCTCTGGCTGGGCCACTATAGGACATTCGGAGACGTGTCCCGAAGCCACTCTTGCTTTGTCTTGTCTGTGCGCTTAGGGTCGTTGTCCTGTTGGAAGGTGAACCTACTCCCCAGTCTGAGGTCCTACGCGCTCTGGAGCAGGTTTTCATCAAGGGTCTCTCTGTCTTTGCTCCGTTCATCTTTCCCTCGATCCTGACTAATCTCCCAGTCCCTGCGGATGAAAAACACCCCCACCGCATGATGCTGTCACCACCATGCTTCATCGTAGGGAAGGTGCCAGGTTTCCTCCAGACGTGTTGCTTGGCATTCAGGCCAAAGATTTCAATCTTGGTTTCATCAGACGTCTTTAGGTGCAAACTCCAAGCTGGCTGTCCTGTGCCTTTTACTGAGGAGTGGCTTCCGTCTGGCCACTCTACCATAAAGGTCTGATTGGTGGAGTGTTGCAGAGATGGTTGTCCTTCTGAAAGGTTCTCCCATCTCCGCAGAGGAACTCTCGAGCTCTGTCAGAGTGACCATCAGGTTCTTGGTCACCTCCCTGATCAAGGCCCTCCTCCCCGATTATTCAGTTTGGCCATTTTGGTAACCTTCCCCAGACCCATGCCTCAAAACAATCCTGTCTCAGAGCTCTATGGACAATTCCTTTGACCTCATGGCTTGGTTTTTGCTCTGACATGCAATGTCCACTGTGGGACCTTATATAGACAGGTGTGTGACTTTCCAAATCATGTCCAATCAATTGAATTTACCACAGGTGGACTCCAATCAAGTTGTAGAAACATCTCAAGGATGATTTATTATTATTATTATTTTATTTCACCTTTATTTAACCAGGTAAGCTAGTTGAGAACAAGTTCTCATTTGCAACTGCGACCTGGCCAAGATAAAGCATAGCAGTTCGACACATACAACAACACAGAATTACACATGGAATGAACAAAATATACAGTCAATAATACAGTAGGAAAAAAAAAGAAAAAAGTATATATACAGTGAGTGCAAATTAGGTCAAATAAGGGAGTTAAGGCAATAAATAGGCCATGGTGACGAAGTAATTACAATATGGCAATTAAACACTGGAATGGTAGATGTGCAAAAGATGGATGTGCAAGTAAATATACTGTGGTGCAAAAGGATCTAAATAAATAAATACAGTATGGGGATGAGGTAGATGGATGGGCTGTATACATATGGGCTATGAACAGGTGCAGTGATCTGTGAGCTGCTCTGACAGCTGGTTCTTAAAGCTAGTGAGGGAGATGGGAATCTCCAGCTTCAGTGATTTTTGCAGTTCGTTCCAGTCAGTGGCAGCAGAGAACTGGAAGGAAAGGAGGAATTGGCTTTGGGGGTGACGAGTGACTCATAGCACGCACTCCAGCAGGTATGAGTGGGTGCTGCTATGGTGACCAGCGAGCTGAGATAGGGTGGGGCTTTACCTAGCAGAGATTTGTAGATAACCTGTAGCCAGTGGGTTTGGCAACGAGTATGAAGCGAGGGCCAGCCAATGTGAGCGTACAGGTCGCAGTGATGGGTAGTAAATGGGGCTTTGGTGACAAAACGGATGGCACTGTGATAGACTACATCCAGTTTGCTGAGTAGAGTGTTGGAGACTAGTCAATAATCTGTAGGATGGTCAGTTTTACGAGGGTATGTTTGGCAGCATGAGTGAAGAAAGCTTTGCTGCGAAATAGGAAGCCGATTCTAGATTTAATGTTTGATTGGAGATGCTTAATGTAAGTCTGGAAGGAGAGTTTACAGTCTAGCTAGACACCTAGGTATTTGTAGTTATCCAGAGCCGTCCAGGGTAGTGATGCTGGACGGGCGGGCAGGTGCGGGCAATGATCGGTTGAATAGCATGCATTTAGTTTTATTTGCGTTTTAAGAGCAGTTGGAGGCCACGGAAGGAGAGTTGTATGGTATTGAAGCTCATATGGAGGTTGGTTAACACAGTGTCCAATGAAGGGCCAGAAGTATACAGAACCCCCATAGAGACTGCCAGAGGTCCGGACAACAGGCCTTCCGATTTGACACACTGAGCTTTATCAGAAAAGTAGTTGGTGAACCAGGCGAGGCAATCATTTGAGAAACCAAGGCTGAGTCTGCCAATAAGAATGTGGTGATTGACAGAGTCGAAAGCCTTGGCCAGGTCGATGAATACAGCTGCACAGTAATGTCTCTTATCGATGGCGGTTATGATATCGTTAAGGACCTTGAGCGTGGCTGAGGTGCACCCATGACCAGCTCAGAAACCAGATTGCATAGCGGAGAAGGTACGATGTGATTCAAAATGGTCAGTAATCTGTTTGTTTACTTAGCTTTTGAAGACCTTAGAGATGCAGGGTAGGATATATATATATATATGTGTCTGTAGCAGTTTGGGTCTAGAGTGTCTCCCCCTTTGAAGAGGGGGATGACCGTGGGAGCTTTCCAATCTTTGGTAATCTCAGACGATACGAAAGAGAGGTTGAACAGGCTAGTAATAGGGGTTGCAACAATTTCGGCAGATAATTTTAGAAAGAGAGGGTCCATATTGTCTAGCCCGGCTGATTTGTAGGGGTCCAGATTTTGCAGCTCATGATCAATGAAAACAGGATGCACCTGAGCTCAATTTTGAGCCTCATAGCAAAGGGTCTGAATACTTATGTAAGGTTTTTAATACATTTTATTTTTAATACATTTGCAAACATTTCTAAAAACCTGTTTTCACTTCGTCATTATGGGGTATTGTCTGTAGATTGCTGAGGATTTTTTTTTATTTCATACATTTAGTATAATGCTGTAACGTAACACAAATGTGGAAAAAGTCAAGGTGTCTGAATACTTTCCGCAAGGCAGTGTAGATACACGCTCAACTACTCTGATATGCTGCAGATCTACTGTCTCGAGGACCTAGATACCGCATTGGGCTAGCTATTACTTAAAATATTATTTACAAATGTTACCTTTCTATGCTATAGCTATTTTGCTTAAATGAGAATTATATTTACATGAAATGAATATGCTTTCAACTGACTAGTTTTTATAGAAAGAGAATAAGAACATTTATTTTGTCTGTTAAAACTGCCAAGCATGCACATTTTATGTACTATAAAGTGTAATAGAAATATTTATGAATATGAGAAACTATTTTAACTCCGTTGCATTTGTACTGTACATAGTGCAAGTGGAGCTTTGCTCGTGCTTGTAAGATTGTATTTTCATGTTTTAAATTTAATGTTGGACTATGCATGTAACTGAATATTTGTAAAGCTTCTGTAGGGACTGTTTCACCTGTAAATACTACTGCTTTTGTGATGTATACTGTACTTGTGTTCTGTACACTTCTGTAACAATAAAAAATATACTTTATTTTATTTTGCCTTTATTTTAACAGGGAGTCTTACTGAGACCAAGGTCTATTTTACAGATATCAGAAAATGCACACATCGAAATATAAATACAAAATCGAAGCATTTGCAAAATGCAAAGACATTTACATTTACATTTAAGTCATTTAGCAGACGCTCTTATCCAGAGCGACTTACAAATTGGTGCATTCACCTTATGACATCCAGTGGAACAGTCACTTTACAATAGTGCATCTAAATCTTAAAGGGGGGGGGGTGAGAGGGATTACTTATCCTATCCTAGGTATTCCTTAAAGAGGTGGGGTTTCAGGTGTCTCCGGAAGGTGGTGATGGACTCCGCTGTCCTGGCGTCGTGAGGGAGTTTGTTCCACCATTGGGGGGCCAGAGCAGCGAACAGTTTTGACTGGGCTGAGCGGGAGCTGTACTTCCTCAGTGGTAGGGAGGCGAGCAGGCCAGAGGTGGATGAACGCAGTGCCCTTGTTTGGGTGTAGGGCCTGATCAGAGCCTGGAGGTACTGAGGTGCCGTTCCCCTCACAGCTCCGTAGGCAAGCACCATGGTCTTGTAGCGGATGCGAGCTTCAACTGGAAGCCAGTGGAGAGAACGGAGGAGCGGGGTGACGTGAGAGAACTTGGGAAGGTTGAACACCAGACGGGCTGCGGCGTTTTGGATGAGTTGAAGGGGTTTAATGGCACAGGCAGGGACCCCAGCCAACAGCGAGTTGCAGTAATCCAGACGGGAGATGACAAGTGCCTGGATTAGGACCTGCGCCGCTTCCTGTGTGAGGCAGGGTCGTACTCTGCGGATGTTGTAGAGCATGAACCTACAGGAACGGGCCACCGCCTTGATGTTGGTTGAGAACGACAGGGTGTTGTCCAGGATCACGCCAAGGTTCTTAGCGCTCTGGGAGGGGGACACAATGGAGTTGTCAACCGTGATGGCGAGATCATGGAACGGGCAGTCCTTCCCCGGGAGGAAGAGCAGCTCCGTCTTGCCGAGGTTCAGCTTGAGGTGGTGATCCGTCATCCACACTGATATGTCTGCCAGTCTGCCAGACATGCAGAGATGCGATTCGCCACCTGGTCATCAGAAGGGGGAAAGGAGAAGATTAGTTGTGTGTCGTCTGCATAGCAATGATAGGAGAGACCATGTGAGGTTATGACAGAGCCAAGTGACTTGGTGTATAGCGAGAATAGGAGAGGGCCTAGAACAGAGCCCTGGGGGACACCAGTGGTGAGAGCGCGTGGTGAGGAGACAGATTCTCGCCACGCCACCTGGTAGGAGCGATCTGTCAGGTAGAACGCAATCCAAGCGTGGGCCGCGCCGGAGATGCCCAACTCGGAGAGGGTGGAGAGGAGGATCTGATGGTTCACAGTATCGAAGGCAGCCGATAGATCTAGAAGGATGAGAGCAGAGGAGAGAGAGTTAGCTTTAGCAGTGCGGAGCGCCTCCGTGATACAGAGGAGAGCAGTCTCAGTTGAATGACTAGTCTTGAAACCTGACTGATTTGGATCAAGAAGGTCATTCAGAGAGAGATAGCGGGAGAGCTGGCCAAGGACGGCACGTTCAAGAGTTTTGGAGAGAAAAGAAAGAAGGGATACTGGTCTGTAATTGTTGACATCGGAGGGATAGAGTGTAGGTTTTTTCAGAAGGGGTGCAACTCTCGCTCTTGAAGACGGAAGGGACGTAGCCAGCGGTCAGGGATGAGTTGATGAGCGAGGTGAGGTAAGGGAGAAGGTCTCCGGAAATGGTCTGGAGAAGAGAGGAGGGGATAGGGTCAAGCGGGCAGGTTGTTGGGCGGCCGGCCGTCACAAGACGCGAGATTTCATCTGGAGAGGGGAGAAAGAGGTCAGAGCACAGGGTAGGGCAGTGTGAGCAGAACCAGCGGTGTCGTTTGACTTAGCAAACGAGGATCGGATGTCGTCGACCTTCTTTTCAAAATGGTTGACGAAGTCGTCTGCAGAGAGGGAGGAGGGGGAGGGGGAGGAGGATTCAGGAGGGAGGAGAAGGTGGCAAAGAGCTTCCTAGGGTTAGAGGCAGATGCTTGGAATTTAGCGTGGTAGAAAGTGGCTTTAGCAGCAGAGACAGAGGAGGAAAATGTAGAGAGGAGGGAGTGAAAGGATGCCAGGTCCGCAGGGAGGCGAGTTTTCCTCCATTTCCGCTCGGCTGCCCGGAGCCCTGTTCTGTGAGCTCGCAATGAGTCATCGAACAACGGAGCGGGAGGGGAGGACCGAGCCGGCCTGGAGGATAGGGGACATAGAGAGTCAAAGGATGCAGAGAGGGAGGAGAGGAGGGTTGAGGAGGCAGAATCAGGAGATAGGTTGGAGAAGGTTTGAGCGGAGGGAAGAGATGATAGGATGGAAGAGGAGAGAGTAGCGGGGGAGAGAGAGCGAAGGTTGGGACGGCGCGATACCATCCGAGTAGGGGCAGGGTCATAAAACAGGGTCATAAAAAAAAAACACATTAGTCAGTTACAAGGTCCTCAATCAGCTTTCTGAATTGTCCTAGAGGCACCAAAATATGAAATGTAAGAACATTTTGAAGATTGTTTGAGTCCTGACACAAAAGGACCAGCTGACATGTCAGTAATTCTCTCGTTAACACAGGTGTGAGTGTTGACGAGGACAAAGCTGGAGATCACTCTGTCATGCTGATTGAGTTTGAATAACAGACTGGAAGCTTCAAAAGGAGGGTGGTGCTTGGAATCATTGTTCTTCCTCTGTCAATCATGGTTACCTGCAAGGAAACGCATGCCGTCATCATTGCTTTGCACAAAAAGGGCTTCACAGGCAAGGATATTGCTGCCAGAAAGATTGCACCTAAATCAACCATTTATCGGATCATCAAGAACTTCAAGGAGAGTGGTTCAATTGTTGTGAAGAAGGCTTCAGGGTGCCCAATAAAGTCCAGCAAGTGCCAGTACAGTCTCTTAAAGTTGATTCAGCTGAGGGATCGGGGCACCACCAGTATAGAGATTTCTCAGGAATGGCAGCAGGCAGGTGTGAGTGCATCTGCACGCACAGTGAGGCAAAGACTTTTGAAGGATGGCCGGATGTCAAGAAGGGCAGCAAAGAAGCCACTTCTCTCCAGGAAAAACATCAGGGACAGACTGATATTCTGCAAAATGTACAGGGATTGGACTGCTGAGGACTGGGGTAAAGTCATTTTCTCTGAATCCCCTTTCCGATTGTTTGGTGCATCCGGAAAAAATCTTGTCCGGAGAAGACAAGGTGAGCGCTACCATCAGTCCTGTGTCATGCCAACGGTAAAGCATCCTGAGCCCATTCATGTGTGTGGTTGCTTCTCAGCCAAGGGAGTGGGCTGGGAGGGGTATGGTCCAGAGGAGAGATGCTGGGTTCCGGTGGGGGACGTGTTGGATTCTTCAAGGCTGCGGGAGTTCCACCGTCTCCGTCCGGATCGCCTGGCGTCCCCGGGGCCGCGGGGGGTGGGGGGTGTAACTCTGTGTAACTCTCCTTGTTCGGGCGGTGTTCGGCAGTCAACGTCACCGGTCTTCTAGCCATCACCAATCCATTTTTCATTTTCTATTTGTAAGAAAGTGATAAGAAAGATCATAAAAGTCATTTCAGAATCAGGTTTAGGGGGGGTAATAACGTTATGGAAACCGCTAATCACACCATGTGGATTATAAACATGTAAAGACATCGAGAACCATCAAATCAAATTCAATCAAATGTTATTGGTCACATCCACATGGTTAGCAGATGTTAATGCAAGTGTAGAGAAATGCTTGTGCTTCTAGTTCCAACAGTGCAGTAATATCTAACAAGTAATCTAACAATTCCCCAACAACTACCTAATACACACAAATCTAAAGGAGTGAATGCGAATATATACATATGATGAGCGATGGCTGAGTGGCATAGGCAAGGTGCAATAGATGGTATAAAATACAGTATATACTGTACATATGATATGAGTACTGTAAGATATGTAAACATTATTAATGTGACATTATTTAAAGTGGAATTGTTTAAAGTGACTAGTGATTCATTTATTAAAGTGGCCAGTGATTGTGTTTCAATGTAGGCAGCAGCCTCTGAGTTAGTGATTGCTGTTGAGCAGTCTGATGGCCTTGAGATAGAAGCTGTTTTTCAGTCTCTCGGTCCCAGCTTTGATGTACTGACCTCACCTTCTGGATGATAGCGGTGTGAACAGGCAGTGGCTCGGGTGGTTGTTGTCCTTTGATCTTTTTGGCCTTCCTGTAACATTGGGTGCTGTAGATATTATGGAGGACAGGTATTTTGCACCCGGTGATGCGTTGTGCAGATCGCACTACCCTCTGGAGAGCTTTGCGGTTGAGGGTGGAGCAGTTGCCGTACCAGGCTGTGATACAGCCCGACAGGATGCTCTCGATTGTCCATCTGTAAAAGTTTGTCAAGGTTTTGGGTGACGAGCCACATTTCTTAAGCCTCCTGAGGTTGAAGAGGCGCTGCTGCTCCTTCTTCACCACACTGTGTGGGTGGAACGAGGATCTTCACTTACTACCCTCTCCACTACTGTCCCATCTATGTGGATAGGGTGCTCTCTCTGCTGTTTCCTGAAGTCCAAGATCATCTCCTTTGTTTTGTGACGTTGAGTGAGAGGTTGTTTTCCTGACACCACACTCAGAGCGCCCTCACATCCTCCCTGTAGGCTGCCTCGTTGTTGGTAGTAATCAAGCCCACTGCTGTTGTGTCGCATGCAAACTTGATGATTGAGTTGGAGCTGTGCATGGCCACGCAGTCATGGGTGAACAGGGGATACAGGAGGGGGCTGAGCATGCACCCTTGTGGGGCCCCAATGTTGAGGGTCAGCGAAGTGGAGATGTTGCTTCCTACCTTCAACACCTGGGGGCGGCCCGTCAGAAAGTCCAGGACCCAATTGCACAGGGTGGGTTTGAGACCCAGGGCCTCCAGCTTAATAATGAGCTTGGAGGGTACAAAGGTGTGGAATGCTGAGCTGTAGTCAATGAACAGCATTCTTACATAGGTATTCCTCTTGTCCAGATGGGATAGGGAAGTTTGCAGTGTGATGGCGATTGCATCGTTTGTGGACCTGTTGGGGTGGTATGCAAACTGAAATGGGTCTAGGGTGGCAGGTAAGGTGAAGGTGAAATGATCCTTGACTATTCTCTAAAAGCACTTCATGATGACAGAAGTGAGTGCTACGGGCGGTAGTAATTTATTTCAGTTATTTTTGCCTTCTTGGGTACAGGAACAATGGTGGCCATTTTAAAGCATGTGGGGACAGCAGACTGGGATTGGTAGCGATTGAATAGGTCAGTAAACACACCAGCCAGCTGATCTGTGCATGCTCTGAGGACGCGGACAGGGATGCCGTCTGAGCCAGCAGCCTTGTGAGAGTTAGCACATTTAAAGGTCTTACTCACGTTGGCCATGGAGAAGAAAAGGCCGCAGTCCTTGTTAGCAGGCCGCTATGGTGGCACTGTATTGTCCTCAAAGCGGGTAAAGAAGGTGTTTAGTTTGTCTAAAAGCGAGATGTCGGTGTCTGTGACTTGGATATTTGTATTTTTATAGTCCATGATTGCCTGTGCACCCTTCTTCATACATCTCGTGTCTGAGCCGTTGAATTGCGACTCTACTTTGTCCCTATACTGACATTTCGCTTGTTTGATTGCCTTGTGGAGGGAATAACTACTTATTATTTGGCCATATTCCCAGTCCTCTTTCCATGCAGTGGTTCGCGCTTTCTGTTTTGCGCGAATACCAGCATCCACGGTTTCTGGTTAAGGCAGGTTTTAATAGTCACAGTGGGTACAGCATCGCCAATGCACTTCCTTATAAACTCACTCACTGAGTCAGCGTACAGATTGATGTTATTCCCTGAGGCTGCCCGGAACATTTCCCAGTCCGTGAGATCAAAACAATCTTGAAGGGTGGATTACGATTGGTCAGACTAGCGTTGAATGCTTCTAGTCACAGGTACATCCTGTTTGAGTTTCTGCCTATAAAACAGTAGGAGCATGATGGAGTCGTGGTCGGATTTGCCGAAGGGAGGGGGAGGGCTTTGTATGCATCGCTTAAGTTAGAGTAGCAGTGATCGAGTGTATTGGCAACGTGAGTGCTACAATCAATATGCTGATAGAATTTAGGTAGCCTTGTTCTCAAATGTGTTAAAATCCCCAGCTACAATAAATGCAACCTCAGGATATATGGTTTCCAGTTTACATAGAGTCCAGTGAAGTTCCTTGAGGGCCATCGTGGTGTCTGCTTGAGGGGATATATACACAGCTGTGACAATAAATGATGAGAATTCTCTTGGGAGATAATATGGCCGGAATTTGATTGTAAGGAATTCTAGGTCGGGTGAGCAGAAGGACTTGAGTTCCTGTATGTTATTATGATTACACCATGAGTCGTTATTCATGAAGCTTACACCCCTGCACTTCTTCTTCCCAGAGAGATGTTTATCTCTGTCGGTGCGACGCATGAAGAAGCTCAATGGCTGAAACGACTCCAACAACCTATCCCTAGAGAGCCATGTTTCCGTGAAACAGAGACTGTTACAATCTCTGATGTCTCTCTGGAAGGCAACCCTTGTTCGAATTTCGTCTACCTTGTTGTCAAGAGACCAGACATTGGTGAGTAGTATACTCAGAAGCAATGGGCGGTGTGCACTTCTACGGAGCCTGACCAGGAGGCCGCTCCGTCTGCCGCTTCTGCGGCAACGTTGTTTTGGGTCGGTTTATGGGATGAGATCCACTGTCCTGGGTGGTGGTCCGAATAATGGATCCATTTCGGGAAAGTCTTATTCCTGGTCGTAATGTTGGTAAGCTGATTTTGCTCTTTTATCCAATAGTTCTTCCCAGCTGTATGTAATAACACTTAAGATTTTCTGGGCTAACAATGTAATAATAATAATCATACATTTAAAAAAATACTGCATAGTTTCCTAAGGACTCGAAGCAAGGCGACTATCTCTGTCGGCGCCACAATTTCATGACTGCCACAGCCCTAGACATGACCCGGTTCAGTCTGTAAAGGGTTGTTCAGTTCTGAACTGGGTGGTTCTGTTCAGTTCTGAAGTTGGTTGTTCAATTCAATCAATTTTATCCCCCAAGAGTCAATTTATAGCTGGACATAAAAAGTAACATACAGAGAAAATATAATAGGACAAATCAGACCTGGGTTCAAATTCATGCATATTTAAAGATCCAATGCAGCCTTTGTTATAGAAAATAATTTCCTGGTAACAATTAAGCACCTTACTGTGATTGTTTTCCAATTAAAATGGTCAAAAAGCAACTAAAATTATTTCTTAACAAAGAATTATTCCAAGACTGTCTGGGATTAGTCTGAGTGGGCAGGGGAAAACAACTAGTTGTTATTGGCAGAGGTTATGAATTATTAAATTTACATTTACATTTAAGTCATTTAGCAGACGCTCTTATCCAGAGCGACTTACAAATTGGTGCATTCACCTTATGACATCCAGTGGAACAGTCACTTTACAATAGTGCATCTAAATCTTAAAGGGGGGGGGTGAGAGGGATTACTTATCCTATCCTAGGTATTCCTTAAAGAGGTGGGGTTTCAGGTGTCTCCGGAAGGTGGTGATTGACTCCGCTGTCCTGGCGTCGTGAGGGAGTTTGTTCCACCATTGGGGGCCAGAGCAGCGAACAGTTTTGACTGGGCTGAGCGGGAGCTGTACTTCCTCAGTGGTAGGGAGGCGAGCAGGCCAGAGGTGGATGAACGCAGTGCCCTTGTTTGGGTGTAGGGCCTGATCAGAGCCTGGAGGTACTGAGGTGCCGTTCCCCTCACAGCTCCGTAGGCAAGCACCATGGTCTTGTAGCGGATGCGAGCTTCAACTGGAAGCCAGTGGAGAGAACGGAGGAGCGGGGTGACGTGAGAGAACTTGGGAAGGTTGAACACCAGACGGGCTGCGGCGTTTTGGATGAGTTGAAGGGGTTTAATGGCACAGGCAGGGAGCCCAGCCAACAGCGAGTTGCAGTAATCCAGACGGGAGATGACAAGTGCCTGGATTAGGACCTGCGCCGCTTCCTGTGTGAGGCAGGGTCGTACTCTGCGGATGTTGGAGAGCATGAACCTACAGGAACGGGCCACCGCCTTGATGTTGGTTGAGAACGACAGGGTGTTGTCCAGGATCACGCCAAGGTTCTTAGCGCTCTGGGAGGAGGACACAATGGAGTTGTCAACCGTGATGGCGAGATCATGGAACGGGCAGTCCTTCCCCGGGAGGAAGAGCAGCTCCGTCTTGCCGAGGTTCAGCTTGAGGTGGTGATCCGTCATCCACACTGATATGTCTGCCAGACATGCAGAGATGCGATTTGCCACCTGGTCATCAGAAGGGGGAAAGGAGAAGATTAATTGTGTGTCGTCTGCATAGCAATGATAGGAGAGACCATGTGAGGTTATGACAGAGCCAAGTGACTTGGTGTATAGCGAGAATAGGAGAGGGCCTAGAACAGAGCCCTGGGGGACACCAGTGGTGAGAGCGCGTGGTGAGGAGACAGATTCTCGCCACGCCACCTGGTAGGAGCGACCTGTCAGGTAGGACGCAATCCAAGCGTGGGCCGCGCCGGAGATGCCCAACTCGGAGAGGGTGGAGAGGAGGATCTGATGGTTCACAGTATCGAAGGCAGCCGATAGATCTAGAAGGATGAGAGCAGAGGAGAGAGAGTTAGCTTTAGCAGTGCGGAGCGCCTCCGTGATACAGAGGAGAGCAGTCTCCGTTGAATGACTAGTCTTGAAACCTGACTGATTTGGATCAAGAAGGTCATTCAGAGAGAGATAGCGGGAGAGCTGGCCAAGGACGGCACGTTCAAGAGTTTTGGAGAGAAAAGAAAGAAGGGATACTGGTCTGTAATTGTTAGAGAGGAGGGGATGGGGTCAAGCGGGCAGGTTGTTGGGCGGCCGGCCGTCACAAGACGCGAGATTTCATCTGGGGAGAGAGGGGAGAAAGAGGTCAGAGCACAGGGTAGGGCAGTGTGAGCAGAACCAGCGGTGTCGTTTGACTTAGCAAACGAGGATCGGATGTCGTCGACCTTCTTTTCAAAATGGTTGACGAAGTCATCTGCAGAGAGGGAGGAGGGGGGGGAGGAGAAGGTGGCAAAGAGCTTCCTAGGGTTAGAGGCAGATGCTTGGAATTTAGAGTGGTAGAAAGTGGCTTTAGCAGCAGAGACAGAGGAGGAAAATGTAGAGAGGAGGGAGTGAAAGGATGCCAGGTCCGCAGGGAGGCGAGTTTTCCTCCATTTCCGCTCGGCTGCCCGGAGCCCTGTTCTGTGAGCTCGCAATGAGTCATCGAGCCACGGAGCGGGAGGGGAGGACCGAGCCGGCCTGGAGGATAGGGGACATAGAGAGTCAAAGGATGCAGAGAGGGAGGAGAGGAGTGTTGAGGAGGCAGAATCAGGAGATAGGTTGGAGTAGGTTTGAGCAGAGGGAAGAGATGATAGGATGGAAGAGGAGAGAGTAGCGGGGGAGAGAGAGCGAAGGTTGGGTCGGCGCGATACCATCCGAGTAGGGGCAGTGTGGGAGGTGTTGGATGAGAGCGAGAGGGAAAAGGATACAAGGTAGTGGTCGGAGACTTGGAGGGGAGTTGCAATGAGGTTAGTGGAAGAACAGCATCTAGTAAAGATGAGGTCGAGCGTATTGCCTGCCTTGTGAGTAGGGGGGGAAGGTGAGAGGGTGAGGTCAAAAGAGGAGAGGAGTGGAAAGAAGGAGGCAGAGAGGAATGAGTCAAAGGTAGACGTGGGGAGGTTAAAGTCGCCCAGAACTGTGAGAGGTGAGCCGTCCTCGGGAAAGGAGCTTATTAAGGCATCAAGCTCATTGATGAACTCTCAGAGGGAACCTGGAGGGCGATAAATGATAAGGATGTTAAACTTGAAAGGGCTGGTAACTGTGACAGCATGGAATTCAAAGGAGGCGATAGACAGATGGGTAAGGGGAGAAAGAGAGAATGACCACTTGGGAGAGATGAGGATCCCGGTGCCATCACCCCGCTGACCAGAAGCTCTCGGGGTGTGCGAGAACACGTGGGCGGACGAAGAGAGAGCAGTAGGAGTAGCAGTGTTGTCTGTGGTGATCCATGTTTCCGTCAGTGCCAAGAAGTCGAGGGACTGGAGGGAGGCATAGGCTGAGATGAACTCTGCCTTGTTGGCCGCAGATCGGCAGTTCCAGAGGCTACCGGAGACCTGGAACTCCACGTGGGTCGTGCGCGCTGGGACCACCAGATTAGGGTGGCCGTGGCCACGCGGTGTGGAGCGTTTGTATGGTCTGTGCAGAGAGGAGAGAACAGGGATAGACAGACACATAGTTGACAGGCTACAGAAGAGGTTACGCTAATGCAAAGGAGATTGGAATGACAAGTGGACTACACGTCTCGAATGTTCAGAAAGTTAAGCTTACGTAGCAAGAATCTTATTGACTAAAATGATTAAAATGATACAGTACTGCTGAAGTAGGCTAGCTGGAAGTGGGTGCGTTGTTGACACTACACTAATCAAGTCGTTCCGTTGAGTGTAATAGTTTCGACAGCGCTGCTATTCGGGGGCTAGCTGGCTAGCTAGCAGTGTTGTTTACGTTACGTTGCGTTAAAAGAACGACAATAGCTGGCTAGCTAACCTAGAAAATCGCTCTAGACTACACAATTATCTTTGATACAAAGACGGCTATGTAGCTAGCTCTGTAGCTAGCTACGATCAAACAAATCAAACCGTTGTACTGTAATAAAATGAGATGAAAATGAGATACTACCTGTGAATGCGACCGGGTTGTGAGTCTATTCGGTAGAGTGTTGGCTAGCTGTTGGCTAGCTGTCGGCTAGCTGTTGGCTAGCTGTTGGCTAGCTAGCAGAGTCTCCTACGTTAAGGACGACAAATAGCTGGCTAGCTAACCTCGGTAAATTAAGATAATCACTCTAAGACCACACACTCTAAACTACACAATTATCTTGGATACGAAGACAGCAAAGACAGCTATGTAGCTAGCTAACACTACACTAATCAAGTCGTTCAGTTGAGTGTAATAGTTCTACAGTGCAGCTAATCGGTGGACGTTAGCTAACTGGCTAGTGAAGACTACGTTAGGACGGCGAAATACGATAATTACGCATTTATCTTTGATACAAAGACGGCTATGTAGCTAGCTAAGAAGAAATTGCTAAGATTAGACAAAACAAACCGTTGTGCTATAATGAAATGTAATGAAAATGTAATGAAAAAGTTATACTACCTGCGGAGCGAAGTGACGATGCGACCTCTCGCTCCAACCCGGAAGTTTATTATTGGTCTATTAACTCATTTACTGCCTGGTGATGTCAGCAGGCCGGCCAAAACTCCATTCTACCAAACCAGGCAAAAAATTTCAGGCGTTTATTTTCAAACCGTTAATCTAAAAAGGCATCACCATCATTTTCACAGTATTATTCCAACCCCGTAGCGTGGAAATATATGTAAAACACAGGAAAATCACATTTTCGACTGCACTGAGCCTTTACGTAATTGTATTTTAAATACAGTTTTCTGTGTATTTGAGTATTTTCATTTTTTAAATAAAGTACATGCCAATACATTCCACAAGTTTTTTTTCAAATACATTACAATATTCAACTACATGTATTTTCAAAGGAGCTTTGTCTAAATACTTACTTCGAAATGTATTAAGGTTATTTAAATAAATATGATTTGAACACAGGTCTGGGACAAATGCATAACCATATATAACCAACAACATATGGCATATCAAGAACAAGACAGGACAGATGCACACTTCAGGCATGAAGTCCAGCTATGTGGCAAGGTTGTCGATATGACTAACTCCGTTGACATGCTGTGCCTGAAGGTCACTCTCCAGTGGTGTATCTAGAGGATGGCCGGCTGGATTTTGTCAAGGTTGCGCTAGTGCAGCAGTCTGGTCCAGCAGGTCTTGGAGGAGCTGGTCAAGCCTCTGGTGGCCCTTTGTAACCTAAAGCTCAGAGCCCAGCCCTCCCCCATCCGCTGTGCCATCTGTGGCCTGTACGCTGGAGATCGGGCCTTGTTTTCCACCAACCCTAAGGAGCCACATCCACAGGAGGCTGCCGCTCAACTCAAGACCCTTGTCCAGGTAGCTAGGGATTGAGGATGTTTTGAAGGTTTCAAAATGTCACAATCAAACCTGGAGTGGGAAAGTGACAGAGAAGCTGTTATACAGGGAAATTGGCTACTCCTGTGAGGTCAAGATGTGTCTTCCTCACTGCCACTGAATTGAGGATACTGGTGTGTGTTTGAGTTTAATGTGTGTGTGGTTCAAGCAGGTCTAGGAACACTTCTATGCTGCAATAGTTTGTGTCGGGGGGCTAGGGTCAGACTGTTATATCTGGAGTATTTATCCTGTCTTGTCTGGTGTCCTGTGTGAATTTTAGTATGCTCTCTAACATTCTCTCTTCCTCTCGGAAGACCTGAGCCGTAGGGCCATGCCTCAGGACTACCTGGCCTGATGACTCCTTGCTGTCCCCAGTCCACCAGGTCGTGCTTCTGCTCCAGTTTCACCTGTTCTGCCTGCGGATATGGATCCCTGACCTGTTCACCGGACGTGCTACCTTGTCCCGGACCTGCTGTTTTCGACTCTCTCTCTCTACTGCACCTGCAGTAGAATGATCAGCTCTGATTGGCTCTGACAAGCCAACTGACATTTACTCCTGAGGTGTTGACCTGTTGCACCCTCTACAACCACTGTGATTTTGGTTGTAGAGGGTGTAAAGTACATGCCAATACATGCCTGTTACATTGGCTGAGTCACTGGCTTAATAGGGCTCTTTCATACCGTCTCTAGGAGGGGATCTTCCTGTCTGGGTTGACGCCCCCCATTTGGGTTGTGCCGTAGCGGAGATCTTTGTGTAAGTTGGTGGTTGAAGATATCCCTCTAGTGGTGTGGGGGCTGTGCTTTGGCAAAGTGGGTGGGGTTATATCCTTCTTGTTTGGCCCCGTCCGGGGGTGTCATCGGATGGGGCCATAGTGTCTCCTGACCCCTCCTGTATGATCTCCAGTATTTATGCTGCAGTAGTTTATGTGTCGGGGGGGCTAGGGTCAGTTTGTTATATCTGGAGTACTTCCCCTGTCCTATCCGGTGTCCTGTGTGAATTTAAGTATGCTCTCTCTAATTCTCTCTTTCTTTCTTTCTCTCTCTCGGAGGACCTGAGCCCTAGGACCATGCCTCAGGACTACCTGACATGATGACTCCTTGGTGTCCCCAGTCCACCTGGCCGTGCTGCTGCTCCAGTTTCAACTGTTCTGCCTGTGATTATTATTATTTGACCATGCTGGTCATTTATGAACATTTGAACATCTTGGCCATGTTCTGTTATCATCTCCACCCGGCACAGCCAGAAGAGGACTGGCCACCCCACATAGCCTGGTTCCTCTCTAGGTTTCTTCCTAGGTTTTGGCCTTTCTAGGGAGTTTTTCCTAGCCATCGTGCTTCTACACCTGCATTGCTTGCTGTTTGGGGTTTTAGGCTGGGTTTCTGTACAGCACTTTGAGATATCAGATGATGTACGAAGGGCTATATAAATACATTTGATTGGATTTTTATTTGACCCGACTGGTCATCTATGAACATTTGAAGATCTTGGCCATGTACTGTTATAATCTCCACCCAGCATAGCCAGAAGAGGAGCCCAACAAAATGCATCGGACAGAAAAGGGGTTGTCTTGGCCAACTCCTGAACATTTTTAGTGAGGCTGCTTCAGTGTTTTCTTAAATGGCATCAGAAGAGCTAACTGTATAATATAAATCCAAAAATACCAACATTTTTTATGACCTCATGTCTCTCACATCTGCATGTTCACAATAAATGTTCTAATTTATTATTCAATATGAATATTTAGTGTAATTTATAAGCAGAATTTTTACTGGTGTGGTCAAACACTTTCACCGTAACAGCAGGTGGCAGTGTCGCTGCGAAACTGCCTCCAGTGTTTCACACAGATAGAAGAAGTCGGACTTCCTGTTAACTTCCGTAAACAAAATGCTAGTTAGCTAATTCAAAATTATGAACACGATAACATGTAATGCTTCAAATTGATCACTTTATGGTAAGTAGCTAATTAACTCGCAAAATACCCATAGGCAACAGCCAGAATTGTATCAGTTACCAAAATCTTGCCAAGCAATAACATTGCAAGGCTTGTTTTGACATTGGCTAACTTGCTAATGTTTGTAACTGTTGTACGTTAGCTACACTCCGTTGTATACTCTTAGTTTGATCTAGATTGTATAATTTGAATTGCTTTACAATAAAAAAATACGTTTGCTAATGTTGGCTGGCTAGCTAGCTATTTAGCGTTGTTTTGTTTAGTTAACTTAGCTTTCTTTAAAAAAAACATCAAACCTTTTGCCACTGATTCAGCTTCACTACCAAGACTAATTTGCTAGCCAAGTATTGCTAATCAAACCCATGAACTATGATGTGCAGTAGAGGGATTTTTGATTTGTCATTGAGGTCTTGTTACCTTCATAGCATGTTGATTCAAAGGATTTCCCCCCACCATCTCGATGTCTCATGAAAATGCCAACTCGTTAACTTCTCACACTGGAAGAAATGAAGAACTGCTAAAGTGTTCAAAAGCGGAGACAAATGGAGCATCTGCAACAGACAGAGTGCTGCCAGTGAGAATTAATGGAGGTCCTGGCGTAAGAGCCCGAGAGCCAGTTATAAAAAAGCTGGGTACCAGCAGCACTGCCTTCATTGGACCTGTATGCTGTCCTCCTAAGGCAGTCCAGAGAGCTCCCAAACCCCCAAAAGTAAGGAAACTTTCCAAACCTAACATTGAAGAGACACTGAGTGAGTTCTACAAAGAGCTTGAGGAGATTGATCCAAAAGACAGCGTTGACAGTAGCACGGCCAAAAATGAAGGATCAGTTGAATTACTCACGGCTCATAACCCACCCCCTGCAAGAGAAGTGTCAAACGCAAGCCATGGCCATAAGCAACCTAATCATGTGCCTTGCCCACACTGGTATGACAACGAGCCATACCAGCCCAGGAGACCGATACCTAAGGGGCCCAGCTATGGTCCCTACTCAGATCATAATCACTGGCAACCTCCCCCACCTTTCCACAGTCAGCCATACTACAGGTTCCACAGACCTCCCCACCGCTTCCTGCCACCACCTCCAATCCCCTGCCTCCCGCCACTACCTCCCACAGACCACCGGTATCACCCCCAACGAGAGGGCTCCCAGCAGGTCCCACCTTTTCACAGGTTCCCTGTCCCTGATGGGTACAGGAACTCTCCAGACTTGGATGGCCATGCCTTTCCCCCACAGCACTCTAATAACAGAGACAGAGGGGGCTACGGTTGGAGAGATGACAAGTATGATCAGCAGGGTAATGACCAGCCTTATAACCAGCAAGGTTCTTCTGAATGGCAGCAGAGGTTTGACAGAGCACCTGAGCCAACTCTACCAGAGGATCAGCACCAACCACCAGAAGATAAAACATATGACTATGATCCTTCTCTGGTTCTCATTCTGATGAGGGGAGCCCCGGGATCTGGAAAATCAACACTGGCCAGGTATGTTTTTATCAGGGAAACATTGTTGGGTAACTAACAAACTATAATAGGTTTAGAACAAGTATATAGACATTTTATGAATCAGTAATAAAACAATTGTAAATGTGTATTTTTCAAGTATCAAGATTACAATCGAACAATTTCAACCAATAAGTCATACATTAACTGTTTACTCATGTTTGAATGAATTTACCTCTATTTTAAAAGCATTTGTTTTGAGCCATTGCATATGTGTTTCTCCAGGGAACTGCTGTCGACAGGCTCCAGTGGGCAGGTTCTGAGTACAGATGACTACTTCTCCCAGGAAGAAGGCTACCTCTACGATCCCAGTCTGCTGGGGGCCGCACACCAATGGAACCAGAACCGAGGTTGGCTCTATAGCAGTGTCTTTAAAAATGTGCTTGATTTTCTTTTCATAAAGTAGTAATAAATGAGGTCCATCGTTGCTATTGTTTTGAAATATATTTTTAAGGTATATATTCTAATTTTATTGAACACATAGAGAATGACAGTGAGAAAGAGATTTGTCGAAGGGCAGTAGCTCTGAATCAAACCTATGCCGATACAGCCAGGCTACCATCATTGCTATTAATATTATATATTGTTTTATTGGATATGTTTAATTTATTATCTTGTTTGTTTTGTAAACATGTAAAAAAAGGAGTGTATAAATGATTTTGCCTCAATGCTTTGTATTCTTTCAGCCCAAGAAGCCATGTGTAAATGCTGTTCTCCCATCATTATTGATAACACAAATATGCAAGCTTGGGAAATGAAGCCATATGTTAAACTGGTATGTTTATCCTGTTGTATTGTCTTTTTTGCAGACAATATTTTTCAGTTATCAAAAATCTACCCATTTGATGTACATTTGAATGAATATGATGAATACTTATTTCTCATCATGCAGGCCTTGGAGAGAGGATACAGTGTCAACTTTCATGAGCCTCACACCAGCTGGAAATTTGATCCCGTCGAGTTAGAGAAGTAAGTCTGTCCATGATTGTCTGCAGTAAAAGATACTATCGTCATGTAAGATGCTATGCATTTAGAGAATATACATTATTCAAATTATATACGGTACATCGTAGGGCGTTCACTCGCTGCTCTAGAATGCAGGGGAAAACAGGTCAATTCAAGAGGGTGCGACTAACTTCATGTCAAAACATAGTTTTCTTTGCCTCATGTCATCATAAATCAAATACAATGATTAGATTGTTCTCTACAGTATTAGAATCTTACTATGCTTGTACTAACAGTGTTGATGAAATAAGAACATTAGTTTGTTGTGACTGTTTATAGTTTAGACTGTGCTGCTCTTAGTTGTATCTCTTCCATTTTCGGCATTTGGAGGTGTTTCCACGCATTGAACCAATCCAAATCAACTTTACACCCTTGTTAGTTTCATCTCCAGATCATTGGCTTTAACCACGATCAATCTATGTTGAGAGGGGCTGTTATGGCGATTTAAACGGCCACACCAACAGAAATCCACTTTTTCGAGGTGAAAGATGATGGCCAGAGTTTACCCATGCTGTACAACGATTTATGTCAAAGGGTCATTTTTGTCAAAAGTATGATATATTTGGCCTTAACGTGGGAAATCTGAAGTGAGACATTTGTGGTAATCCATGTCAATGCCGTGTCTTCCTTGAAAATTATAGGTGGGTCTAATACTGATTGGTTAAAAGCGCATTCCAGCTGGTGTCCATTCCACAAATTACAACAGGCTAAATCTATGCCGTTAAAATGCCTATGTACTCTGTTCCATCTGACTGCGCAATCCACTGTCTCATCAGCCCAGCCAGGCAAGTTATAAACTTGATCTCTACTATAAAAAGCATATTGACATTATCTCACATTTTTTAAGACTAACATTTAGTTTTCAACAGAGGAAATTTGTATCAACCTTTGTCTGTCTCTCCGACATTTGCATCATTGTTTCAATATACATATTCGATCTCCAGCTGTCCCATAGTAATGAACGTGTAGGAGTCCGGACGAGATATGCAGGCAGCGTTTCTCAGCAAGTTGAAATCATGAATCAGCTGGCTTCATTTTTATGGATATATACAAAGAAATGTCAATTGAAAATAGGTTCAACAAAAAGTGCAGCTAGTTTGCAGTCTTTGCAGCTTCAGTTTGAAGTTATTGTGTTAACTGTGTTGTTGGCTAGCTCCTTTAAACAACAGTGTTCTGACGAGAGAGCAACAACAACAAAAAATCACTAGAAAAACAGCTTAAACAAACACAAATGCAGCTACTGTTATTCTGGCTGCATTGTTTGGCGTGACTAAGTTAGCTGTAGTTGACTAACTAGCAAGCAAAGGATAAGAACGTTGCCAGCCAGTATGGCAATGGAACATTTAGAACAAACGACTGGGTCGCGTCCATAGATGCAGAACCAAAAGACTGAACGCCTGAGTCGTGTCTCTTGCAACCCGAACCAATAGAACGAACGACCAGCCGGCTTGGATAGCAACCCTATATTTGTATCGGGGCTATATCTTGTGGAAGGATTAAATAGTATGAATAAATGCATCAAAGTGTTTAAAGAAAATATGTCAATCATTATTTGAATATGTTGGTAACCCATTGTATAAAAGTCATAATGCACTTGAAGCCAGTGTTTGGAGGATATATTGGCACGGTTTGCCAATATATCCTCCAAGCACCTGTGCCAAAATATCCTCCAAACGGTTTCTCGGGCATTATCACTTAAATGATACGGCACCCATGGAAGAAAAACAAGTCCCTTATCTATGTTGTGCTTTTACATTTGTATTAGTGTTTCGAATCCGATGCCCAGGATGTTACATGTCATTTGCGGTGTGCATCAAGGGCAAAGTCGTAGATTCCTATCATTTCGCTTCCCCTGTGAGAACCATGAGCACGGTCTGACTTGGCTTTGCTGTACTGAAGCCTAGCAGCAGCCTACCTACTATAGGATGCACCTTAGCTAGCTACACTGACACCTGTCTGTGCCCTATTTGTTGATATTGATCCACTCCCTGTGGAAATCACCACAACGTTCCTTCCCCACCCCCAATTTATGATTATGTATTGTAATGAATAGACATTACAATTACATAATAGCCTGCATCATTCTTCGGACGTGGAACGTTAACGAACATTTCCGCTCTAGGACTAGATAAATCGAAATAGGAGCGATATAACTTCCTCGGGAGGGGTCCATTAAATGGAAAGACCATGACAACTGGAACAGATCACTTTCGAGGAGGGTATATGTTGAAATTTAGTCTGTTAGCTTTGTAAATGAATATACTGTGTGTATAGAAACCGTGCATTCAAAAGTATTTAGACTCATTGAATTTATCAAAATTGTTAGGTTACAGCCTTATCCTAAAATGGATGAAATAAAATGCCCTCATCAATCTACACACAGTACCCCGTAATAACAATTTGAAAACAGGTTTTTTGAAATGTATTACTATTTAATCCACTTTAGTATAAGGTTGTTGGATTCTGGGTTAAACTTGGAACATTGCTATCCTAGAGCGTTGATATATCAGAGGTAAGACTGGTATCTGAGGGGTGATAGAGACTTGTTTTTACATAGACTGGTTTTTACATTTTACATGATAGAGACTGGTTTTTACAAACCTTGAATGAGACTCGTTTTCTAGGTTAACACCCTATAATTGAATGCCTGTTTTTTATATGTTTTGCATGAAGACATACTTTATAGCTTATTTATAAAACAAATCGTATGTAGTGCAGAAGAAACCTCCCAATACACCCGTCCTTCCCCCCTCCAGGAGAAACAAGCACAGTGTGTCAAGGGAGAAGATTGGGCAGATGCTGGAGCGGTTTGAGCTGCCCATATCATTGGACATTGTGATGAACTCCCAGGAGCCCATTAGACCCACAAGACATCCCTCACAGCAGCAGAGACACACATGGGCCAACCACTCAGACTTCCACTAGTCTCGATGTCCTGGTGTATTCATTAGTGTACACCATAGCAAAATGTTCTTCACTTTCGCAAAACGCTATGCGAAGGAAAACAAAAGCAAGTCTTTCCTATTGCAAGTTTAAGTAGTCCCTCCCCATTTCTGCTTTTCCCCCCCTAGTAAATACAACCCTGATGACTATCAACCAACCACAGTCAATGATCAGAGACAGAGTTGTATTACAAATGTCTTTTTTTAAATGATACTACCAGCATTTTACAGGATTGTTACTGTATTTGATTTATACTGGCAGAATTTAAACCTATTTTTGTGAAAATAACATTTTCAGTGGCACTGAAGTAACTTTTTTTCCTATGTATTTCAACTGTATAAATTACAGGGTTTTTATTTATTTTTACTATTTTCTCCATTGTAGAATAGTAGTGACATCAAAACTATGAAATAACACATGGAATCATGTAGTAACCAAAAAAGGGTTAAACAAATCTAAATATATTTTATATTTATTCAAAGTAGCCATTCTTTGCCTTGGTGGCAGCTTTGCACACTCTTGGCATTCTCTCAACCAGCTTCACCTGGAATGCTTTTCCAACAGTCTTGAAGGAGTTTCCACATATGCTGAGCACTTGTTGGCTGCTTTTCCTTCACTCTGAGGTCCAACTCATCCCAAACCATCTCAATTGGGTTGAGGTCAGTGTGATTGTGGAGGCCAGGTCATCTGATGCAGCACTTCATCAATCTCCTTCTTGGTCAAATAGCCCTTACACAGCCTGGAGGTTTGTTGGATCATTGTCCTGTTGAAAAACATATGATGGTCCCACGAAGTGCAAACCAGATGGGACGGCGTATCGTTGCAGAATGCTGTGGAAGCCATGCTGGTTAAGTGTGCCTTGAATTCTACATAAATCACAGACAGTGTCACCAGAAAAGCACCATCACACCACCTCCTCCGTACTTCATGGTGGGAACCACACATGCAGAGATCATCCGTTCACCTACTCAGCGTTTCACAAAGACACGGCGGTTGGAACCAAAAATCTAAAATTTGGACTCAAGGACAGATTTCCACTGGTTTAATGTCCATTGCTCATATTTCTTGGCTCAAGCAATTCTCTTTTTCTTATTGGTGTCCTTTAGTAGTGGTTTCTTTGCAGCAATTTGACCATGAAGGCTTGATTCACACAGTCTCCTCAGAACAGTTGATGTTGAGATGTGTCTGTTACTTTAACTCTGAGAAGCATTTATTTGGGCTGCAATTTCTGAGCCTGGTAACTCTAATGAACTTATCCTCTGCAGTAACTCTGGGTCTTGCTTTCTTCTGTCGGTCCTCATGAGAGCCAGCTTCATCATGGCGCTTGATTGTTTTTGCGACTGCACTTGAAGAAACTTTCAAAGTTCTTGAAATGTTCTGTATTGACTGACCTTCATGTCTTAAATGAATGATGGACTGTCGTTTTTCTTTGCTTATATGAGCTGTTCTTGCCAATATATGGACTTGGTCTTTTACCAGATAGCCCTATCTTCTGTATACCACCTATACCTTGTCACAACATAAGTGATTGGCTCAAACGCATTAAGAAGGAAAGAAATTCCACAAGTTAATGTTTAACAAGGCACACCTGTCACCAAGGCAAAGGGTGGCTTCTCAAATATAAAATATATTTTGATTAACACTTTTTTGGTTACTACATGATCACATATGTGTCATTTCATATTTTTGTCTTCACTATTATTCTACAATGTAGAAGATAGTAAAAAATAAAAACCCTTGAATGAGTAGGTGTCTAAACGTTTGACTGGTAGGGTATACATTTCTTAATTCCATTATTTTACTTTTAGATATGTGTGAATTTTTAGATACTACTGCACTGTTGGAGCTAGGAACACAAGCATTTCGCTACACCTGCAATAACATCTGCTAAATATGTGTATGAGACCAATAGTTTGATTAGATTTTTTACTTGTACATTTTTGTCATTAAAAATTGTTAAATGGGTGTTGTGTTCTTCAAGTCTATCCGGCATGTTGTGTGTGTGTGTGGGGGGGGTCTTACCCTTTTCATATGTAATATTAAGTTGAAGTCAGAAGTTTACAAACACCTAAGCCAACTACGTTTAAACTCAGTTTTTCACAATTCCTGACATTTAATCCCAGTAAAAAATCCCTGTTTTAGGTCAGTTAGAATCACCACTTTATTTTAAGAATGTGAAATGTCAGAATAATAGTAGAGAGTGATTTATTTCAGCTTTTATTTCTTTCATCACATTCCCAGTGGGTCAGAAGTTTACATATACTCAATTAGTATTTGGTAAAATGACCTTTAAATTGTTTAACTTGGTTCAAACATTTTGGGTAGCCTTTGACAAGCTTCCCACAATAAGTTGGATGAATTTTGGCACATTCCTCCTGACAGAGCTGGTGTAGCTGAGTCAGGTTTGTAGGCCTCTTTGCTCGCACACGCTTTTTCAGTTCTGCCCACACATTTTTCATAGGATTGAGGTCAGGGCTTTGTAATGGCCACTTCAATACCTTGACTTGGTTGTCCTTAAAGCTATTTTGCCACAACTTTGGAAGTATGCTTGGGGTCATTGTCCATTTGGAAGACCCATTTGTGACCAAGCTTTAACTTCCTGACTGATGTCTTGAGATGTTACTTCAATATATCCACATAATTGTCCTCCCTCATGATGCCATCTATTTTGTTTAGTGCACCAGTCCCTCCTGCAGCAAAACAACCCCACAACATGATGCTGCCACCCCCGTGCTTCACGGTTGGGATGGTTTTCTTCAGCTTGCAAGCCTCCACCTGGTCATTATTGCCAAACAATTTTTGTTTCATCAGACCAGAGGACATTTCTCCAAAAAGTATTATTGTCCCCATGTGAAGTTGCAAACCGTAGTCTGGCTTTTTTATGGCGGTTTTGGAGCAGTGGCTTCTTCCTTGCTGAGCGGCCTTTCAGGTTATGTCAATATAGGATTCGTTTTACTGTGGATATAGATACTTTTGTACCTGTTTCCTCCAGCAACTTCACAAGGTCCTTTGCACAAGGTCCTTTTCTGGGATTGATTTGCACTTTTCGCACCAAAGTTCGTTCATCTCTAGGGGACAGAACGCGTCTCCTTCCTGAGCAGTATGACTGCTGTGTGGTCCCATGGTGTTTATACTTGCATGGTATAGTTTGCACAGGTGAATGTGGTACGTTCAGGTGTTTGGAAATTGCTCCCAAGGATGAACCAGACATTTCTGAGGTATTGTCTGATTTCTTTTGATTTTTCCCATAATGTCAAGCAGAGGCACTGAGTTTGAAGATAGGCCTTGAAATTCATCCACAGGTACACCCCCAATTGCCTCAAATTATGTCAAATTAGCCCATCAGAAGCTTCTAAAGCCATGACATTTTGGTGGGAAAGACTATAAGGACACACCTGACGCTTAAACCGACTAGCAAAAAACTAAAACTGACCCTTACCTTAACCAAACCCTAAACCTAAGTTTAATTAATTCTGAACTGAAATATCGGTTTGGGTGTCAGGCGTGTCCTTTTTTAATCTAGACTTTTCCAGTGTGGGTAGCCAGGCAAACCACCCAGCACTGGATTGGTGCAGCTATGGACAAATTGGCGCCATTTTGAAGCCGAGAGGAGGATCACAGCCGTAGAGGGAAAGACGATTGGCTACAATTCATCAAATAAGGTAGTATTTCATTAAAACCCGGTTAACGTGTTGTGTATTGTATTCCAACATGGCATGAAGTCGATTCTGTACTTCAATGAAGAGGCGACAGATGAATGTAAATAGCTAGCTATGATTCAAAGGACGTATTTGTAATGCAATTGATTGTAGTGGCTAGCCCTAGCTTGCGTGTGCCCACCCTGTCCAGCCAAGATAGCCAGCGTGTGTGTGACTGCAGTGTTATTATTGAATTGCTTCAGATTTGCCATCTATTCTAGTTCCTCGCCGCTTACAACGTAGTCATTGAACCGTAGCTAGATGTGTCTATAAGGCTGTAACTATCAGCTAACTGAATAAGAATAGCCTGGTCAATTGTATGGCGTTAGTCTAACCATGACTCGACGTTCAGTACGTTTCTGTAGTTGGAACGGTGCTATTTCTGAATGTGGACACCGCGAAGACAACAGGAGATGCAGTATCTATGGCTTGGGGAATGGACCTCGACAGGCACCGTGGCATAGAGAAGTTTCGCAAAGTCCGAGATGGGCCACCCTTTTTTTCTTTGTTTTCTTCCATGGGCTAGATAAATGTGCGGTGTAATAGCTAATCTCATGCTATTTTGCCATGAGTCCGAGAGAAAATATTTCTGGTTTTAGATCAAAGGGATTCTTGAAAGACATGATAATCCCCCCCCCCCCCCCCCCCACACACACACGTATTTATTTTAGTATGTATGCCATTCACTCACTGCTCTTGAATGTAGTTAAATACCAGTAAATTCAAGAGGATGATACTAAATTAATGTATAGACCTAGTTTTCTTTAACGTATGTCATTATGAATCACAGAATTAATCATTAGATTGAATTAACCGTTTGGGAACAATCTCTAGCTGCGTGTACCCCCTCGAGCACCAGGGTCAGCATTGTAAGCCTGCCACACACACACTATACGATACATTTATTAAACATAATGAGTGTGCGTTTTTGTCACAACCCGACTCGTGGGAAGTCAAATACAAATAACAATAATCAATCTTTTTGCTCTTTATTTAGCCGTCTTACGTATACATATAACAATTTAAAGGCATTCTACCAACAAATTAAGTGCAAACAATTCACACAATGAATGCGCAAGAATTGGCGGAAGACAGCTGAGCCATTCTGAAAAGAGGCTTGCCTATATATTCGCCACACAACCCTCCCTTTCTTGTCTCGACATTTTAAATTATACTCAAGACACATTTATCTTCACATATATTTTGGATGCTTTTAAGTGATAGCCGCAAGTCAATAATCAGGCCTATTGCAACGCTTCCCAAATAGACAGGACTATGAGCTTGTGATTTGAAACAATCCACAGCTATTTTTGAAAATAAACTAATCGTCCATGATTCCTCTGTGGCTAAGTCATGCTTTCTGGTGAAGTATCTTTATTTTATTTCTGTATAGACCAAAGTAAGTATACTGAACAAAAATATAAACGCAACATTTCAAAACTTTATTTATTATCTGTTATATTTTTATTTTATTTTACCTTTATTTAACTAGGCAAGTCAGTTAAGAACAAATACTTATTTTCAATGACGGCCTAGGAACAGTGGGTTAACTGCCTGTTCAAGGGCAGAATGACATCTTTGTACCTTGCCAGCTCGGGGGTTTGAACTTGCAACCTTCCAGTTACTAGTCCAATGCTCTTACCACTAGGCTACCCTGCCATTTCAGGATTTGTAAGATACTGATAGAAATTAAAACAGACAGGCCCAGTCTACCAAAGTTAAATGTTTTCACGGGAACGTTCTGACGTGTACAGTACAAGACCTTCAATTTATAGCGACACACATACTTCCACACCAACCATCAAATCCGCCCGCCAATAGAGCCGAGGGGAGTACGTGAGAATAGTGTCTTCCTACCCTCCCCTAAGATAGGGAGAGACCTGGGACTGGGAAGTTCTCAGTGTCCCACCCAAGGTCTCCCCGGATCTGGCTCAGACAGATCCGGGGAGACCTTGGGTGGGACACTGAGAGTCTGTTCTCAAACAGACTTGGGTGGGACACTGAGAGACCCTGGGTGGGACACTGAGAGTCTGTTCTCAAAACACTAACACATTGTTCCCAAAACGTTGATTCTGATTAAAACCACACACAGTATTATAATATAATCATCGAATGAGTCTAACTCTTACACACATGTATTATAATAATATAATGATTCAAATTAATTTCATACAATCACATGGTATCAGACCTATGGTTTCAGGACTGTGACATTCTAATCATTTATTAAAACACATTTCCTTATCATATAGTTTATTTATTTACTGTCCTGTCATGATGGAATGGTCCCCAAGCCTATATCCTAGACACCCACCTGAGTGACCAATACACTAAGAAGAAGTCCGTATCAAATGTATTTATAAAGCCCTTCTTACATCAGCTGATGTCAGAAAGTGCTGTACAGAAACACAGCCTAAAACCCCAAACAGCAAGCAATGCAGGTGTAGAAGCACATTGGCTAGGAAAAACTCCCTAGAAAGGCCAGAACCTAGGAAGATACGTAGAGAGGAACCAGGCTATGAGGGTTGGCCAGTCCTCTTGCTCTGCCGGGTGGAGATTATAACAGAACATTGCCAAGATTTTAAAATGTTCATAGATGACCAGCAGGGTCAAATAATAATAATCACAGTGGTTGTAGAGGGTGCAACAGGTCAGCACCTCAGGAGAAAATGTCAGTTGGCTTTTCAAAGCCGATCATTCAGAGTATCTCTACCGCTCCTGCTGTCTCTAGAGAGTTGAAAACAGCAGGTCTGGGACAAGGTTGCACGTCCGGTGAAAATGTCAGGGTTCCATAGCCACAGTCAGAACAGTTAAAACTGGAGCCAGGTAGTCCTGAGGCATGGTCCTAGGGCTCAGGTCCTCAGAGAGGAAGAGAAAAAGAGAGAATTAGAGAGAGTGTACTGTATGTAAATTCACACAGGACACCAGATAAGACAGGAGAAATACTCCAGATATATCAGACTGACCCTAACCTCCCGACACAAACAATTGCAGGATAAATACTGGAGGCTGAGACAGGAGGGGTCAGGAGACACTGTGACCCCATCCAACGATACCCCCGGACAGATACAACCCTGCCTTATCTGTTTTATGGACCTAATGTAACTAGCCTATATGCAGCCAAATCTGAAAGATGAATGTGGTCAGAGACCTACTTAAGCAGCACCGCACTCCCTCAAGATTCTGAGCCTGCCTGGAAGGGTTGGTCCTACAGAGCCCCCTGATGGGAGGGCATAATATACAAGGAAATTCTCAACGCTGCTAATGAGAACCTTGACGACCTTGTACCTAGTGGGGATTCTGGTGGGGTGCCCCCACCCAGGCAGTGGCAGTGCTGGCAACACTCACTGCAGTAACCCATGGGGAGAGGGTCACACTCAGACATTCAGAAAGGGGGCATATTATTGAGGCTGCACAGAGATGCTTGAGAATAATTATGATCACAAAGGGGGACCAGCGTGTGGGTGTATCAGGGGAAGGAGGTGTATCTGATCTCCATCACCTAGGACTTGATAATGGTTAATCAAATCTCCCCATTTCCCCCAGTTTTTGCTCAGTTTTGCATGCCTTCTCATAAAGCTGCAACTGTTTATGCATTTGTAAATCAAGTCCTTTCTTGAGTTGGGCTCTGGGATGGAACATCTGAGTTTATGGTTGTGTGTGTGCGTTTTCCACAACTGTTGTTAGGGAGTAAAGATGTCAGGTTCTTAATCACAATAATTGTTTGCTAAAAGAATAATTGCTTGCCAAAATGTAATTTTTGTAATGGCCATCCTATTTAAAGGTAACAATCCTTTGCATGAACTACCTACATTATTACAAATGTTAATTATGGAAATTAAGATGAGCAGGATTTTTTTATATGTACAGTTGAAGTTGGAAGTTTACATACACTTAGGTTGGGGTCATTAAAACTTAATTTTCAACCACTCCACAAATTTCTTGTTAACAAACTATAGTTTTGGCAAGTCGGTTAGGACATCTACTTTGTGCGTGACACACGTCATTTTTCCAATAATTGTTTACAGACAGATTATTTCACTTATAATTTACTGTATCACAATTCCAGTGGGTCAGAAGTTTACATGCACTAAGTTGACTGTGCCTTTAAACAGCTTTCGAAAATTCTAGAAAATTATGTAATGGCTTTAGAAACTTCTGATAGGCTAATTGACATCATTTGAGTCAATTGGAGGTGTACCTGAGGATGTATTTCAAGGCCTACCTTCAAACTCAGTGTCTCTTTGCTTGACATCATGGGAAAATCAAAAGAAATCAGCCAAGACCTCGGAAAAGAAATGTGTAGACCTCCACAAGTCTGGTTCATCCTTGGGAGCAATTTCCAGGTGCCTGAAGGTACCACGTTCATCTGTACAAACAACAGTACGCAAGTATAAACACCAAATCAAATTTATTTGTCACATACACATGGTTAGCAGATGTTAATGCGAGTGTAGCGAAATGCTTTTGCTTCTAGTTCCGACAATGCAGTAATAACCAACGAGTAATCTAACTAACAATTCCAAAACTACTACCTTATACACACAAGTGTAAAGGGATAAAGAATATGTACATAAAGATGTATGAATGAGTGATGGTACAGAGCGGCATAGGCAAGATGCAGTAGATGGTATCGAGTGCAGTATATACATATGAGATGAGTATGTAGACAAAGTGGCATAGTTTGAAGTGGCTAGTGATGCATGTATTACATAAAGATGCAGTAGATGATATAAAGTACAGTATATACGTATACATATGAGATGAATAATGTAGGGTATGTAAACATTATATTAAGTATCATTGTTTGAAGTGGCTAGTCATATATTTTACATCAATTCCCATTATTAAAGTGGCTGGACTTGAGTCGGCAGCAGCAGTGTGTTGGCAGCAGCCACTCAATGTTAATGGTGGCTGTTTAACAGTCTGATGGCCTTGAGATAGATGCTGTTTTTCAGTCTCTCGGTCCCAGCTTTGATGCACCTGTACTGACCTCAGTTTCTGGATGTTAGCGGGGTGAACAGGCAGTGGCTCGGGTGGTTGTTGTCCTTGATGATCTTTATGGCCTTCCTGTGACATCGGATGGTGTAGGTGTCCTGGAGGGCAGGTAGTTTGCCCCCGGTAATGCGTTGTGCAGACCTCACTATCCTCTGGAGAGCCTTACGGTTGTGGGCAGAGCAGTTGCCGTATCAGGCGGTGATACAGCCCTACAGGATGCTCTCGATTGTGTATCTGTAGAAGTTTGTGAGTGCTTTTGGTGACAAGCCAAATTTCATCAGCCTCCTGAGGTTGAAGAGGCGCTGCTGCGCCTTCTTCACGATGCTGTCTGTGTTGGTGGACCAATTAAGTTTGTCTGTGATGTGTACGCCGAGGAACTTAAAACTTACTATGGGACCACGCAGCCGTCATACCGCTCAGGAAGGAGAGGCGTTCTGTCTCCTAGAAATGAACGTACTTTGGTGCAAAAAGTGCAAATCAATCCCAGAACAACAGCAAAGGACATTGTGAAGATGCTGGAGGAAACAGGTACAAATGTATCTATATCCACTGTAAAGCGAGTCCTATATCGACATAACCTGAAAGGCCGCTCAGCAAGGAAGAAGCCACTGCTCCAAAACCCCCATAAAAAAAGCCAGACTACAGTTTGCAACTGCACATGGGGACTTAGATTGTACTTTTTAGAGAAATGTACTCTGGTCTGATGAACCAAAAATAGAACTGTTTGGCTGTAATGACCGGGGTTTGGAGGAAAAGGGGGGTGGGCTTGCAAGCCGAAGAACACATCCCAATCGTGAAGCACGGGGGTGGCAGTATCATGTCGTGGGGTTGTTTTGCTGCAGGAGGGACTGGTGCACTTCACAAAATAGATGGCATCATGAGGTAGGAACATTATGTGGATATATTGAAGCAACATCTCAAGATACCGGTCTGGAAGTTGAAGCTTGGTCGCAAATGGGTCTTCCAAATGGACAATGACCCCAAGCATACTTCCAAAGTTGTGGCAAAATGGCTTATGGACAACAAAGTCAAGGTTTTGGAGTGACCTCAATCCTATAGAACATTTGCGGGCAGAACTGAGAAAGCGTGTGCGAGCAAGGAGGCCAACAAACCTGATTCGGTTCTGTCAGGAGAAATGGGCTAAAATTCACCCAACTTATTGTGGAAAGCTTGTGGAAACTTATGACCCATGTTAAACAATTTAAAGGCAATGCTACCAAATCCCAGAGGTGGGACCAAGTCATTGTTTTACAAGTCACAATTATGTCTCGAGTCTTAGCACTCATGTCCCATGTCAAGACAGGCAAGTCTGAGTCAAGTCTCAAGTCAAGGCCAACTGTCTCAAGTCAAGTCTCAAGTCCTAAACTACTATATTTATAACAAGAATAGTTTGTATTTTACATTTACACAAATCATGAATTCTTTTAGGACATATATTTATTACTTTTCAAATAAACTTCATATTTCCATGGAAATACATGGGTAGCCATAAGAGAAAATAAAAACCTCCCAATAGCTATCGACTATTGAGGATCACTATGTGGCGCAATATGGTGATGTAGGCTTGTACATAATCGCCCAACCACGCTGTGTGAGTGGGTACAGTAGGCTAACATATGTCAATGGTTTTAGGAACAGCAGTAACATCAGGCAGGATTTAGGCTACCAACTGCCTAGCCAGTTGTAGCTCAATCTTGGGTGCAATGATCACGTTCCCGTACGGACTGTGTGGATTCTCATTGATTAACGTTACGTAAGCCAACATGCTACACTAGCAAAGTTATGAATGATATAGCTGTCGGCTATATTAGCCATGACTTACTGTTCTTTGTGCAGCTTCAAATGTCTAACAAAGTTTAAAGTTGTTGGGCCTCCGTCTGTCATTTTATCCCCGCATGTTTTGCAAGTTGCAATCCGTTTTTTGTTGATACAGCCTAGTCTTTATATCCGAAAATAATAATTTGGGGTATCACCTTTCCAAGGGCTCCATCTGAATTCGCCCGCCGATGTTCCTCTGCACTGCCAAGTGCAACTTTTCCTCAGCTAGCACAATTTGATTGGATGCTGTCCGATTCAAACTGTAATCCGTTAAATGAAGAGTTGAGGCACTGCACACTTTTATAAATAACATAACTTTTAATATTTGGGCTTGGGGAGGGTATCAAGTCAGTTCGAGTCAAAGGGCTTAAGTCCAAGTTAAGTCACGAGTCATTGGTGTTAAAGTCAAAGTCGAGTTGCAAGTCAGCATATTTGTGACTCGAGTCCACACCTCTGCCAAATACTATTTGAGTGTATTTAAACTTCTGACCCACTGGGAATGTGATGAAAGAAATAAAAGCTAAAAGAAATCATTCTCTCTGCTATTATTCTGACATTTTACATTCTTAAAATAAAGTGCTGATCCTAACTGACCTAAAACAGTGAATTTTTATTTGAATTAAATGTCAGGAATTGTGAAACTGAGTTTAAATGTATTTGGCTAAGGTGTATGTAAACTTCCGACTTCAACTGTAGGTCTAAAATGTTTTCCCTGTTAAAATAATGGTTAAATAAATAAATAGAGGCATACCAAGTGGCTCTGTGGTCTAAGGCACTGCATCACAGTGCTTGAGGTGTCACTACAGACCCAGGTTTTACCCCAGGCTGTGTCACAACCGACCATGACCAGCAGTCCCATAGGGTGGCGCACAAATGGCCCAGCGGCGTCCGGGTTAGGGGAGGGTTTGGCCCAGGGGGGCTTGACTTGGCACATCGTGCTCTAGCAACACCTTGTGGTAGACCGGCCACCTGCAGGCTGACCCCGGTCATCAGTTGAACGGTGTTTCCTCCAATAACACATTTGTGCAGCTGGCTTCCGGGTTAAATGGGCTGGTGTTAAGAAGCACGATTTGGCAGATCATGTTATTTAAAAAAGAAATATCATGCTGTCAAAGTTGACCTCTGGTTGTCCTTCTCAAACTGAACAGAACATAGGCTATAGGCTAGTCTTCGCCCAAGATGTTTGTATTTTTTGTGGGGACTAGACCTAATCAAAATGTATTTTCAGAAGAAACCTTTGCCTCTCCTTCTGAACTGTAGCCCAATACAGCGCAGCCATTGGTTTAGCAGCACACAAAAACGTTTTTGATCAGCAAGAGGCCTGGCCTGCTCCATTGCAGTCTGTAATTTAGCCTAGTTTTATTCCCACCTATCCAGCAGCCATCTTAGAAATATAACGTTGCTCTGTGTTTCTCAGACCACACTAAATAGCCTATAGGTGCATTTGATATTTTGCGTCCTCTCACGTTTCTTTTTTTGCGGATATATATATTTATATATGCGCAAAAATAAACATCCTCTCACTGTCAACTGCGTTTATTTTCAACAAACTTAACATGTGTAAATATTTGTATGAACATAACACGATTCAACAACTGAGACTTAAACTGAACAAGTTCCACAGACATGTGACTAACAGAAATTGAATAATGTGTCTCTTAACAAAGGCGGGGTCAAAATTTAAAAGTAACAGTCAGTATGTGGTGTGGCCACCAGCTGCATTAAGTACTGCAGTGCATCTCCTCCTCATGGACTGCACCAGATTTGCCAGTTCTTGCTGTGAGATGTTACCCCACTCTTCCATCAAGGCACCTGCAAGTTCTTGGACTTTTCGGGGGAAACGGCCCTAGCCCTCACCCTCCGATCCAACAGGCCCCAGACGTGCTCAATGGGATTGAGATCCGGGCTCTTAGCTGGCCATGGCAGAACAATGACATTCATGTCTTGCAGGAAATCACACACAGAACGAGCAGTATGGCTGGTGGCATTGTCATGCTGGAGGGTCGTGTCAGGATGAGCCTGCAGGAAGGGTACCACATGAGGGAGGAAGATGTCTTCCCTGTAAAGTACAGCGTTGAGATTGAGCTTGTTGTCATTGCAGGCAGTCTGATGATACTGTGACACACCACCCCAGACCATGACGGACACTCCACCTCCGATCCAACTCCAGTGTACAGGCCTCGGTGTAACGCTAATTCCATCGTCGATAATTGTGAATCCGACCATCACCCCTGGTCAGACAAAACCGCGACTCGTCAGTGAAGAACACCTTTTGCCAGTCCTGTCTGGTCCAGCGACGGTGGGGTTGTGCCTATAGGCGACGTTGTTGCCAGCGATGTCTGGTGAGGACCTGCCTTACAACAGGCCTTCAAGCCCTAAGTCCAACCTCTCTCAGCCTATTTCGGACAGTCTGAGCGTTCCTGGTGTAACTCGGGCAGTTGTTGTTGCCATCCTGTGCCTGTCCCGCAGGTGTGATGTTCGGATGTACCGATCCTGTGCAGGTGTTGTTACACGTGGTCTGCCTCTGCAAGGACGATCAGCTGTCCGTCCTGTCTGTCTTAGTTTTAGGTCGACCGACTATGATTTTTCAACGCCTATACCGATTTATTGGAGGACCCCAAAAAATTTGTCTGATTATTCTGACATTTAATTTTTATATATATATATATATATATATATATATATATATATATATATATATATATATATTTTTTTTTATACATTTGTAATAATGACAATTACAACAATACTGAATGAACACTTATTTTAACTTAATATGATTCACAAATAAAAACAATTTAGTCTCAAATAAATAATGAAACATGTTCAATTTGGTTTAAATAATGCAAAAACACAGTGTTGGAGAAGAAAGTAAACTTGCAATATGTGCCATGTAAAAAAGCTAACATTTAAGAACCTTGCTCAGAACATGAGAACATATAAAAGTTGGTGGCTCCTTTTTTATCATGAGTCTTCAATATTCCCAGTTAAGAAGTTTTAGGTTGTAGTTATTATAGGACTGTTTTTCTATACCATTTGTATTTCATATACCTTTTTACTATTGGATGTTCTTTTAGGCACTATAGTATTGCCAGCTTAATCTCGGCTTGAAGTAATAAACAGCTCTGTGCTTAAAGCATTGCGAAGAGCTGCTGGCAAACGCAGGAAAGTGCTGTTTGAATAAACGCTTACGAGCCTGCTGCTGCCTACCACCGCTCAGTCAGACTGCTCTATCAAATATCAAATGATGGACTTAATTATAATATAATAAACACACATGAGCCTTGGGTAATTAATATGTTCAAATCCGGAAACTATCATTTCGAAAAGTAAATGTTTATTCTTTCAAGGAATTATGGAACCGTTCCGTATTTTATCGAAAGGGTTGCATCCATAAGTCTAATTATTGCTGTTACATTGCACAACCTTCAATGTTATGTCATACTTATGTAAAATTCTGGCTAAATAATTAGTCTTTGTTAGGAAGAAATGGTCTTCACACAGTTCTCAACGAGCCAGGCAGCCCAAACTCCTGACTCTACTTTCACAGAACGCAAGAGAAGTGACACCATTTTCTTAGTTAATATTGCCTGCTAACATTAATTACTTTTAACTAAATATGCAGGTTTAAAAATATACTTGTGTATTGATTTTAAGATATTGATGTTTATGGTTAGGTACATTAGTGCAACGGCAGTGCTTTTTTTTGCGAACGATCTTGTTAAATCATCACCCGTTTGGCAAAGTAGGCTGTGATTCGATGATAAATTAACAGGCACTGCAATGATTATTTGCAAAGCAGGACAAGCTAGTGAAACTAGTAATATCATCAACCATATGTTGTCAACCAGTGATTATGTTAAAATTGATTGTTTTTTATAAGATAAGTTTAATGCTTGCTTGCAACTTACCTTGGCTCCTTGATGATGAGATGTTGCTTCAACATTATCCAGATAATGTTCCTACCTCATGATGCCATCTATTTTGTGAAGTTTACCAGTCCCTTCTACAGCAAAGCAACCCCACATCATGATGCTGCCACTCCCATGCTTCACGGTTGGGATGGTGTTCTTCAGCTTGCAAGCCTCACCCTTTTCCTCCAAACATAACGATTGTCATTATGGCCAACCAGTTCTATTTTTGTTTCATTAGACCAGAGTACATTTCTCCAAAAAGTACAATCTTTGTCCCCATGTGCAGTTGCAAACGATAGTCTGGCTTTTTTTATGGGGGTTTTGGAGCAGTGGCTTCTTCCTTGCTGAGCGGTCTTTCAGGTTATGTCGATGCAGGATTTGTTTTAATGTGGATATAGATACTTTCGTATCCTGTTTCCTCCAGCAAGGTCCTTTGCTGTTGTTTTTGGATAGATTTGGACATTTCGCACCAAAGTACGTTCATCTCTAGGAGACAGAACGCGTCTCCTTCCTGAGCGGTATGACGGCTGCGTGGTTCCATGGTGTTTACACTTGCGTACTATTTTTTTGTACAGATGAATGTGGTACCTTCAATTGCTCCCAACGATGAACCAGACTTGTGGAGGTCTACAAATGTTTTTCTGAGATCTTTCTTTTGATTTTCCCATGATGTCAAGCAAAGAGGCACTGAGTTTGAAGGTATTCCTTGAAATACATCCTCAGGTACACCTTCAATTGACTCAAATGATGTCAATTAGCTTATCAGAAGCTTCTAAAGCCATGACATAATTTTCATACTTAAACAAAGAATAAAATAACAGAACTATGGTCAGAATGTGACAATTCCAAAGGGTTCACATACTTTTTCTTGCCACTTTAAGTGCCACTAACTCAGAGTGCTGGGTTTTTCTTTTACTAAATTTTTCGGAAGACAACATGGTTGTCCAACACACGGTCTAATTGTATGGATCAGCCATTTACCCAAATTGTTTGTCAGAGCCTCAGTATTCGGTGGCACGAGTTTGTAATTGAGATGTGGTGTTCTGCACCAGTCTAAGAAAAGCAAGCTGCCATGTTTGTCACCAGGCTGTATACTTCAAAAAACCTTGTCATTTACATAATCTGGGAGAGAGGGAGTGAATCACATCTGAACTGAATAGATGAATGGGGAATGTCCTGCCAAGGAATGGAGTGATGCGTAAATAAAAGATTATGGCTGTATACGTAGGTGGAGGGAGTGGGAAGTCAGATGGATGTCGCTACTAGATGAGTAAATAAAAGATTATAGCTGTATACGTAGGTGGGGGGAGTGGGAAGTCAGATGGATGTCGCTACTAGATGAGTAAATAAAAGATTATAGCTGTATACGTAGGTGGGGGGAGTGGGAAGTCAGATGGATGTCGCTACTAGATGAGTAAATAAAAGATTATAGCTGTATACGTAGGTGGAGGGAGTGGGAAGTCAGATGGATGTCGCTACTAGATGCCTAAATAAAAGATTATAGCTGTATACGTAGGTGGAGGGAGTGGGAAGTCAGATGGATGTCGCTTCTAGATGCCTAACTAAAAGATTATAGCTGTATACGTAGGTGGAGGGAGTGGGAAGTCAGATGGATGTCGCTACTAGATGCCTAAATAAAAGATTATAGCTGTATACGTAGGTGGAGGGAGTGGGAAGTCAGACGGATGTCGCTACTAGATGAGTAAATAAAAGATTATAGCTGTATACGTAGGTGGGGGGAGTGGGAAGTCAGATGGATGTCGCTATTAGATGAGTAAATAAAAGATTATAGCTGTATACGTAGGTGGGGGGAGTGGGAAGTCAGATGGATGTTGCTACTAGATGAGTAAATAAAAGATTATAGCTGTATACATAGGTGGGGGAGTGGGAAGTCAGATGGATGTTGCTACTAGATGAGTAAATAAAAGATTATAGCTGTATACGTAGGTGGAGGGAGTGGGAAGTCAGATGGATGTCGCTACTAGATGCGTAAATAAAATATAGCTGTATACGTAGGTGGAGGAAGTGGGAAGTCAGATGGATGTCGCTACTAGATGCCTAAATAAAAGATTATAGCTGTATACGTAGGTGGGGGGAGTGGGAAGTCAGATGGATGTTGCTACTAGATGAGTAAATAAAAGATTATAGCTGTATACGTAGGTGGAGGGAGTGGGAAGTCAGATGGATGTCGCTACTAGATGCCTAAATAAAAGATTATAGCTGTATACGTAGGTGGAGGGAGTGGGAAGTCAGATGGATGTCGCTTCTAGATGCCTAACTAAAAGATTATAGCTGTATACGTAGGTGGAGGGAGTGGGAAGTCAGATGGATGTCGCTACTTGTCAATCTTTCCACTTTGCCTTGAGAGGACAGGTGCATATATTATAGTCTGTAGCAGGTGTTGTTTTAGCTACATTTACACTGCAGGTACAGTATGATGCAGCCATGTTCTAGGAGAGCTACAGAAAAAAGGGTCAAATCCGCTCACTGCTGCTTCCACAAAAGAGAGCAGGAATGTTACTTTTTCCCTATAGTTACTCAGTAAGAAACCACTGGCAGTTTGAGAACCACTGGCTTAGACCACCCCCAGACCACATCTACAGTTAATTGTCTTTTTTTTGTCCAGTCCCTGTTTCAAGGCAAACACGCTTAATAAAACACTATCTCTTAATGTCCCAGGATCGACAGTGCCGAGGTTGGACCACAGTGAGAACGAGGATATCACAGTCATGAAGAGTCTGGCTGCACAGGACGACGACAGCAAGCCCTGCAGGTGACGCAAACAACGGACAGCCGCTTACAGCGAGGACGACAAGGCAGGCCAGGAGGCCAAGCCCAAACGTGGGGGAGGAGCCGTGGGAGACACCACCCTGGAAATGAAAGACGAACAGAACAATCATCCGAAAAGAGGTCGCAGGAGACGGCCCCCAAGGTACCATTTTGTTTTTTGACCCCGGTTGCCTTATTTTAATGGGGAAGTTCAGGATTTTACACCTTAATTTTTAGTGGCCCATAGACAAATACAGTGTGAGGAACCATCTTTATCAAGTTGTAAAATCCTGAACTTACCGCTTAATGGTTGCTATCCAACTTATCTTCAACACAGCTCACATAATTTATCAGATCTCACAATACTCAGAGAAGTGTTTATACAGACCATCTTTATAGCGCCACTGCTATAAAGATGGTCTGGAATGCAACCAATGTTTACAACAAGACTGTGGGTCTTGTTGCGGTTGTTTGATCTGTTCTTGTACTTAATACTTTTACTCTATAAAGTGTTCATGGAAGTTAGTTGTAATAAAATGTATTATTATGATCAATATTGAGGCTGCTGTGCATAATAATGACACACTTACCAAGGACATGAGGGGCCGGAAGAAGGCTGCTTGTCAAGCTTAGGAGGAAGAGGAGCAGGGGGAGGAGGAAGATGGCAGCAGTGAGAACATGGAAGTGAAGCCCACGGTGCAGAGAGGAGGCAGGGTACCACGGAGGTCGCAGCAGAGGTTACTGATTACTTTTTTTAATGGCTAATTGTAGATTGCTGCAGTATGTTGCTCTGGAGCCGTGGGTTTCAGGCCCTTGGTCTAAATGGACACATTGATAGGTTGATAAATCGATAGCCAACTCCTAACATGCTACTAATCTCTTGAAAGAGAAGGTGTGGATGGGGAATCTTTTGTGACATTTTGTTGATGTATGTGTGCTTTTACAGACTGGAGGCCACAGACGACTGCAGAATCCACGCCACAGAAAAGATGGGGGAGACCTCCCAAAGCACAGCAACATACAGCCATGAAAAATATGTAACTCATGTGGCATTTTCTTCAACTTCATTCCTTATCCTTTATATTTTGAATTAATTCAGTGCCTTGAGTTGCTGTTTGTAGGTTTTTGTTTTGATTTGACTTCAATGTTAACCTTGTTACTCAGTGAGGATCAGGCTGTACAATGACCTGCTGTGTGTTTCAGGCACACAGGACGTTTGAGTAAAGAGAACGAGTCCGAGGTGGAGGAGATGGAGATGTCTCGGAGCCAGGAAGAGGAGGAGAGCAAGACCACAACCAAAGTAAGTAGTCCACTCACTCACCTCTGCCTCCCCCTCACACACACTCTCCACCCCTCACCTACCTCCCCCTTGACCTCCAGTCCCCGCCTCACCTCCACCTCTTCACCTGACCCTACACTCCCTCACCCACCCCTCTCCTCTCAGCCCCCTCCCCACCTCGTCACCCTCCTTCACATACTCCTCCACCCCTTGACCCGCCTCTCTCAATTCTCACCCACCTCAATGTGCCATCTCTCAGCTGTGCTGGTAAAGTCTTTATATACAGGACCAGTCAAAAGTTTGGAACACCTGCTAATTCCAGGGGTTATCTTTATTTCTACTATTTTCTACATTGTAGAATAATAGTGAAGACATCAACACTATGAAATACATATGGAATCATGTAGTAACCAAAAAAGTGTTAAACAAATCAAAATCTATTTTAGATTTTAGATTCTTCAAAGAAGCCACCCTTTTCCTTGATGACAGCTTTGCACACTCTTGGCATTCTCTCAACCAGCTTCATGAGGTAGTTTCATTTCAATTAACAAGTGTGCCATGTTAAAAGTTAATTTGTGGAATTTCGTTCCTTCTTAATGTGTTTGAGCCAATCAGTTGTGTTGTGACAAAGTAGGGGTGGTATACAGAAGACCAAGTCCAGACCAAGTCCATATTATGGCAAGAACAGCTCAAATAAGCAAAGAGAAATGACAGTCTATCATTACTTTTAAGACATGAAGGTCAGTCAATCTGGAAAATTTCAAGAACTTTTGAAGTTTGTTCAAGCGCAGTCATAAAAAAATGAAAATTGGCTCTCATGAGGACCGCCACAGGAAAGGAAGACCCAGAGTTTACTTTGCTGCAGAGGATAAGTTCATCAGATTGCAGCCCAAATAAATACTTCACAGAGTTAAAGTAACAGACACATCTCAACATCAACTGTTCAGAGGAGACTGCGTGAATCAGGCCTTCATGGTTGATTTGTTGCAAAGAAACCACTACTAAAGGACACCAATAGGAAGAAGAGACTTGCTTATGCAAAGAAACACGAGCAATGGACATTAGACCGGTGGAAATCTGTCCTTTGGTCTAATGAGTCCAAATTGGAAATGTTTGGTCCTAAACACTGTGTCTTTGTGAAACGCAGAATGGGTGAACGGACGATCTCCACATGTGTGGTTTCCACCGTGAAGCATGGAGGAGGAGGTGTGATGGTCTGGGTGTGCTTTGCTAGTGCCACTGTCTGTGATTTATTTAGAATTCAAGGCACACTTAACCAGCATGGCTACCACAGCATTCTCCAGCGATATGCCATCCCTTCTGGTTTGCGCTATCATTTGTTTTTCAACAGGACAATGACCCAGCACACCTCCAGGCTATGTAAAGTCTATTTGACCAAGGAGAGTGATGGAGTGCTGCATCATATGACCTGGCCTCCAGAGTGAAGGAAAAGCAGCCATCAACGTATGTGGCAACTCCTGCAAGACTGTTGGAAAAGCATTCGTCATGAAGCTGGTTGAGAGAATGTTAGTGTGCACAGCTGTCATCGAGGTAAAGCGTGGTTACTTTGAAGAATCTAAAATATTAAATATATTTTGATTTGTTTAACACCTTTTTTGGTTATTACATGATTCCATATGTGTTATTTACTAGTGTTGATGTCTTCACTATTATAAGGAAAAACCCTTGAATGAGTAGGTTTGTCTGAACTTTTGACTGGTACTGTATGTCTAGTTGGCTTTCTAACCAGGACCTCCATGCTGTTGTTGTGCCCAGGTGCGATGGAAGATGGGCAGGAGAAGATGAGACGGAGATCATGTTTTTTTCTCCAAGGTCAGGAGGCCCGTGACCACGAGGACAAGAACAAGAACAGATGGAGAGGAGCTGTACATCGATCGCCTAGGCGATTTGCATTTTATTGTGCATGTGCAAAGGTGCCTCTGTGACAAATCCAAAATTAAATCAAGTATTTGGTCCATTTTGCTGCCCAGCATTGTTTTATTAGTGTTTTGAGACGGAGAAAGGAGTATTAAATAGATAAGAATACAATTAACTAATTGCAATTTCCTCATACATTTTTCCAGTCTGTTTAATTAATCAAATATTCTATATGAAATATGTGTTTCCTTTGTATTCCTCCGTGGAATTGGTCCTTCTGCATGGTGGCTGCTTCGCAAACAACAGGTGTTGACGAACAGTGAAATGCTTACTGATGGGGCCTTTTCTAACAATTCATAGTTAATGAAAAAAATCTAAAATAGTGACACGAGGAATAAATACGTAGTGAATAACGATTAAAACTAAGAACAATAACAAGAGAAAATAACATGGCTATACCCTGGGGTACGAGGTAATTGAAGTAGCTATACAAAGATATAAACACAACATGTAAAGTGCTGTTCCCGTGTTTCATGATCTGAATGAAATAAAGGAGTATTTCTAACTAATAAAGCCCTTTTGTGGGGAAAGATGAATTCTGATTTGCTGGGCCTGGCTCCCCAGTAGGTGTGCCTGGCTCCCCAGTAGGTATGCCTGGCTCCCCAGTAGGTGTGCCTGGCTCCCCAGTAGGTGTGCCTGGCTCCCCAGTGGGTGGGCCTGGCTCCCCAGTGGGTGGGCCTGGCTCCCCAGTGGGTGGGCCAATGCCCTCTCTGGCCTACCCATGGCTGTGCCCCTGCCCAGTCATGTGAAATACAAACATTAGGGCCTAATTTATTTATTTCAGTTGACTGATCTCCTTATATGAAATGTAACTCAGAGAAGTCTTTGAAATTGTTGCATGTTCTGTTTATATTTTTGTTCAGTATACATATCAGTAGGGTTACAGGGACTTGGCAACAAGATGGATAATAGACAGTAGCAGCAGCGTATGTGTGTGCATGTTATGTGTGGGTGGGTGTACTGTGTGTGTGTGTGTGTGTGTGTGTGTGTGTGTGTGTGTGTGTGTGTGTGTGTGTGTGTGTGTGTGTGTAGAGTCAGTGCAAAAGAGTTAGTGCAAAAAAGGGTCAATGCAGTTAGCCTGTGTAACCTTTTTGATTAGCTATTTAGCATTGGTGGTAGAAGCTGTTCAGGGACCTGTTGGTTAAGACTTGATGCACAGGAACTGCTTGCTGTGCGGTAGCAGAGAGAACAGTCTATGACTTGGGTGGTGCTGTAGTGACCTTTTCACAACTGTGTGTGGACCATATTAATTCCTTAGTGATGTGGACATCAAAGAACTTTAAGCTCTCGACGTGGATGGGGGCTTGCTTGCCGCTCCGTTTCCTGTAGTCCACGACCAGCTCCTTTGTTTTGCTGAGGTTGAGGGAGAGGTTGTTGTCCTGGCACCAAGCTGCCAGGTCTCTGTCAAAAGTAGTGCACTAAATATAGGGATTAGGGTGTGTTTGTCAAAAGTAGTGCAATATACACTGAGTATACAAAACATTAAGCACATTTGTTATTTTCATGACATAGACTGGCCAGGTGAAAGCTATGATCCCTTATTGATGTCACTTGTTAAATCCACTTCAATTAGTGTAGTTGTGGAGGAGACCGGTTAAATAAGGATTTTTAAGTCTTGAGACGATTGAGATAGGGATTGTTTGCCATTCAGAGGTTGAAGACAAAAAATGTCCATTTGTCCTTTTGAACTGGGTATGGTAGTAGGTGCCAGACTCACCAGTTTGTGTCAAGAACTGCAACACAGCTGAGTTATTCACGTTCAACAGTTTCCTGTGTGTATCAAGAATTGTCCACCACCCAAAGGACATCCAGCCAATTTGACAACTGTGGGAAGCATTGTGTCAACATGGGCCAGTATCCCTGTGGAAAGCTTTCGACGCCTTGTAGAGTCCATGCCCCGACGAATTGAGGCTGTTCTGAGGGGGAAAGCAGGTGCAAATCAATATTAGGAAGGTGTTCCTAATCTTTGGTATACTCAGTGTATACTATGCATCGAGAAAATATTCAGACCCCTCAACTTTTTCCCCATGTTATGGTACAGTCTTATTCTAAAATTGATTGATGACCATTTTTTATTTAATCTACACACGATACCCCATAGTGACACATTTTTGCAAATTTATATATTTTTTAAAAGTATTCAGGCCCTTTGCTGCAAGTTTCAAAATTATGCTCAGGTACATCCTGTTTCCATTGATCATCCTTGAGATGTTTCTACAACGTCATTGGAGTTCACCTATGGTAAATTAAATTGATTGGACATGATTTGGAAAGGCACATACCTGTCTATATAAGGTCCCACAGTTGACAGTGCATGTCCGAGCAAAAACCAAGCCATGAGGTCAAAGGAATTGTCTGAGACTGGATTGAGCTCCGAGACTGAATTGTGTTGAGGCACAGATCTGGGGAAGGACACCAAAAAATGTCTGCAGCATTGAAGGTCCCCAAGAACACAGTAGCCTCCATCATTCTTAAATGGAAAATGTTTGATACCACCAAGACTCTTCATGGAGCTGGCTGCCCGGCCAAACTGAGCAATCGGTGTCGAAGGGCCTTGGTCAGGGAGGTGACCAATAACCCAATGGTCACTTTGACAGAGATCCAGAGTTAATATGTGGAGACGGTAGAAACTTCCAGAAGGACAACTATCTTTGCAGCACTTCACAAATCAGACCCTTATCGTAGAGTGGCCAGACGGAAGCCACTCCTCAGTAAAAAGCACATGACAGCTCGCTTGGAGTTTGCCAAAAGGCACCTAAATGACTCTCAGACCATGAGAAACAAGTCCATGAGAAACAAGTCTGGTCTGATGAAACTAAGATTAAACATGTCTGGAGGAAACCTGGCACCATCCCTATGATGAAGCATGGGGGTGGCAGCATCATGCTGTGGGGATGTTTTTCAATGTTAGGGACTGAGAGACTAGTCAGGGTTGAGGGAAAGATGAACAGAGCAAAGGACAGAGATCCTTGATAACCTTCTCAGGACCTCAGACTGGGGTGAAGGACAGTGACCCTAACCACACAGCCAAGACAACGCAGGAGTGGCTTTGGGACAAATCTCTGAATGTGTATGGCTCAAATTATGGGACTTCTTGGTGGAGTGTCCTTAACCTGCCAGGTATATGTTCTAATCTCGTGCTAGTAAATGGTAATCCCAGCCCAACTGGTTCACGGAAAAGCACCTTCCTGCATATTAGCAGTGATTTGTTTATTGTTCCTGTAGTTTTGTGATGATTGTACATGCAGATAAGTGTGCATTTGATGGAGAGAAGAGAGCATGAACCATGTGTAACGGATGTGAAATAGCTAGCTAGTTTGCGGTGGTGCGCGCTAAATAGCGTTTCAATCGGTGACGTCACTTGCTCTGAGACCTTGAAGTAGTGTTTACCCCTTGCTCTGCAAGGGCCGTGGCTCTTGTGGAGCGATGGGTAACGATGCTTCGTGGGTGACTGTTGTTTATGTGTGCAGAGGGTCCCTGGTTCACGCCCGGGCGAGGGGACGGTCTAAAGTTATACTGGTGCCCCACTGGTTGCTGCGGAAAAAGACGGAGGTCAAAAGGGGGGTGAGTATAACGGATGTGAAATAGCTTGCTAGTTAGCGGTGGTGCGCGCTAAATAGCATTTCAATCGGTGACTTCACATGCTCTAGACCTTGAAGTAGTGTTCCCATGTTCCCAGAATTTAAGATATTGTTAGACATGTTTCATGAGAATGTTGCAAGAATATTCATGAATCCAGTTTTCTGTGGGTTAGGAGAATATCCCATCAATGTTCCACCAAACGAACCCAGAACATGGTTGCCATGTTCTCAGATTAGATATTAATTTGTAAAAATGTGTATAATTTTATTTTCACTTTTAATTGCAATTTCTTGTCATGTCAACATATTTCAATCCCACTTTGTAACGCAACAAAATGTAAAAATTCATGGGGCGTAGACTTTCTATCGTGTGTGTGTGTGTGTGTGTGTGTGTGTGTGTGTGTGTGTGTGTGTGTGTGTGTGTGTGTGTGTGTGTGTGTGTGTGTGTGTGTGTGTGTGTGTGTGTGTGTGTGTGTGTGTGTGTGTGTGTGTGTGTGTGTGTGTGTGTGTGTGTGTTGGTCGGTCATGTGAGACAGCTAACCAATGGCAGTCGTGGATTAGACGCCGCCAGTGTGCATTGACCGCGGACATAATGGCTAGATGGGAGACTGTTTGTGTCAAATTGACTTCTAATAAAGTTGAATTATTTTTCATTCTAGCTAACCATAACCATTTTCAGAACCTTAATCTAATTCTCCTGACCTGCTACATCAATTCGCTTTACCTGCAGCGTGAATTATCGTAACCTGCCACGGAAAGTCAATTCTGACATAAACTGTATCCCATCTAGTCAAAATAGGACTGAATCAGAACGCCAATTTCACTCAGCCTTTATCAACGCTGACAACCGATTTGAACATATTTCCTCCGTTGCTGACATGTAGCCAACACGATAAATTGGCCGGCAGAAGTATTTACGGTAATTATGTTACATTGTTGCCGATTGTACGCGATACAAATTTAAGTGAGTATGCTACGCGAAGATACGTTCTCGGATGAATTTGTGGTTCTAGTTTTAACGTAGAGCGGTCTCTTTAGGCTAGCTAGAGTATATGTACAAATGCAGTTGTTCCCAGCCTAGTTCTCAACCAGGGGTACTTGGTCTAGCCACAGTTGATAATTGAGAAGTCTCATGAGACCCTAGGCCTACAGGTAAAATGCACATGAGGGACACTTCAGGGGTACTCCAGGCAGACCCAAATTAATTTGCCCGACAGTGGTACAGTAACCGAAAAAGGTTAGCCCACTAAACCCAAGATGTAATTCTTAATTTTAAGGTCCAAAAACCTTGTATGTTATTTTCAGCGGTAGACTGACTGGCAGCCAAAATAGCCAAGTACTCCACCTGAAAATAAATTAATTTCTCAATTGCGATATGATTCTAGAAACATAAAGCCCTTTACTATCACATCGGAATAATTCCACAAATACAAAATATACACTTACTGTACACCAGGGGCACCACTTTGGTTTTAGAAGTGGGGGGGACAATCTGGCGGTGGTCCTCCCCCAGATTTTTGGGGGGACATCTAAAGCTATTTTCTTGCATTTTTACACAATCCAATATGCTGTCTCTATTTAGAACAAAAAGTAAGCAAACATGCCCACTGTCATCAAGCTAGGTAAGAGATCATTATTAAGTATGTTTAATGTGATTAATCAGACTGAACAAGATCAAAGGTAATTCAATAATAAATATTGTTGCACCTTTAACCAATAGACTAACAAATGAACAACTTGAAAAACTAAGTCGACTTTTGATTGACTTTATTAAGACATCCTCTATATCAAATTTCAGTCAGACTGACCTGCCAGCCCGAGCCACCTGCACGCCCGACCCCCACCAGTCCAGTAAATAACTCCACTCATTCCCAAAACAAGTAACTTCCCAGTTCCCACCTTCATTTTTTTTTGTTCCCGATGGAATGTTTTGGAAACAAAAAAACATACCGTTGAAGTCAGAATTTTACTTAGACTTAATTTGGAGTCATTAAAACACATTTTTCAACCACTTCACAAATTTCTTGAAAACAAACTGTAGGTTTGGCAAGTCGGTTAGGACATCTACTTTGTGCATGACACAAGTAATTGTAATTGTTTACAGACAGATTATTTCACTTATAATTCACTGTATCACAATTCCAGTGGGTCAGAATTTTACATGTACTAAGTTGACTGTGGCTTAGGAGCTTCTGATAGGCTAATTGACATCATTTGAGTCAGTTGGAGGTGTACCTGAGGATGTATTTCAAGGCCTACCTTCAAATTCAGTGCCTCATTGCTTGACATCATGGGAAAATCAAAAGAAATCAGCCAAGACCTCAGAAAAAAAAACGGTTCATCCTTGGGAGCATTTTCCAAATGCCTGAAGGTACCACGTTCATCTGTACAAACAATAGTACGCAAGTATAAACACCATGGGACCACGCAGCTGTCAGACCCCTCATTCTGTCTCCTAGAGATTAATGTATTTTGGTGTGAAAAGTGCAAATCAATCCCAGAACAACAGCAAAAGCCCTTGTGAAGATGCTGGAGGAAACCGGTACAAAAGTATCTATATCCACAGTAAAACGAGTCCTATATCGACATAACCTGAAAGGCCGCTCAGCAAGGAAGAAGCCACTGCTCCAAAACCTCCATTAAAAGAAAAGCCAGACTACGGTTTGCAACTGCACATGGGGACAAAGATAGCACTTTTTGGAGAAATGTCCTCTGGTCTGATGAAACAAAAATAGAACTGTTTGGCCATCATGAACATCGTTCTGTTTGGGGGGGAAAGGGGAGGCTTGTAAGCCGAAGAACACCATTCCAACCGTGAAGCATGGGGGTTGCAGCATTATGTTGTGGGGGTGCTTTGCTGCAGGAGGGACTGGTGCACTTCACAAAATAGATGGCATCATGTGGTCCTCTGTAGCTCAGTTGGTAGAGCATGGCGCTTGTAACGCCAGGGTAGTGGGTTCAATCCCCGGGACCACCCATACGTAGAATGTATGCACACATGACTGTAAGTCGCTTTGGATAAAAGCGTCTGCTAAATGGCATATATTATTATTATTATTATTATAAAAATTGTGGATATATTGAAGCAACATCTCAAGACCTCAGTCTGGAAGTTAAAAGCTTGATCGCAAATGGGTCTTCCAAATGGACAATGAACCCAAGCATACTTCCAAAGTTGTGACAAAATGGCTTGAGGACAACCAAGTCAAGGTATTAAAGTGGCCATCGCAAAGCCCTGACCTCAATCCCTCAATTTGTGGGCAGAACTGAAAAAGCATGTGTGAGGAAGGAGGCCTACAAACTTGACTCAGTTACGCCAGCTCTGTCAGGGGAATGGGCCATAATTCATCCAACTTATTGTGGGAAGCTTGTGGAAGGCTACCCAAAACATTTGACCCAAGTTAACTATTTTAAAGGCAATGCTACCAAATACTGATTGAGTGCAGGTAAACTTCTGATCTACTGGGAATGTGATGAAATAAATAAAAGCTGAAATCATTTATTCTCCACTATTATTCTGACATTTCACATTCTTAAAATAAAGTGGTGATCCTAACTGACCTAAGACAAGGACTTTTTACGAGGATTAAATGTCAGGAATTGTGGAAAAACTGAGTTTAGATGTATTTGGCTAAGGCGTATGTAACCCCAAACCACACAACCTACTCAGGTTTAGGATCTTAATGAAAACATGTATTTTTAGTTTTGGGTGTGTTAAGCCAAAGCCAGAGTGACAACCCACAGGACGGCAGACCCACATGGCAAGGACTGAGCAGCCCATCAGCTAGGGAATGCCTAAATTGTTATCTCCCCAGAAGTATGAATGTTTTCAATACAGACTCCTTCAGTCATAATGTATTCTATATTAGGCATCCAGACCTTATGCAAGTTGCTCCTTTAATCTGGTAATAAATCAAAGCTATTGATGCATAACTTGACACTGTGGGAGGATAACCAACCTTCCAATTAATGGACATGTTTCTTATCTGCTATAAATGCTTGGTTAAACAGTTTCTTCAGATAGGTCTCCAGTATCAACATTTCCAAGCAAACAAAACCAATAAGAAGAGTGAATCTGTAGACATGCAGAGATAAAAGAACATACTGTTTGCCAGAATTCTGCCAGCCTTCACAAGACCATGACTTATGCAAATGTGTCCCCTTTTGTGTTATACACCTCTAGCAGAGGATTTACATGGTTGAGTGCATGTTATTCAGTTTCACTGGCATATAGTACTTTCTATAGATGGCCTTAAACTAGTAATTTATGTCTGAGATTATATGAACATGACTGGACATTCAAACATATGTATCTTTTCATCATCATCAATAGCTTCTACCAGGTCTTCTTTCGTTTTACATGTTTCAGTTCGCTAGAGCTAGAGCTAGCAACTGGAACAAGCTGCAACAGACTCAAACTGGACAGTCTCTTCTATCAAAGACGCAATCATGGACACTTACTGACAGTTGTGGCTGCTTTGCGTGATGTAATGTTCTATCTACCTTTCCCTTTGTGCTGTTGTCTGTGCCCAATAATGTTTGTACCATGTTTTGTGCTGCCGCCATGTTGTGTTGCTGCCATGCTGTGTTGTCTTAGGTCTCTCTTTATGTAGTGTTGTGGTGTCTCCCTTGTCGTGATGTGTGTGTTCTATATTTGAGTTTTTATTTATAATCCCAGCCCCGTCCCCGCAGGATGCGTTTTGGTCGGCCGTCATTGTAAATAAGAATTTGTTCTTAACTGACTTGCCTAGTTAAATAAAATGTTTTGTGTCATCGGGAAAAGACTAGATCAACTCATGATAGTTTGTATATCAACTTTGGAGGTTTGTCAGACTGCATTAAAATAGCATCTGGCTTGTCCAGTGTTTTCTGCACTGAGAGAATTAAGTATTGTATCTGCAAAATTTCACCTCACAGACTGGTCTTCCCTGGCTGTCTGACCCTGCTGGGACCCCTGTCACCATCTCATCCTGCTAAGACATGATGAGCAGGGTTCCATTCCTGTGGGACGCCTGAAGGACCTGCGGGTTTGACAGGGATCATTGCAGCACAGTCTGCGGACAGTCAGACAGATGACTTTGGGATTCAAATTGTTTTGTTGTCCCACAGATTATTTGGAAACGGTCCTCTGTCTGCTTGGTATGCGTTAGCCTCACATCCTTTTCGCATTATTCACACACTGCTGCTTCAACTTCTTCAATAGCCTATCTCTCACAGTTGGCCGTGAGCGTTCAAGTGTTCCTAGTATGTGTGGTCTCATTAAAATAGAGTAGGCTGCCTACATAGGCAGAGAATCACGTGGCAGTTAAATATCAAATAAGATTATACTTCAGTTTAGTGTCTGTAAAAAAATGATAATGGAAAGAAGTGGAGGGCGCTCAACCAATGTGAGTCGACCTGCAATCAAAACATGGAATCATCATTGAAAAGGCACAAAGCACACACAAGTTAGGTTACTATGGTGAGCACCGGTGAGCCTATTCATTTAAGTATTGATTACCCTTTTATTTGCCTCTGCCTGCAAATTGTCCTAATAGGTGGGCGATATTCTATTGGACTAAGCAAAACGTAGCAAGTGTCGTATTCATGCTGCTTACAGTTCAGTAGCTACCTGCGAGATCAGGTGTGGTCTCAATTAAATAGAGTAGGATATAGCCTATGCATGAGCAGAGAAGCACAGCGCAATTCTATTTCCAAGGAAATGTACTTCCTATATTGCCTAGAAAGTTCTAAATACTAATCACCCACATTTTTGTCTGAAAATCTTCCCACTCCTAGAAGGTATCCTATAAAATAGCTCAAGAGAAAGTGGAAGTCTCTCCAACTCTGCTATCTTCAATTTAACATATTGGCTGATCTAGCCCAGTGATACAGATAGCCTAATATCGGGGCCATGTGAGAATCTCCTGGTAATTTAAACTATTTTAAGGTATTTTTGCTCATTTGATATTACCTATAGGGCTCAAAATTGCTGCGACTATGGCTGGCAAGTGAGCTGTGTCACATACGCCTAAAATAACATTGCGGGACTGCAGTTGTGTTTGGGACCAGTCCTTGTGGGAGTCGGACAGAAAGCTGGTGAGGTATGAAAAGCTGCGGATGCTGGCACAGACCTCTACTGAGCACCGTGACAGTGAAGCCTGTAATGTTTGAGCTGAGTATTACTGTCAGTGTGAAAAGTAGGGAATTAGCAAGGGAAACGGACAGCTCAATAACGTTACATTGCCATACTGACTAATAAAACCTCTCAAAACAAATGCTACATACATTTCCATACCGACAAAAGCTGTTAGCAATATGAGGCAGCTATTATTACTATGTCTGACAGATGGGTCAGCTCTAGCCTCTACCTGACTGTGGTAGCTACTAGCTAGTGCAGCTAATTCACCTCAGTCGAGAGGGGATTAAACTTTCGCTAACCTTACATGCCAGTTACAATACTAGCTCAGCACTGGGAATAAACACTAGTTTAGTTTTTTGTATGTAAAGTTAAACAGCAGTTACCTTGTCAACTAAAGAGTAACCAGTTTCTGCTGTGCTTGCTTTTAGAACTCTGAAAGAGTGCAAATCATACGGTGCATTCGGAAAGTATTCAGACCCCTTTGACTTTTTTCTCATTTTGTTACGTTACCGCCTTATTCCAAAATGTAATGAATAAAAAATGTTCCTCATCAATCTACACAATACCTCGTAATGACAAAGTGAAAATAGGTTTTTAGAAATTTATATTAAAAATTAAAAATATTTGCGTAAATATTCAGACATTTTGCTCTGGTGCATCCTGTTTCCATTGATCATCCTTGAGCTGTTTCTACAACTTGATTGGAGTCCATCTGTGGTAAATTAAATTGATTGGATTTAATGGAGTTTCCCCAGCATCCTGAAAATTGAAGGTCCCCAAGAACACAGTTGCCAACATCATTCTTAAATGGAAGAAGTTTGGAACCACCAAGACTCTTCCTAGTTCTGGCCCCCTCGGCCAAACTGAGCAATCGTGGGAGTAGGGCCTTGGTCAGGGAGGACATGTTAAGCCTGATACAGAGGCTATTTCTTTTGGGCTATTGCCTGTGTATATTTGGTAAATCTACTTGTATATTTTGTATGATATGGGTCTTTCACCATTGGATCGCCAAGACCTGTCAATAACTCGACACTGAGTACATCGACCTGTCTTTCCTTCTGCTGATTTCGTGCCCTTACCACTGCTACAAGGTCCATGTTTTTACAATTACATAGGTTAATAAAAAATACTGCATGGTGGTGGCAGCATCATGCTGTGGGAATATTTTTCAGGGACTGGGAGACTAGTCAGGATCTAGGGAAAGATGAACGGAGCAACGTACAGAGATCCTTGATAAAAACCTGCTCCAGATCACTCAGGACCTCAGACTGGGGCAAAGGTTTACATTCCAACAGGACAACGACTCTAAGCACACAGCCAAGACTACGCAGACATGGCTTCGGGACAAGCCTCTGAATGTCCTTGGCCCAACCTGATCGACATCTCTGGAGAGACCTGAAAATAGCCGTGTTGCGACGCTCCCATCCAACCTGACAGCTTGAGAGGATCTGCAGAGAAGAATGTGCTAAACTCCCCAAATACAGGTGTGCCAAGCTTGTAGCGTCATACCCCAAAATACTTGTTTGTAGTAGCTGCCAATGGTGCTTCAACAAAGTACTGAGTAAAGGGTCTGAATACTTGTGTAAATGTGACATTTCTGTTTTTCTTTTTAATACATCAGCAAACATTTCTAAACGTGTTTTCACTTAGTCATTATGGGGTATTATGTGTAGATTGATGAGGAAGATGGTGAGATTTGCGCACTGTAAACTGTTTTAACCTGCTTCGTCACAGTTGCAGCAGACTGTATTTTTCAGTGATAATACATTTCTGGCGGCCTTCCATTACACACAGGTGTTCAGAGCCTACTAGATACTGTAGCTAATTAGCACAGGTGGTCCCTCTGTCTTCCGTAAACACGTGCTGTAAAAAGGAGATACGGCCATGTGGGAACACTAACCGTATAAAGGTGTGTATCAATTTAACCTTTTTCTTTTTCGATAATGATATCTCACTGATATGAAAAATAAGGTCCTTGTGCTTCCAAAACCTTACCTCACGTGATGTGTGTTGATGTCCCCCGTACAGAAGATGCCTTCCTTTAATGACTCTGTAATGTATTGGGCTAGGAACCACTGTATGAGTTGTTGAAAGGGAAGTTTCCCCTTTTATTTGTCTAAAAGAGGACAACAATTACTTATGCGCCTACTAATGTATGGTAAATCATATCACTTTTCAGTCAATGTATTGGAGCTCGTGAACCACATTTTAGAAGCATGCGTGTATTGTCTAGAATATATATTTGGCTTAATACATTGTTAAACCACTTTTTAAAATATTTTATATATTTTTTACTGCATTTCATTTTACAAACTGCTGATGGGGGTTAGACATTAGGAATAGAATGAAGCATATTTTCATAGATTACGGGTACATCAATGTAATCAATCCTGATCTCACAGATTTAGCTCTATTGTGGCTCCTGAGGCCCTCGTAGCATTATCAGCTTAATCGAAGTTAAATAATAATCAGTCTGTAAGTACTGTATGGGGAAATTCCACGGTAACAGAGACTCTGATCTTTCTGCTCAGATGCAAAGTTTGGTAACAGAATAAAGACACAAACCGTCATTCTGTTTCCAAACTTTGCATCTGCATTGTTCAAGTAAATGTGTTTTTGTCAAATGTTCAAAGTAGTCCTTGTGCATAGAGTTGCATGGTTTGTTAAACGGACCCAGGACTGAGTTTGGGAAACCCTGCTCAAACAGTTAGACATTTCACTTGAAAACAAAAAACAATGATTACAAAGTTTAGTCCAGGACTTAATCTGTGTCCTAGAAAGCAGCCCTTATAGCACAGGTGGTAGATGGGGCATGTTCCCTATAACTGCAGGATTGCTGGTTCAAGCCCCGCTCTGGCTGTTCCTCTTAAATCTCTACAATGGTACTCTGCGGGGAAGTAACACTACCTAGCAGTATCTTCATTAGCCTAACCGACTCTCATTGCACAGCAGAAAGCCTTTAGCAACTGCTGAGATATAAAGGTTAGTGGCCTTTGTATGTTCAAATCAGAGAGATAGATGGAGCAAAGCTGCCATCAAGCCAAAGGGTGGCTACTTTTGATTTGTTTAACACTTTTTTTTTTGGTCACTACATGATTCCATATGTGTTATTGCATAGTTTGGATGTCTTCACTATTATTCTACAATGTAGAACATAGTAAAAATAATGAAAAACCCTGGAATGATTAGGTGTGTCCAAACCTTTCTGGTTATGTATTTTTTTAAATCCTGTTGCCTATAATGTAATTGCAGCAAGTAGGAGAGGGCAACATAAAGTACTGTTTAAATTATCTTTACTACCAGAGAGAAAAGAAACAAGAGCACAATTTCTCCCAAACACAGAAGTCTTTGTTATTCATTTTGGGGCTGGTCTTTTTGTGTTACCTGTGAACTAATTTTAGTCTCTCTTGTCATTCAGAAGTTGAGCACTGGGCAGGGGAGCCTTACATCTAACAAGTGCTTACATAATATCCATTGATTGAGTTGTTAGTGGAGTTTAGTGAATGGAAGTGAAACTGAGGTGGAATACAGTGCCTTGCAAAAATATTCATCCTCCTTGGCGTTTTTCCTATTTTGTTGCATTACAACCTGTAATTTAAATACATTTTTATTTGGACTTCATGTAATGGATATACACAAAATATTCCAAATTGGTGAAGTGAAATTTTGAAAAATAACCATGTTTTAAAAAAAAAAAAAAATGACAAAATAAAAAACTGAAAAGAGGTGTGTGCATATGTATTCACCCCCTTTGCTATGAAGCCCCTAAATAAGATCTGGTGCAACCAATTACCTTTTAGATGTTACATAATTAGTTTGCACACAGGTGGACTTTATTTAGGTTTCACATGATTTGTCGTGTGTGTGTGTGTGTGTGTGTGTGTGTGTGTGTGTGTGTGTGTGTGTGTGTGTGTGTGTGTGTTATGAAAGGCCAGAGTCTGCAACACCACTAAGCAAGGGGCACCACGAAGACCAAGGGTCTCTCCAAACAGGTCCAGGAAAAGGTTATAGAGAAGTACAGATCAGGGTTGGGTTATAAAAAATATAACTGAACATTTTAACATCTCATGGAGCACCATTAAATCCATCAGTAAAAAATGGAAAGAATATGGCACCACAACAAACCAGGCAATAGAGGGCTGCCCACCAAAACTCACAGACCAGGCAAGGAAGGCAACAAAGAGACCAAAGATAACATTGAAGGAGCTGCAAAACTCCAATATCCACGGTGGAGCAATGTGATACATTTCATATTACATGACCTTCCCCTGGACCAGATAAAAAAATATATATACTAAACCCTCCCTTTGCCTGAAATAGAAAAAGCATGACTTTCCTCCAGGTAATCATTCTGTGAATTTGGATCTGTCCCTAATGACATAAGGATCCTCTATTTTGCCTGTCCTCGAACCTTTCTTGACCTCTAGCAATCATGCTAAGTCTGCTATGATGTTGCTGGGTTTGACATCCATACTGGCATTGTAATTCTCACACCAATCATTATATTGATTGATTTAAGAATACTTTTGTTAATCATGTAGGGACATTTAAAAGGCCAGGGTCATGTTCTGTAGGAACAAAACGCCAGAAAATGTTTTGAAATGGAACAAGGGACTCCCTGTCCTGAACAAAAAGGCTAGGGTTGTGTTTTGTATGAACGGAATTGATTTTTGGGTGGGTGGAAATGGGACAAAGGCATTGGTAGAGAAAGTACCCAATTGTCATACTTTTCTATAAGTAAAGATACCTTAATAGAAAATTACTCATGTAACAGTGAAAGTCACCTAGCAAAATACTACTTGAGTATAAGTCTATAAGTATCTGATATTATATATACTTAAGTATCTAAAGTAAATGTAATTGCTAAAATATACTTAAGTATCAAAAGTAAAAGTATAAATCATTTAAAATTCCTTATATTTAGCAAACCAGACATCGCAATTTTATTTTTACATTTTTATTTACTGATAGCCAGGGACACTCCAACACTCTGGCATAATTTACAAACAAAGCATTTGTGTTAAGTAAGTCTGCCAGATCAGAGGCAGTAGGGATGACCAGGGATGTTCTCTTGTTAAGTGTGTGAATTGGACCATTTTCCTATCCTGCTAAGCACTCAATGTAACGAGTACTTTTGGGTGTCAGGGAAAGTGTATGGAGTAAAGTACATTTTATTTTCTTCAGTAAGTAAAAGTTGTCAAAAATATAAATAGTAAGGTAAAGTATAGATACCACTCCAAAAATGACTTAAGTATTACTTTAAAGTACTTTATACCACTGGACAAGGGACTACTTGTCCTGAACTTATCCCATAAGGACACTCAAATTATGTCCCAAATGGCATCTTATTTCCTATGTAGTACACTGGGGAATAGGGGTATCATTTGGAATGCTACCTCTCCCTTGGAAATCCAACCTGTTGTTATTGTCTGCCCTGTAGCTGTGCGGCTGAGGTGGGCTGGTTTTATGAGCGAGCCTGGATGACCGTGATGGAGGAGGCTGCCACTCGGCTGGAGAGGGAGCATGTGCACAGTGTCTACGAGAAGATTGCTCCTTATTTTAATGACAGCCGCTACAAGGCCTGGCCCAAGGTGCGCCAGTTCCTACTGGACCATGAGCCTGGCAGTATCATCGCTGACGTGGGTATGTACGCTACTGTGTCTGTTCTACTGCTGATGGACATGCATTAAGTGGGTATGTGTCTCTGTCTTAATACTGGCCTTGGTCTGGTGGCCTGAGTTTAATTGAAACGAACAAAAAGTCCAATAACAACATACGCTGCCTAAGGTTTTCTACCTGCTATTGATTGATTTCATGATGCAATGTTTCGTTGTTGACAAGCAAATTAGTCTTTGGTTGACTCTTGCTTTCAGCTACTGTCTAAGATGGTGTGTGATATTCTTAATTTCCCGCTAGGGGGTTGATTTTCACACTCGAAAGTACCAGTCATTCTGAGATAACCTTGCTTCAAATCTGATAAATCCACTATAATTGAGAATTTCAATAAGCATTTTTCTACGGCTGGCCATGCTTTCCACCTGGCTACTCCTACCCCGGTCAACAGCACTGCACCCCCCACAGCAACTCGCCCAAGCCTTCCCCATTTCTCCTTCTCCCAAATCCAGTCAGCTGATGTTCAGAAAGAGCTGCAAAATCTGGACTCCTACAAATCTGCCGGGCTAGACAATCTGGACCCTTTCTTTCTAAAATGATCTGCCGAAATTGTTGCCACCCCTATTTACTAGCCTGTTCAACCTCTCTTTCGTGTCATCTGAGATTCCCAAAGATTGGAAAGCAGCTGCGGTCATCCCCCTCTTCAAAGGGGGGGACACTCTTGACCCAAACTGCTACAGACCTGTATCTATCCTACCCTGCCTTTCTAAGGTCTTCGAAAGCCAAGTCAACAAACAGATTACTGACCATTTCGAGTCTCACCATACCTTCTCCGCTATGCAATCTGGTTTCAGAGCTGGTCATGGGTGCACCTCAGCCACGCTCAAGGTCCTAAACGATGTCTTAACCGCCATCGATAAGAAACATTACTAATCATTGATCTGGCCAAGGCTTTCGACTCTGTCAATCACCACATCCTCATCGGCAGACTCAGCCTTGGTTTCTCAAATGATTGCCTCGCCTGGTTCACCAACTACTTCTCTGTTGGAGTTCAGTGTGTCAAATCGGAGGGTCTGCTTTCCGGACCTCTGGCAGTCTCTATGGGGGTGCCACAGGGTTCAATTCTTGGACAGACTCTCTTCTCTGTATACATCAATGATGTCGCTCTTGCTGCTGGTGAGTCTCTGATCCACCTCTACGCAGACGACACCATTCTGTATACTTCTGGCCCTTCTTTGGACACTGTGTTAACAACCTTCCAGGCAAGCTTCAATGCCATACAACTCTCCTTCCGTGGCCTCCAATTGCTCTTAAATAGATGTCAAACTAAATGCATGCTATTCAACCGATCGCTGCCTGCACCTGCCCGCCTGTCCAACATCACTATTCTGGACGGCTCTGACTTAGAATACGTGGACAACTACAAATACCTAGGTGTCTGGTGGGTCTGGAAGGAGAGTTTACAGTCTAACATCAAACATCTCCAATCCAAAGTTAAATCTAGAATTGGCTTCCTATTTCGCAACAAAGCATCCTTCACTCATGCTGCCAAACATACCTTTGTAAAACTGACCATCCTACCAATCCTGGACTTCGGCGATGTCATTTACAAAATAGCCTCCAATACCCTACTCAACAAATTGGATGCAGTCTATCACAGTGCCATCCGTTTTGTCACCAAAACCCCATATACTACCCACCATTGCGACCTGTACCCTCTCGTTGGCTGGCCCTCGCTTCATACTCGTCGCCAAACCCACTGGCTCCATGTCATCTACAAGACCCTGCTAGGTAAAGTTCCCCCTTATCTCAGCTCGCTGGTCACCATAGCATCACCCACCTGTAGCACGCGCTCCAGCAGGTATATCTCTCTGGTCACCCCCAAAACCAATTCTTTCTTTGGCCGCCTCTCCTTCCAGTTCTCTGCTGCCAATGACTGGAACGAACTACAAAAATCTCTGAAACTGGAAACACTTATCTCCCTCACTAGCTTTAAGCATCAACTGTCAGAGCAGCTCACAGATTACTGCACCTGTACATAGCCCACCTATAATTTAGCCCAAACAACTACCTCTTTCCCAACTGTATTTATTTTGCTCCTTTGCACCCCATTATTTTTATTTCTACTTTGCACATTCTTCCACTGCAAATCTACCATTCCAGTGTTTTACTTGCTATATTGTATTTACCTTGCCACCATGGCCTTTTTTGCCTTTACCTCCCTTATCTCACCTCATTTGCTCACATCGTATATAGACTTGTTTATACTGTATTATTGACTGTATGTTTGTTTTACTCCATGTGTAACTCTGTGTTGTTGTATGTGTCCAACTGCTTTGCTTTATCTTGGCCAGGTCGCAATTGTAAATGAGAACTTGTTCTCAACTTGCCTACCTGGTTAAATAAAGGTGAAATAAAAAAAATAAACATGAAGTCATGATGTCAATGTCAAAACACAAGTAGCACTCCCAAAGGAGTGCACCATATAGGCAAGCAAATAGGGTGCCATTTCATACGGGCCTCATGCATGTCTTTCTCCTGGGGTTGACATCTAGGCTGCATCCTGATTCTCTGCCCTTCTCCGAAAGGGTGTACATGCATACTCCCGGTCATGGATTAAACAATGGTGGAAACTCCCTCCAGCCAGTGCTTACACCAATCCAATTCTTTGAAATCTATGATTGTGAGTGAGCAAGTGCACACTTTGGGAGAAGGGTGGAGAATCAGGACTGGGACCTGGTGTTTGTTGTTGATTGTCTGCCCTCATCCCCATCACAGGCTGTGGCAATGGCAAGTACCTGCACATCAACGGCAGTGTGTTCAAGCTGGGCTGTGACGTTTGTCGCCCCCTGGTGGACTCTGCCTGGAGCCAGGGCCACGAGGTGCAGCTGTGTGACAGCCTCAGGCTGCCCTACAGGGATAGCTGCTTTGACGGTGTCCTCTCTATCGCAGGTAGGCCTATGCTTCATTCAACATGGGAGGGTACTGGCCTGTGTTGTCTAGCGGTTAGTGTGTCTGACATAGTTCAATTGGGGGTCAGACCAATTGGCTTGCATTCTGACTCTCACTCCTGCTACCATTACTTTCTTTTCACTGTCCTCCTCACTCCCCCTCGGGCCTAACCCTACAATGTTTGCATATCGGAAGTGTCTGGATAGGTATAAGCAGTGCTTGATTTGAGATGAAAGAAGTGCAGGAGCTGTCTTCTTGCAGGTCGGTCCATTAGACTATGTTCATCGAAGTTCACAAATTACATTGTGCTATAGAGACCTCTGTTTATTCATTGTTAAGGGTTTGTACATATTGTTCATGACTATTATTATAGCCTACATGAAAAAGTAAGCATTATTGACACTGGAATGCTGCTGTGTCTGATCCCATGTAGACCTACAATCTCCTGCCATTGTGCCATTGATCACTTAACCCCAACAAAGTAGAACTGCACGGTTAGTCACATGTGGTCAACCATCCGTCTGGAGAGCTCCTGGGTGTGCGGGCTTGTCTTTTGATCTAGCCGTGAAACACCCTAGTCTGCTTATTGAGGTTCTGTTGAGCAGCTGATGTTAATGCTACAATGTGGTTAGACCAGGGCTGGAACAAAAGAGTGCCACCTCTGAGGATGGTTGCCCATGACTGAGGTAAAAGTGAACGTCACCCAGTAAAATACCACTTGAGTAAAAGTATTTGGTTTTAAATATACCTAAGTATTAAAAGTAAATGTAATTGCTAAAATATACTTAAGTATCAAAAGTAAAGTATAAATAATTTCAAATTCCTTATATTAAGCAAAGCAGGCGGCACCATTTTGTTTTTAAAAAGTATGCATATCCAGTGGCACACTCCAACACAGACATTATATACATAATATAGATATGTGTTTAGTGAGTCCGCCAGATCAGAGGCAGTGTTCTCTTGATAAGTGTGTGAATTTCACAATTTTCCTGGCCTGTTAAGCATTCAAAATGTAACGAGTACTTTTGGATGTCTGGGAAAATGTATGGAGTAAAAGTACACAGTATCCAGATGTCTCTTAAACCAATCAGATGGATCAACACCCTCCTTATCTTTCTATAATCTCTCCAACACTGCCAGACTACTGGAGGCGGGAGCAGCCATGGTGGATTCACAGGAATAGCTACCGTTAGAATAAACTCCCTTCCATACAGTCCTGTCTCCCTCGTCTGGGTATTACCCACACATCCAACGCTCTGTTCTGTCTTCGCTCATGTTCCCAGCATGCCTGTAAAATCCCATTCTCAGGATGAGACACCCCGTGTACCTGTAGGTTGACCCAATAGTTAATTGCCAGATGGTGTCTCCTAATCTGCAATGGCATCCCCTATCTCCACCTGTAGTCCAGACACTAGGGAGGTCTGAAATGCCCCACTACATATTTTGAGTCCTTGCCCCTGTATGACATCTAGCCATTCAAATGAGGTCCGGCTGTCGAACCATTCACTGCTATAGTCTATTACAGATCAGATCAATGCAACATACATGGTCCTCAATGAGGAACACACCAGCCCCCCCCACTCCTTCCCCGTCAGACCAGATCAATGCAACATACATGGTCCTTGATGAGGAACACGGTCTGAGTTTTATCTACAGAGGACCTGAATCCCCACATGTTAAGGATCGGTGTCCCGCTAGCAGGGAGGGCGCGTAATTAAAATAAATTCTAATTAATATTATGGATTTTAAACATTTTAGGTACATGTAAGTGTCTTATATCAGCTGAAATCTCAAATTCTTGTTAATCTAACTGCACTGTCCGGTTTACAGTAGCTATTACAACGAAAACATGCCATACGATTGTTTGAGGACTGCGCCCCACATCAAAATATTTTTCCACCGGCACAGGTTTCATACATTCACATATAAAGATTAAATATTGTATTACTTTAAAAAAAACTTCCTCTGATTTGTCATCCAAAGGGTCCCAGCTATAATATGTAGTGTCGTTTTGTTAGATAAAATACATTTTTTTTATCCCAAAATGTCCGTTTAGTTGGCGCTATGAATTTGAGTAATCCACTCAATTTGCAGAGAAAGGAATCTGAAAATCTACCCCTAAACTTTGTTTCAACAAGTCAAAATGAGTTTCTATTTACTCCTCAGACACCCTAAAATGTAATCAAACTATAATATTTATTTCGGAAAGAAGTATGTTCAATAGGAAACAAATTTTAGCAGGTGCGCAACTTCGTCATGGTGTGCAATAACACAGATTTCCAAGTCTGTGTTCTCATACTAAAACTGTTTACAAGCCTGAAACATTGAACATAGACTGACACCCTGTGGAAGCCATAGGAATTACATCCAGGGAGCTATTTTACAATATTAGCTTTCTCTTGCATTTCTAAGATGATGGTCTCTCAAAAAAATAAAATTACGTTTGGTTTTTCTTTGGATTTCCCCCACCATATCTATTGTACATTATTTTACAATATCTTCTAACTTTAAAGTGTTTTCTTTCCAATGGTACCAATTATATGCATAGCCTGGCTTCAGGGCCTGAGCAACAGGCAGTTTACTTTGGACACATTATTCAGGCAGAAATGGAGAAAAAAGGGGCCTAGCCCTAAGAAGTCATTAATGCCCACCGCTCTACCACCTCAATTGCTTCCTGTACCTTCTTGACTATGTATGGTAAACATTATTGATCATGTTTGAGAACAACAGAGAACTAATCACGCTCGCCTGCTGTGTACCATTATCCACCAGGTAGCTGCCTGAGAGGCTTCCCCAACCTCACATGGATAGACCTTCCAAACAGGAAACCCTTTATCCAGGTGTAAGTTCTTCCTTCTAACCCCGGAATATTGAGCTCGATAAACAACCCCTCCTTCTACATCATATCATACACCTTTGACCACATCAAAAAAGACAGATACAACAGTCTCCTTGTTCACTTGAGCCTTCCTGACCTCTGCTTCTAAGCAGAGCACTGGGTCCATAGTTCCCCTAACATTCCTGAACCCACTCTGATGTGGCGATACTAGCCCCTTGCACTCCAGGAAGTAAGTTAGCCTCTCTGTAATCATACCTTCCATCATCTTAAATACATGTGATGTTAAAGCTATTGGCCGATAGCTTGTTGGCCTCATCCTTCCCTGGCTTTCGGATTGGTACCACTACTGTAGTTTACCTTCCTCCCACACTCTTGTACAACACCAATACATTATCCAGTGCCTCAACAATAAGATGGGCCAACATACACACACCTCAAATTTCCCAGATGAAGGTAACCCAGTCTTACCTATTTCACTTTTGAGCAATCAATGCATAATTTACATCCTCACTCCTATCTAGCACTCCTGGATGCTTCTCTCTCATTCTCTCTCTGCCCTTCCATCTGACAAATTAACCAGGTTTTCACTTGGACAAATGCTTTGGACATCATCTCTCCTCATCTGCTGGCACATCCCGCTCGTCAATACTGGATTATCCCACTCCCTTCTGGCCCCACTCATCAATACTGGATTATCCCACTCCCTTCTGGCCCCACTCATCAATTCTGGCCCCACTCATCAATACTGGATTATCCCACACCCTTCTGGCCCCACTCATCAATACTGGATTATCCCATCCCACTCATCAATACTGGATTATCCCACTCCCTTCTGGCCCCACTCATCAATACTGGATTATCCCACTCCCTTCTGGCCCTCATCAATACTGGATTATCCCACTCATCAATACTGGATTATCCCACTCCCTTCTGGCCCCACTCATCAATACTGGATTATCCCACTCCCTTCTAGCCCCACTCATCAATACTGGATCATCCCACTCCCTTCTGGCCCCACTCATCAATACTGGATTATCCCCCACTCATCAATACTGGATTATCCCACACCCTTCTGGCCCCACTCATCAATACTGGATTATCCCACTCATCAATACTGGATTATCCCACTCCCTTCTGGCCCCACTCATCAATACTGGATTATCCCACTCCCTTCTGGCCCCACTCATCAATACTGGATTATCCCCACAATACTGGATTATCCCACACCCTCATCAATACTGGATCATCCCACTCCCTTCTGGCCCCACTCATCAATACTGGATTATCCCACGTCCTTCTGGCCCCACTCATCAATACTGGATTATCCCACACCCTTCTGGCCCCACTCATCAATACTGGATTATCCCACTCATCAATACTGGATTATCCCACACGTTTCTGGCCCCACTCATCAATACTGGATCATCCCACTCCCTTCTGGCCCCACTCATCAATACTGGATTATCCCACTCCCTTCTAGCCCCACTCATCAATACTGGATTATCCCACGCCCTTCTGGCCCCACTCATCAATACTGGATTATCCCACTCCCTTCTGGCCACACTCATCAATACTGGATTATCCCACTCCCTTCTGGCCCCACTCATAGTCTTAATCATCCCCCACACTTCTCCCACAGGTGTCGCCCTTCCAATGGTGTCACAGAACCAATGCCAACATGACCTCTTAGTTCTCCTCACCAGGGCCTGGGCCTGCTTATACTGAATCAGATGTTGGAAGTTATGTGTCCTTTTCAGTACCAATGCAATCTTTAACAGCCTACTGTCATGCCGATTCACAGACTAGCGGCAAATAAACTTGAAGAAAACGGAATCAGGAACTGAATGCCTGCTCTCCATTGCTATTCAATGCAGATCCTGCCTTCGTGCTTTGATCAACTTTTTTTTTACCTCCGTATGTGAATCTGGGCCTGCGATATGCTACTTTGTTTTATAGAGGAGTGAAAATGCAATTCCCCAAAAATTAGAGGTGCCAGTACGGTGCTCTGGAAAGCTCCGGCCCAAATCAAGAACTGTGGTAGGGAGTGAATTGGGACCCAGTGTTAGGCTAACTGGGCACTTCATTCAATTCAATAAAAGCTTTGTATATCCAATTTACATTTGAAAATCGTCTTTGGCATGAGGCTCACATGCATCACATTCATTTATCCATCTCTCTTCGATTTAAAGGGGCAATGTGGGACTGGTACATACATTTTTGGACTTCTAAATTCATGATATATGGCCATTGATTATAAACTGGGTGGTTTGAGCCCTGAATGCTGATTGGCTGACAGCCGGGGTATATCAGACTGTATACCACGTGTACGACAAAACATTTATTTTAACTTCTCTAGTTACATTGGTAACTACATTTTTTTTGGTAAATTACATTTACAATGGCAATAAGGCACCTCGGGTTTGTGATATATGGCCAATATATCACGGCTATATCACGGCGTTGCGTTGTGCCCAAGAACAGCCCTTAGCCATGGTATATTGGCTATATACCACACCCCCACGGGCCTTACTGCTTAAATATAATGTATGCATGCCTCATGAGCTTAGTTGAACTGTCTTACCTCATCATCCAAAATATAAGCTGGTTTTACTCCATTGTTTGTAAATGTTGCAATCGTAATTTGTAAACAAATACTGTACAGCTTCAAAACATGGCTAAAAATCATTTTGATCTCATGGATGGTCAGTCCTTGCAACCATAGCTCTGTCTATGAATTTGAGTGGTTCCATTTCTCCAGCCCCATCCCAAAGCTGTTTACTCAAAAAAGTGTCTGGTTCCGTTTTGTTGTTTTTGAATCCCAAATTTCCCATTTAACATACTCCCAGCTGCCTCTGCTTGGGTATCATGTAGCTGTTCATGTTCAGTGCTTCACTTCAAATCACAGTGGTTGTGACATGAATCGAATGTTGAAAACGAGGCCAGTTTCATAGTTGACATGAGACACACTTCCTGGCACAGCGCCCTTGTTGCCTCGGCAGCCGGGTTACCAAGATAACAAGGGTATGTTTGGGGAAATAATGAATGGTTTTATTGCAAGGTAAAGCGGTGTCTAATTACCAACGCGTGAGTAGGCAGGATTTGGGTGATCATTTGCCCTAGGACAGTGTTAATAATCATAAACACTGGCCCCTCAGTGGCCTCAGGAGGTCGAACAGTTACTGCCTTCAGAGCACAAGTATAGCGACGTTGGCGTGGGTTCCAATCTAGCCCATCAGTATTGGGGTCAATTCATATTGAAAGAAGTCAATTCAGGAAGTCATTTGAATTTAAAACTTTTGAAATAAATAAATATTTTGATGCCCCTTATGCTATTATTGAACCCTCTTCGCTATCTCAATGCCCCCCCTCCCATTCTGAACTTGCCATTCAGAAAGATCTGTTGAACTTGTGACAATACTGTACAAGAAGCTCCAATGCCCACCACTTTCCTAGTTGCACTGCTCAACTTTCCAACCCTCAAAATGTTTTTTTTCTCCCTCTAGTCATCCATCATCTGTCCACCAAAGAGCGTCGTATTCGAGCAATAAAGGAAATGGCAAGGACCCTGCGCGTGGGCGGGCGCATCATGATCTACGTGTGGGCCATGGAGCAGACACGGCGGAAGTTTCAGAAGCAGGACATCTTTGTGCCCTGGAACCCCAACCCCCCATCCCCCACCCTGGGCAGGGAGCGGCCCACACCCAGGAGGCGGGGCGCTGTACAGAGCATGAGCGGTAGGTAGCTGGTTAGGTGCCGAAAGGTTGCCGGTTTAATATCTGGAAGGCTGCTATTTTTTGTTGTTGATCCCAGGTGCAATCCCCTGCTGTTGTGCTCTTGAGCAACACTCTTAACCCCGAAAAATATTTTTTGTGTGTGTGTGTGTTTGGACTAACCAAGTAAGATTTATTTTCTTACCTATCCAAGAATGCCTCTACAGCGACAAGAACAGGAAGGTGAAAAGCACATCGTCCATGCTGGACAAAGAGGAAATGACCTGCAGTCCCCATCAGAGCCACAGGCTCTGGATCTTCTCACGCTCCCTGGACTCTGTCTTTGACTTTGGCAGCCTGACCATCTCCAGATCCACCTCCAGGGAACTCATCAGCACCGTCTCCTCCCGGCTTGGGGAGGCAGAGGGGGGAAAGGTCGGCCGCAGAGGCAGGGGAGCGGGCCTCATCAAGCAGCTGTCCAGCCTCTTTTCTGGCTTCTCCAGGAACAACTCGGAGGAAGATGTCTTTGACTCCGTCACAGACTTAGCCAGGAGCCAGAGAGATCATGGCAACGACAACCATTCCAACTCCACAGAGAAGACCAGTGTCCCTACTGCCTTGGTCCAGGAGTGTGGCTCTGTGGCCCTGCCTGACCTGGTCTCCTCCTACCAGAGGGAGCACACAGAGGGTCCAGGGGAGAGGGAAGCAAGCCCACCAGGAGACCTCAAACAGGACAGTGAAGGGGAGCCGGAGGCCGCCTCGTGTCTGCGCTATTACCACGTGTTCCGGGAGGGCGAGCTGGCGGAGCTGATCGAGAGCCACGTCCAAGAGCTCCACGTCCTTTACTCCTGCTTCGACCACGCCAACTGGTGCGTGGTGGCCGAGAAGGTCCAGGTTTGGAACATATGACTTGGTTTTAACAAGTTTATTTGATTTTTTTCTCATGATTTATTCATCTTGCGCCTCAAAGACAAAAATTACACTATTTTTTAAGAGATGTTGAAGGTACTGTTCAAATTCTTGAGGTGTTGTTTTAAGAGGTAGTGTTTCGCAAATGGAAAGCGCCCAATAAGCAGTGTCCAGAGACCCAGGCCACGGTATATCTGGTCTGCGTCCCAAATGGCACCCTATTCCCAAGACTTCTATCCTCCGTTCCAATGCTGCTATCAATGGACCACCAATAACTATGAAAAATGTCTGCCAAGGAATCAAGTCATTTAAGTTTTCCCTCTCTAAATTTTACTCTTCTGTTTTTAGCCATAGAGGAACTTATAGGATACCCCCCCCCCCCTTCCATTTGCCTCTTAGACTAACTATTGACCATTATGTTATATAGTGGTGGAATGGGTCTCTCAAATGCAAATTCTGCCTGTGTTTGTCTTCATATGTTCCGCAAAATACAAGAGGAACCAACCTTGCAGCAACGTTCTGTGACGTGTTGGTATCCCTTTCTGTGGACCACTTGTGTATAATGGGTCACGTTCTAAGGAGCCATGTGCTGTTATTAAGAATGCTTAATTAAGTCAAGTGCTGTAACGTCAATGCTGTCTGTGTGATTTGGTGTTAACATGTTGTCCAGCTGAACTAAACCAATATAATTTTTGGGGCAAATGATCAGACATATGTCCTAGATGATACTGTGAAATGTTGCACTGTAGGTCTGTTGCTGCTTGCTGAATGTCCGTGGTTCGCATATTAATAGCTCCCAGAAAACGTGAAACATTTCTGTAGTCATTGAGCCGTGGTAGTTGCATAAGCCTGTCAGTCCAGTGCAGCATGTCTAGTAGACTCACTACTATGATACTGGTGTACAGATTTTATGGTTGATTTTTAAAAATGACAATTTTTAAATAGAATTTGTCTGTGTATGTTTTTATCCCATTAATAAATAATTAGTATGAATCTCCTTCTTGTGATTGATTTACTCGTCCTAATCATAATCTGTTTATTCTACCAATGTTCTCAATTTCCTGATACATTGAGGCCAGTGATGCGGGTACAGAACAACATTTACTACCTGTCAGACTAATTTAATAGACTACACTTCATAATACTGTTAGTGTCAGTGCCATCCTATGGCACGCCAGGAAACTACATACATTACAGGTATGTAGGTTGGTATACCACAGTTCAGGGTGGAATGATACCAACGATGCACAATACCATGCTGGCTTGGATATTTTCCTTTCACATTCTACTTTCCAGTACATTTTCAAGTGTCGGGATTCAATGCAAAACCGCACTATAGCGAGCTTGACTAATAATTGAGCTGACAATAATTGAGCTGACAAATCATTCTAATTGAGCTGACATTACCTTGCAATCTCCACGACTGAGGTAACATTGCCTTTAAAAGCTGTATTGTCTACAAGCGCGATCCGATTGGATCCCGGTCAAGGCTGGCGCAGTACTGGCTTGGCTCAGCTTGGCTCCCCTCAGTAGAGTGAAAAAGGGATGAGTGAGGTAGCTAAATCCAAGTCTCTATCATGACATATGACATGCAAGTTTTGACAAATCAGTAGCATGTAAGTTTGTTTTTGTAAAGCAATCTTTATATACACTGTTTACATTCAAGATAGTTTTCATTGTTGCAACAACTTGTTTAATGGATCCTATTGATAGTTTAATATTCATGTAATTCACAAGTGATGCATCTGTTTAATGTAGCCCTGAAACACAAGATCTTTAATGTGATTAAATGTACCTTTTGGGGCCATTTGTAGCAAAGTACAATATAATGTTTTGCATTGTATACGTCCTCACACTAATAAACAAAACTAGTGAAGATGAATCCTCTCTGGGTTCTCTTGAGCCTCTGGTAAAATAATCCTCTGTTCTCTCCATACCTGAAAGGAAAGGAACAGTAGTTTAACCATTTGGACTCCGTGTCAGCGATATGCTCTGATACTTGTCTCGACTAGAGTGTCCGTCCTGGGTAGTGGACAGTAGAGTGTGTCTGAACTGAGTATCTGGTCCGTGGACTAGCAAGTGTCTGACCTGAGTAGCTGCTCTCTGGATGGAGTGTCTGAAGGAGAGTTTGTTGATGTCTTCGGAATAGACTCCGATCACCGTGGCGACAGGGACACCACTGTCTTTATCACGTACAGGTCTTTATTGTAAAGACCTGTCAAAGAAACAACAGAATGGACACCAAGGGTGCGTTCAATTCATTGACTACATCGGGGCATACAGTTCTTCAACAGTCAGGTGTATTTGCTCCCGTTTGGTAGGTGTGGCCTGATTTAATATAGGTGTGACCATTTCTTAGTTGGATTTATCTGTTAATTGAATGATGAGAATATTCTGTCCTGAAACATGGAATTGATTAGAATGTATACAAACATAATCAATATGTGTAGTCCTAGTCAGAATTATGGTAAAACAATACAGCTAATGTTTATCTTTATGGTATTTTAAACACAGACTGTCTGAGCTCGGTGCCGGCCTGACTAGATATTTGGGAGAGAACGGGGAGTACGTCTCGAGGACAAGGTCTCCCTAATCTCTATCGGCTGGTTAGTGTGAATGTGTGTGCGTAGCAGGACATTGTGTGCTGATGTTAGCGTGAATGTGTGTGTGTATGGTGGGGTGAATGTGTGTGCGTGAGAAGTCAGTATATATAATAATATAGTATAAAATGAATTGTTTTGTATTCTTGACTTTAGAACGTTCCCGTGAATAAACCTTTGACTATTTTAGCTGGGCCTCTGTTTTAATTTATATCAGTATCCTACAAATCCTGATATAGCAGACTGAGTAGTTGAATTGAATTGGTTCATGAACATGAGAACATAATTCTCGTAACACCATTTGAAACCACAAAACTCATGCAGCACTCCGTAGGGACATAATCGCACTCTGGGTGACCATAATCAACATTCTTCAACTGGTTGTTCAGTTTCTTTTGTTTAATCTAACTTAGTGTTTCCCAATCCTGGTCCTGGGAACCCAAGGGGGTACACATTTTTGTTTCTGTACTAGTGTAACCGGTGTGAAATGTCTAGCTAGTTAGCGGTGCGCACTAGTAGCGTTTTCAACGGTTACGTCACTCTCCGAGACCTTAAAGTAGTTGTTTCCCTTGCTCTGCAAGTGCCGTGGATTTTGTGGAGCGATAGGTATTGATGCTTCATGGGAGGCAGTTGTGTTGCGAGGGAACGAGGCAAGACTGTTAAATTGATGCTGTTGACCCGGATCACTCAGTTGGGCTCTGCCCAGCTGCTGGGGTTGCTGCAGAGGAGGTCAAAGGTGTCACTGGTGTGATATGGCTAGTTGCGGAGGTGATTAGTTGAATCAAGTGTGATAGTGCCAGTGTAGCTGAGGATCTGTGAAATTCACTCCTCAGAATGAAGTGTTGCCCCTTGCACCATTAAAGTCTGCAATTTAACCACAGTCATTGTATAATTTTAAATCCGAAGTGCTGGAGTACAGAGCCAGAACGACAACAAGTTCACTGTCCCAGTGCTTTGGGAGCTCACTGTAGGTAAACTTTGAGCCCCTCTTATCTCCTGAAGTTTTAGCATTCTGGTCCAGAAAGTAAGTTTGACCACTTCTAACATGGGCCAACCTATGCAACGTTTAATTCAACTCAAAATGGTTTTAACTGGTACTTTCTGTCCTCCACTGCCAAGATTTCGATATAGTACTCACTACCAACGTTGATTTAATTATTTTTTTAATCAGTTGTGTGTACAGTCGTGGCCAAACGCTTTGAGAATGACACAGATATTAATTTTCAGAAAGGCTGCTCCCTCAGTTTGTTTGATGGCAATTTGCATATACTCCAGAATGATCAGATTAATTGCAATTAATTGCTAAGTCCCTCTTTGACATTCAAATTAACTGAATCCCCAAAAAAACATTTCCACTGGATTCCAGCCCTGCCACAAAAGGACCAGCTGACATGTCAGTAATTCTTTCGTTTAACACAGGTGTGAGTGTTGACAAGGCTGGAGATTACTCTGCCATGCTTATTGAGTTCGAATAACAGACTGGAAGCTTCAAAAGGAGGGTGGTGCTTGGAATCATTGTTCTTCCTCTGTCAATCATGGTTACCTGCAAGGAAACGCATGCCGTCATCATTGCTTTGCACAAAAAGGGCTTCACAGGCAAGGATATTGCTGCCAGAAAGATTGCACCTAAATCAACCATTTATCGGATTATCAAGAACTTCAAGGAGAGCGGTTCAATTACATTTACATTACATTTAAGTCATTTAGCAGATGCTCTTATCCAGAGCGACTTACAAATTGGTGCGTTCACCTTATGACATCCAGTGGAGCAGCCACTTTACAATAGTGCATCTAAATCTTTTAAGGGGGGGTGAGAAGGATTACTTTATCCTATCCTAGGTATTCCTTAAAGAGGTGAGGTTTCAGGTGTCTCCGGAAGGTGGTGATTGACTCCGCTGTCCTGGTGTCGTGAGGGAGTTTGTTCCACCATTGGGGGGCCAGAGCAGCGAACAGTTTTGACTGGGCTGAGCGGGAACTGTACTTCCTCAGTGATAGGGAGGCGAGCAGGCCAGAGGTGGATGAACGCAGTGCCCTTGTTTGGGTATAGGGCCTGATCAGATCCTGGAGGTACTGAGGTGCCGTTCCCCTCACAGCTCCGTAGGCAAGCACCATGGTCTTGTAGCGGATGCGAGCTTCAACTTGAAGCCAGTGGAGAGAGCGGAGGAGCGGGGTGACGTGAGAGAACTTGGGAAGGTTGAACACCAGACGGGCTGCGGCGTTCTGGATGAGTTGTAGGGGTTTAATGGCACAGGCAGGGAGCCCAGCCAACAGCGAGTTGCAGTAATCCAGACGGGAGATGACAAGTGCCTGGATTAGGACCTGCGCCGCTTCCTGTGTGAGGCAGGGTCGTACTCTGCGGATGTTGTAGAGCATGAACCTACAGGAACGGGCCACCGCCTTGATGTTAGTTGAGAACGACAGGGTGTTGTCCAGGATCACGCCAAGGTTCTTAGCGCTCTGGGAGGAGGACACAATGGAGTTGTCAACCGTGATGGCGAGATCATGGAACGGGCAGTCCTTCCCCGGGAGGAAGAGCAGCTCCGTCTTGCCGAGGTTCAGCTTGAGGTGGTGATCCGTCATCCACACTGATATGTCTGCCAGACATGCAGAGATGGGATTCGCCACCTGGTCATCAGAAGGGGGAAAGGAGAAGATTAATTGTGTGTCGTCTGCATAGCAATGATAGGAGAGACCATGTGAGGTTATGACAGAGCCAAGTGACTTGGTGTATAGCGAGAATAGGAGAGGGCCTAGAACAGAGCCCTGGGGGACACCAGTGGTGAGAGCGTGGTGAGGAGACAGATTCTCGCCACGCCACCTGGTAGGAGCGACCTGTCAGGTAGGACGCAATCCAAGCGTGGGCCGCGCCGGAGATGCCCAACTCGGAGAGGGTGGAGAGGAGGATCTGATGGTTCACATTATCGAAGGCAGCCGATCGATCTAGAAGGATGAGAGCAGAGGAGAGAGAGTTAGCTTTAGCAGTGCGGAGCGCCTCCGTGATACAGAGGAGAGCAGTCTCAGTTGAATGACTAGTCTTGAAACCTGACTGATTTGGATCAAGAAGGTCATTCTGAGAGAGATAGCGGGAGAGCTGGCCAAGGACGGCACGTTCAAGAGTTTTGGAGAGAAAAGAAAGAAGGGATACTGGTCTGTAGTTGTTGACATCGGAGGGATTGAGTGTAGGTTTTTTCAGAAGGGGTGCAACTCTCGCTCTCTTGAAGACGGAAGGGACGTAGCCAGCGGTCAGGGATGAGTTGATGAGCGAGGTGAGGTAAGGGAGAAGGTCTCCGGAAATGGTCTGGAGAAGAGAGGAGGGGATAGGGTCAAGCGGGCAGGTTGTTGGGCGGCCGGCCGTCACAAGACGCGAGATTTCATCTGGAGTTGAGAGGGGAGAAAGAGGTCAGAGCACAGGGTAGAGCAGTGTGAGCAGAACCAGCGGTTCTGACTTAGCAAACGAGAATCGGATGTCGTCGACCTTCTTTTCAAAATGGTTGACGAAGTCAGCTGCAGAGAGGGAGGAGGGGGGGGAGGAGGATTCAGGAGGGAGGAGAAGGTGGCAAAGAGCTTTCTAGGGTTAGAGGCAGATGTTTGGAATTTAGAGTGGTAGAAAGTGGCTTTAGCAGCAGAGACAGAGGAGGGGACATAGAGAGTCAAAGGATGCAGAAAGGGAGGAGAGGAGGGTTGAGGAGGCAGAATCAGGAGATAGGTTGGAGTAGGTTTGAGCAGAGGGAAGAGATGATAGGATGGAAGAGGAGAGAGTAGCGGGGGAGAGAGAGCGAAGATTGGGACGGCGCGATACCATCCGAGTAGGGGCAGTGTGGGAAGTGTTGGATGAGAGCGAGAGGGAAAAGGATACAAGGTCAGGTGGTGGTCGGAGACTTGGAGGGGAGTTGCAATGAGGTTAGTGGAAGAACAGCATCTAGTAAAGATGAGGTTGAGCGTATTGCCTGCCTTGTGAGTAGGGGGGGGGAAGGTGAAGGGGTGAGGTCAAAAGAGGAGAGGAGTGGAAAGAAGGAGGCAGAGAGGAATGAGTCAAAGGTAGACGTGGGGAGGTTAAAGTCGCCCAGAACTGTGAGAGGTGAGCCGTCCTCAGGAAAGGAGCTTATCAAGGCATCAAGCTCATTGATGAACTCTCCGAGTGAACCTGGAGGGCGATAAATGATAAGGATGTTAAGCTTGAAAGGGCTGGTAACTGTGACAGCATGGAATTCAAAGGAGGCGATAGACAGATGGGTAAGGGGAGAAAGAGAGGAGGATCCCGGTGCCACCACCCCACTGACCAGAAGCTCTCGGGGTGTGCGAGAACACGTGGGCGGACGAAAAGAGAGCAGTGGGAGTTGCAGTGTTATCTGTGGTGATCCATGTTTCCGTCAGTGCCAAGAAGTCGAGGGACTGGAGGGAGGCATAGGCTGAGATGAACTCTGCCTTGTTGGCCGCAGATCGGCAGTTCCAGAGGCTACCGGAGACCTGGAACTCCACGTGGGTCGTGCGCGCTGGGACCACCAGATTAGGGTGGCCGTGGCCACGCGGTGTGGAGCGTTTGTATGGTCTGTGCAGAGAGGAGAGAACAGTGATAGACAGACACATAGTTGACAGGCTACAGAAGAGGCTACGCTAATGCAAAGGAGATTGGAATGACAAGTGGACTACACGTCTCGAATGTTCAGAAAGTTAAGCTTACGTAGCAAGAATCTTATTGACTAAAATGATTAAAATGATACAGTACTGCTGAAGTAGGCTAGATGGCAGTGGCTGCGTTGTTGACTTTGTAGGCTAGCTGGCAGTGGCTGCGTTGTTGACACTACACTAATCAAGTCGTTCCGTTGAGTGTAATAGTTTCTACAGTGCTGCTATTCGGGGGCTAGCTGGCTAGCTAGCAGTGTTGATTACGTTACGTTGCGTTAAAAGAACGACAATAGCTGGCTAGCTAACCTAGAAAATCGCTCTAGACTACACAATTATCTTTGATACAAAGACGGCTATGTAGCTAGCTATGTAGCTAGCTACGATCAAACAAATCAAACCGTTGTACTACCTGTGGAGCGAAGCGGAATGCGACCGGTTGTTGAGTTCTATTCGGAAGACGTTGGCTAGCTGTCGGCTAGCTAGCAGTGTCTCCTACGTTAAGGACGACAAATAGCTGGCTAGCTAACCTCGGTGAATTAAGATAATCACTCTAAGACTACACACTCTAAACTACACAATTATCTTTGATACAAAGACAGCTATGTAGCTAGCTAACACTACACTAATCAAGTCGTTCAGTTGAGTGTAATAGTTTCTACAGTGCTGCTATTCGGTGGACGTTTGCTAGCTGGCTAGCTGCTGGGCAAATAGCAGTGAAGACTACGTTAGGACGCCGAAATGCGATAATTACGCAATTATCTTTGATACAAAGACGGCTATGTAGCTAGCTAAGAAGAAATTGCTAAGATTAGACAAATCAAACCGTTGTACTATAATGAAATGTAATGAAATGTGAGCTGGCTAGCTAACATTGCTAGCTGGCTAGCTGCTGGGCAAATAGCAGTGAAGACTACGTTAGGACGACGAAATACGATAATTACGCAATTATCTTTGATACAAAGACGGTACAAAGACGGCTATGTAGCTAGCTAAGAAGAAATTGCTAAGATTAGACAAGTCAGGCCGTTGTACTATAATGAAATGTAATGAAAAGTTATACTACCTGCGGAGCGAAGTGCAGATGCGACCGCTCGCTCCAACCCGGAAGTAAATCCTTTAGGAATGTAGTGGAATGAAATGAAAAAGTTGTCAAAAAAATAAGTAAAGTACAGATACCCCAAAAAACGACTTATGTAGTAAATATTTGCTCATAAGTACACCACTGCGCGCGCATACACACACACAAAGAAGAAGAAGGCTTCAGGGTGCCCAAGAAAGTCCAGGAAGTGCCAGGACCATCTCCTAAAGTTGATTCAGCTCTGGGATCTGGGCACCACCAGTACAGAGCTTGCTCAGGAATGGCAGCAGGCAGGTGTGAGTGCATCTGCACGCACAGTGAGGCGAAGACTTTTGGAGGATGGCCTGGTGTCAAGAAGAGCAGCAAAGAAGCCACTTCTCTCCAGGAAAAACATCAGGGACAGACTGATATTCTGCAACAGGTACAGGGATTGGACTGCTGAGGACTGGGGTAAAGTCATTGTCTGTGACGAATCCCCTTTCCGATTGTTTGGGGCATCCGGAAAAAAGCTTGTCCGGAGAAGACAAGGTGAGCGCTACCATCAGTCCCGTGTCATGCCAACAGTAAAGCATCCTGAGAACATTCATGTGTGGGGTTGCTTCTCAGCCAAGGGAATGGGTTCACTCGCAATTTTGCCTAAGAACACAGCCATGAATAAAGAATGGTACCAACACATCCTCCGAGAGCAACTTCTCCCAACCATCCAGGAACAGTTTGGTGACGAACAATGCCTTTTCCAGCATGATGGAGCACCTTGCCATAAGGCAAAAGTGATAACTAATTGGATCGGGGAACAAAACATCGATATTTTGGGTCCATGGACAGGAAACTCCCCAGACCTTAATCCCATTGAGAACTTGTGGTCAATCCTCAAGAGGCGGGTCAACAAACAATACCCCACAAATTCTGACAAACTCCAAGCATTGATTATGCAAGAATTTGCTGCCATCAGTCAGGATGTGGCCCAGAAGTTAATTTACAGCATGCCAGGGTGGATTGCAGAGGTCTTGAAAAATAAGGGTCAAATCAGCTAATATTGACTCTTTGCATCAACTTCATGTAATTGTCAATAAAAGCCTTTGACACTTACGAAATGCTTGTAATTATACTTCAGTATTCCAATAATAATAATAATAATAATAAATGCCATTTAGCAGACGCTTTTATCCAAAGCGACTTACAGTCATGTGTGCATACATTCTACGTATGGGTGGTCCCGGGGATCGAACCCACTACCCTGGCATTACAAGCGCCATGCTCTACCAACTGAGCTACACATAGTAACATCTGACGAGAGTATCTAAAGACACTGAAGCAGAAAACTTTGTGGAAATTGATATTTGTGTCATTTTCAAAACTTTTGGCCACGACTGTACTGTTAACGTTAACGGGGCATGTTGAATCCCAACGAATCAATCCTGGATGCTTGCGTTGCAAAGTAGAAAAAGAGGAGAGACTGACATGGCGAGCGGAGGAGCTGAAGAACTGGAAAAGCCTCCCGCTTCATTTAAGTCTCATGTATGGGATCATTTTGGCTTCCCTGTCAAATATGATGTCTGAACAAGGGTGGTGGACAAGACCATTATGGTGTGAAGGCATTGTGCCACAAGAAAGCCGTATGATCATGGAAATACATCGAGCATGGCCACACATTTAAATCGTCATCACCCTGGTGTGTCAGTGACGGGAGCCAACTCAGCCAAGAGACGACAACTTCTCACCGCGGCATTTAAGCAGCCCTTTGCTGCAGAATCAGACCGGGCTGAAGCCATCACCAAATCTATTGGGATGTTTAACGCTACAGACATGAGGCCATACTCTGTTGTGGAAAACAAAGGGTTTATCCAAGGCATCCTCTGTTGCCCTCACCACAGACGGGTGGGCCTCCAGGGCAACGGAAACCACAAAGGAGTGGGAAATGCGAAGTCCGGTGCTACAGACACGTCCCGTGCTACAGGCACACATCTGGGGCAGGTACTGCTAAGTTGCCCTGGAAGCTAGAGAGACCCAATAGACCCAACCACCACAGATAATGCCAAGAACCAAGTAAATGCAGTGATATAAGCTGGACTGGGGCCACAGAAAGCTTGCTTTGCACATGTGATAAATTTAGCATCCCAAAGGGGAATCTCAGTGAACCAGATGGACCGCCTCCTTGGGAGGATTAGGAAGATGGTTTCCTTTATCCACCGAAGCACAACAGCCGCTCATGTGCTTAAGACCAAGCAGGAAATGTTACAGCTACCGACCCACAAGCTCATACACGATGTCACAACAAGATGGAACTCCACTTATGACATGTTGGAGCGCCATCTTGAGCAGCAGGCAGCTGTATACTCTGCACTGACAGACAAGAACCTGGAAAAACATAAAGACATCGTCACCTTGTCTGATGATGACGCGAAAGTGGCAGAGGTCCTCCAGGTGCTCAAACCCCTCAAAACAGTTACAACCCTATTGAGCACTGAAACTGCACTGTCTGTGTCCTGTGATCCTACCTCTGAAAACAAGGATTCTACAATCCATGGCCCCAAGTGAGGAAGACTGCACCATCACCAGGTACCCCCCTGATGTACAGGACTACCTTCATAGGGCTACTGCACTGGATCCAAGGTTCAAGTCCCTGTCTGTTCAAGTCCCTGTCTGTTCAAGTCCCTGTCTGTTCAAGTCCCTGTCTGTTCAAGTCCCTGTCTGTTCAAGTCCCTGTCTGTTCAAGTCCCTGTCTGTTCAAGTCCCTGTCTGTTCAAGTCCCTGTCTCACCTAGACCCTGCCCTACACCGGAGGACATACAGTGATCTCACCAATGAGATTGTGGCCACTGAAAAGGTTAAAAAAAAAAAAAATATGAGGGAATTACTTAAATAATAAATATACTGCCGTCTACAACTTTGTTGTAAATCAAAATCATGTCAAAATGTTATTTGGGGTTTCCTTGGGCAGTCCTAATCACTGCTTAATTTGCAATGCAAGGAAAACTAGGTCCTGGTTTCTAAGGGTTAACAATCATCAAATCTTGATACCTTTCGTTTAATTGAATCCACACATTTACTGTACCTAATGGACATTTACATTTACATTTAAGTCATTTAGCAGACGCTCTTATCCAGAGCGACTTACAAATTGGTGCATTCACCTTATGACATCCAGTGGAACAGTCACTTTACAATAGTGCATCTAAATCTTAAAGGGGGGGAATACTTATCCTATCCTAGGTATTCCTTAAAGAGGTGGGGTTTCAGGTGTCTCCGGAAGGTGATGATTGACTCATCTAGGTCGACAATGAGAATATTTCTCCTGGATGCTTGGCTGCTACTGCCAGGTTGTTGAGGAGACAGAAGCCTGATCCGAAGTTGGTGGAAGCATGGTGGTTCCCCCTGGTCGTTCTGCATGCAATCCCTCTCTGTAAAGCCATTTCTGCTGCTAGCACAGTGCCACCTGGGAGGAGGTTACATATGTATTGTAGTCTTTCAGGCTTTGTGTGAACTGTAAGGGTGGCAGATTTTAAAGTCCCCTTGTGATAAATGGGGATATCACAGGAGGTTGGTGGTACCTTAATTGGGGAGCATGGGCTTGTGGTCATGGCTGGAGCAGAATCAATGGAATGGTATCAAACCATTCCATTTGTGCTGTTCCAGCCATTATTATGAGCCGTCCTCTTAGTAGCCTCCACTGGATTATCATTTTTTTCAGACAGTCCAATTGATGAATGTTCATCTAACCTGCTTGAGCACACTTGTTTCATATCTGCAGCGTCGCACTATGCCCTCACTCCACGCAACGCCCGTCCTCCTCTGCTCTTTCTCATCGATCTGTCCATTTGTGAAGTTCAGGTATTATTCTGTGCACACAGCTTAAAATATTGTGGGAGGCAATTGCAGTGGCCCATATTTCTGGATAAAAATACACAAAATAAGGACTGTCATATCAACTATCATCCCACATATCACTGACTGGACCAATTATCTGCACTTGTTCACTTCCCTTCACTGATTTGAAAGGAAGTGATTGGTATAGGAAATATGGTTGAAAGTCCCTGGATCTGTCCCAACAATATCTCCTTTCTCCAGAAGTGTGCACTCATTCACTACTTCCCATCAATCTAAAAGCATTGGATTGTTGATGCATGGGTTAGTGGGAGCTCCCATTATATATTTTTAACAGTAATTTCCTTTCCGTGAAGGGAAGTGAACAAGTGCACTCTTGGGGAGATAATTGGGACATAGCCCCTCTAGCCCATACCTCCACCAAGACAATGATTTTAGATTTGAGGGAAGTAGTGAACAAATGTACACTTCAGGAAAAACAATATATTATTGGGACAAACAATGTCTTACCTGTTGGTCTTTGGTACCTTGGTCCTTGATGAGGAAGTCTAGTACTCTGGGAAATTTCCCCATGGACAATCTGTGGTTGGGTGGCAGCTCACACACACATTGCTGTGATGAACTATTGGAAGGCCTCTTTTATCATGGCTAGTCTATGAATAAATATATATGCATTATCAATCATTATCTTTAATGAATGCATTAGGGCAAGGTTTCCTATCTCTGGTCCTGGCTAGCTACTGGATGTGCAGGCCTTTTTTTGATCCAAGTTATCATGGTGTTACAAAAAAAAGATTGCAATCAGAGTGCAGTATACAGTTGAAGTCGGAAGTTTACATACACTTAGGTTGGAGTCGTTAAAACTAGTTTTTAAACCACTCCACAAATTTCTTGTTAACAAACTATAGTTTTGACAAGTTGGTTAGCACATCTACTTTGTGCATGATACAAGTCATTTTTTGCCACAAATGTTTTTTGCCACAAATGTTTACAGATTATGGTCCTGTGTAGCTCAGTTGGTAGAGCATGGCGCTTGTAACGCCAGTGTAGTGGGTTCGATCCCCGGGACCACCCATACGTAGAATGTATGCACACATGACTGTAAGTCGCTTTGGATAAAAGCGTCTGCTAAATGGCATATATTATTATTATATTATTATAATTTCACTTATAATTCCAGTGAGTCAGAAGTTTACATGCATAGTTGACTGTGCCTTTAAACAACTTGGAAAATTCCAGAAAATTATGTCATGGCTTTAGAAGATTCTGATAAGCTAATTGACATATTTGAGTCAATTGGAGGTGTACCTGTGGAGGTATTTCAAGGCCTACCTTCAAACTCAGTGGCTCCTTGATTGACATCATGGGAAAATAAAAAGAAATCAACCAAGACCTCGTAAAAAAAAATGTTCATCCTTGGAAGCAATTTCCAAATGCCTGAAGGTACCACGTTCATCTGTACAAACAATAGTTTGCAAGTATAAACACCATGTGACCACGCAGCTGTCAGACTGCCCAGGAAGGAGACGTGTTCTGTCTCCTAGAGATTAACGTACTTTGATGCGAAAAGTGAAAATCAGTCCCAGAACAACAGCAAGGGACCTTGTGAAGATGCTAGAGGAAACGGGTACAAATGTATCTATATCCACAGTAAAATGAGTCCTATATCGACATAACCTGAAATGCCGCTCACCAAGGAAGAAGCCCCTGCTCCACAACCGCCATAAAAAAGCCAGACTACGGATTTCAACTGCACATGGGGACAAAGATGGTACTTTTTGGAAAAATGTCTCTGGTCTGATGAAACAAAAATAGAACTGTTTGGCCATAATGAACATCATTATGTTTGCAGGAAAAATGGGGAGGCTTGTGAGCCGAAGAACACCATCCTAACCGTGAAGCACCGGGGTGGCAGCATCATGTTGTGGGGGTGCTTCGCTGGTGCACTTCACAAAATAGATGGCATCATGAGACTTCACAAAATAGATGGCATCATGAGGAAGGAACATTATGTGATTATATTGAAGCAACATCTCAAGACATCAGTCAGGAGGTTAAAGCTTGGTCCCAAATGGGTCTTCCAAATGGACAATGACCCCAAGCATACTTCCAAAGTTGTGGCAAAATGGCTTAAGGACAACAAAGTCAAGGTATTGGAGTCGCCCCTACAAACCTGACTCAGTTACACCAGCTCTGTCAGGAGGAATGGGCCAAAATTCACCCAACTTATTTTTGTAAGATTGTGGAAGGCTACGCGAATCGTTCGACCCAAGTTAAACAATTTAAAGGCAAATACTACCAAATACCAATTGAGTGTATGTAAACTTATGACCCACTGGGAATGTGATGAAAGAAATAAAAGCTGAAGTAAATAATTCTCTATACTATTATTCTGACATTTCACATTCTTAAAATAAAGTGGTGATCCTAACTGACCTAAAACAGGGAATTGTTATAAGGAATAAATGTCAGGGATTGTGAAAAAGTGAGTTTAAATGTATTTGGTTAAGGTGTATGTAAACTTCCGACCAATGCCATGTCATGATTAGATACACACATATCTCTTACATAAGTTCTGTAAACAATAAAAACAAATGTACCAACATAGAAGAAACACGATGATTACATATAATGTGTCCTTATTATGCCTACTCTGATGTGTCCTCTCCAATTGAGTGAAACAAATCAAATTGTATTTGTCACATGCACTGAATACAACTGGTATAGACTTTCCCATCAAAGGAAGGCCAAAATGATAATCAAGGACAACAACCACTGCCTCTTCACCTCGCTACCATTCAGAAGGTAAGGTAAGTACCGATGCATCAAAGCTGGGACTGACAGTTTGAGAAACAGCTTCTATATCAAGGCCATCAGACAGTTAAACAGTCATCACTAACACAGAGAGGCTGCGGCCTACATACAGACTCAAATCATTGGCCATTTTAATAAATGGATCACTTGTCACTTTAAATAATGCCACTTAAATAATGTTTATATATCTTACATTACTCATCTTATATGTATATACTGTATCTTATACGATCTTTTGCATCTTGCCTATGCCGCTCGGTCATCGCTCATCCATCTATTTATATGTACAGTCGTGGCCAAAAGTTTTGAGAATGACACAAATATAAATTTTCACAAAGTTTGCTGCTTCACTGTCTTTAGATACTCTTGTCAGATGTTACTATGGAATACTGAAGTATAATTACAAGCATTTCATAAGTGTCAAAGGCTTTTATTGACAATTACATGAAGTTGATGCAAAGAGTCAATATTTGCTGATTTGACCCTTATTTTTCAAGACCTCTGCAATCCATCCTGGCATGCTGTCAATTAACTTCTGGGCCACATCCTGACTGATGGCAGCCAATTCTTGCATAATCAATGCTTGTTTGTCAGAATTTGTGGGGTTTTGTTTGTCGACCCGCCTCTTGAGGATTGACCACAAATTCTCAATGGGATTAAGGTCTGGGGAGTTTCCTGTCCATGGACCCAAAATATCGGCAAGGTGCTCCATCATGCTGGAAAAGGCATTGTTCGTCACCAAACTGTTCCTGGATGGTTGGGAGAAGTTGCTCTCGGAGGATGTGTTGGTACCATTCTTTATTCATGGCTGTGTTCTTAGGCAAAATTGCGAGTGAACCCATTCCCTTGGCTGAGAAGCAATCCCACACATGAATGTTCTCAGGATGCTTTACTGTTGGCCTGACACAGGACTGATGGTAGCGCTCACCTTGTCTTCTCTGGACAAGCTTTTTTTCCGGATGCCCCAAACAATCAGAAAGGGGATTCGTCACAGACAATGACTTTACCCCAGTCCTCAGCAGTCCAATCCCTGTACCTGTTGCAGAATATCAGTCTGTCCCTGATGTTTTTCCTGGAGAGAAGTGGCTTCTTTGCTGCTCTTCTTGACACCAGGCCATCCTCCAAAAGTCTTCGCCTCACTGTGCGAAGTGAGGCCCCACCTGCCTGCTGCCATTCCTGAGCAAGCTCTGTACTGGTGGTGCCCCGATCCCGGAGCTGAATCAACTTTAGGAGACGGTCCTGGCGCTTCCTGGACTTTCTTGGGCACCCTGAAGCCTTCTTCACAACAATTGAACCGCTCTCCTTGAAGTTCTTGATAATCCGATAAATGGTTGATTTAGGTGCAATCTTACTGGCAGCAATATCCTATTGTGCAAAGCAATGATGACGGCATGTGGTTCCTTGCAGGTAACCATGATTGACATAGGAAGAACAATGATTCCAAGCACCACCCTCCTTTTGAAGCTTCCAGTCTGTTATTCAAACTCAATCAGCATGACAGAGTGATCTCCAGCCTTGTCCTCGTCAACACTCACACCTGTGTTAACGAGAGAATCACTGACATGATGTCAGCTGGTCCTTTTGTGGCAGGGCTGAAATGCAGTGGAAATGTTTTGGGGAGGATTTAGTTCATTTACATGGCAAAGAGGGACTTTGCAATTAATTGCAATTCATTGGATCACTCTTCATAACATTCTGGAGTATATGCAAAATGCCATCATACAAACTGAGGCAGCAGACTTTGAAAATTCATATTTGTGTCATTCTCAAAACTTTTGGCCACAACTGTACATATTCTTATTCTATCCCTTTAGATTTGTGTGTATTAGGAAGTTGTGGAATTGTTAGATTACTTGTTAGATATTACTGCAACGTCGGAACTAGAAGCACAAGCATTCTGCTACACTAGCAGTAACATCTGCTAAACATTTGTATGTGACTAATAGGATTTGATTTGAAATGCTTGCTTAAGAGCCCTTCCCAACAATGCAGAGTTAAAAAATGTAATTGTAACTTGAGGAATAAAATAAAATCCACAAGAATTGATCTATTTACAGGGAGTACCAGTACCAGAATAATGTGCGGAGGTAAGAGGTATTTTATGTACAGGCCTATAGGGAAGAGGTCAGAGAACTGGCAGTGTGGTGCCAGGACAACAACCTCTCCCTCAACGTGAGCAAGACAAAGGAGCTGATCATGGACTACAGGAAACGTTGGGCCGAACAGGCCCCCATTAACATCGACGTGGCTGTAGTGGAGCGGGTCGATAGTTTCAAGTTCCTTGGTGTCCACATCACCAACGAACTATCATGGTCCAAACATACCAAGACAGTCGTGAAGAGGGCACGACAAAACCTTTTCCCCCTCAGGAGACTGTGACGATTTGGCATGGGCCCCCATATCCTCAAAAGGTTCTACAGTTGCACCATCAAGAGCATCCTGACCAGTTGCATCACCACCTGGTATTGCATCTGCTCGGCATCTGACCGCAAGGCCCTACAGAGGGTAGTGCGAACGGACCATCACTGGGGCCAAGCTTCCTGCCACCCAAGCGGTACCGGAGCACCAAGTCTAGGACCAAAAGGCTCCTCAACAGCTTCTACCCCCAAGCCGTTAGACCTCGGAACAATTCATAAAAATGATTACCTCAACTAGCCTGTACATTGACACATTGACTCGGTACCGGTGCCCCCTGTACATAGCCTCGTTATTGTTATTCTTTTTGTGTTACTTTTTATTTTTCCCTACATATTAAATATTTTCTTCTTCATGAACTGCACTGTTGGTAAAGTAAGCATTTCACGTTAAAATCTACACTTGTTGTATTCGGTGCATGTGGCTTTCCTTCAATTGACGAATTGCCTGGGCCAGCGGTTCCATGTATAATATGAATAGCAAAGGCGAAATTGGATCGCTTGTCTGATGCTTCTGGTGAACAGAGAGTAGATATGGCTAGTTATAACCATGGCTGAGGAATTGGCATATAGTATTTTAAATAATATTAATGAAATTGGAGCCAATTCCCATATGTTCCAAGACAGAGCAAAGATATGACCATTCTAGTCAATAAAAATAAAAAAGATTCCGTATCGAGAGATAGTACAGCCCATGAAGATGTTGTTTCTGATTATGCATCGAAGACACCTCAGTAGCTGTCTGGTGGTACCCCAATGCCTCCAGCAGCCCAAGAGAGTTGAGACCATATTTGAACCTGTCATGGTTTAGAGACGGTATGTATATTTAAAACAAATAAGTGATAAGGACAATATAGTGATGTGTATTGATTTAGGGGGGTGGACCGATTCAAAATACTTATGTTAGGGGAGGCAATAACTAGTACTTCACATATTTATGACAGAGTTGACTTACTGCTCCAAGGCCACCTGCATGCTCCCTTGGACAAATTGTTGAGCCACCGATTCAACCACACCATCACTGTCCTTCATTGTCTTGACAACAAACCTTTTCAGCCCCAGTAGGCTCAGCCAGTCTACCGATTCCTCCAATTTGTTATTCACCTCTGATAGGTCCTCTGCTTTTTTGATCTAGAATTTAAAAAATGCATGACAGGCAATCAAGAATTTTAAACACAGCAAAAGAAACCATACATGTCAAAAATGCTATATTGTTTCCTGTTGCTGTTAGGGAGGATATCAAACGGACATTTTCCAAATGTGCTCTCAGAGTAGTGTGGCTCACCTCCTCCACACTGAGTGTAGGTGCAGGCTTCCCACACACTGCTGCGAAGTCGCTCAGAGAAGAAGTGGGGCCCAACCCCTCCATGGACCACACTGATCATTTTCCCAATGGTTTTATACAGGACTTTGTGATGCTAAAAAGCCCATTTCAAATGTGTGCCAGCTTTATTATCCCTATGATATGTCGCCCTGGAGAAAGTACCTGAAAAAGCCTAATTGTTTTGGCTTAATTTCTGTATTTTACATGAAAATCAGACCTTTAATACAGGTAAAAAGAAGGCTTACCATGAACATCAAGGGACAGCCGTTTCGCTCCTTCCGGACCCTCGAAAATGGCCGAGTCTCTGATGTCCCTCATGAGGAGCCTGTACATCTCCCTGGAGGGACCCCTTGGTCAACTGACCACTCCACTTTGGACTCAACGTACACGAATGCAACATCCATCTTAGCCCCTGCATTCAAGTTTTTGCGTTGAAACGCATACAGGCTACTGTTTAGGACGTTGCCCCTGTGGACATTTATCACGTCGACGATGGGGCAGTTGTCCTGGTCCACTCGGCTCTATAGCGAACGTACAAGGTCACTTACGTCCGTTCTAGAGGGGGGGAGCTCATTCAAAATGTATGACAAATCGAATAAGGATTGATCCTAAGGGAAAATACTCTGACATTAAGGTTTTAAATACTACAATTTGTTTATAAACAAATGGAGATGAGGGAGGTGAAGGTGAGGGAGAATGAGAAAGCGAGTTAGAACGTGAGGGGTGAAAATAAGAAAAGAGCTGCTGTATGGTAGGGTCAGCGATCAGGCAAACCCTCATATTTATCAGCCGGTTTCTCCCTGTTTGCCGCCTTTGGACTCCAGCATTATGCTGTCTCCTGAATGATTGAAATCTGACAGGTGCAAATGTTATAAAAAGTTACACTAACGACACTCAGCATAACCGACGCCGCCCATACTCGCACACCCCACGGTAGCTGCTGCTATAGTTAGCCATACCTAGCTAGTTAGTGTAGTTTAGTCCAGTCCTATGACCCTCCATGTTCAAGCGATATTTGAAGAAAAAGTCAACGAAAACATTAAACAACATAACAGCAATGTAAAGGCCTAGTTTACTCGAACGGACATATTGTTAAATAACAAACGATAACATGGCTAGATAGGCTAACAATAGAAAGGGGGGAGCGTTACATTAGCTGTGCCGTTTAATGTTGACTTTTGCCAGGTATTACCAACCAGAATTAATCTTACCTTTAAACCACCTGATCCTCCTGGGGTAGTTGTAAAGGTGGTTGTCCTTGGTTGGCAAGACTTTAAATGCTGTCTCATGTTTTCAAGGTTTGACACGACTTATTAGTTTGTTGGTGATTATGATTGACAATGTTTTTCACATAGCTGGCTTCACATGCGCCTTAGTTGTTATTGGCCAATATTTGCATATTGTTATTTGACGTGTCTCTTTTTTTGACACATAAAGACCCAAACGGCGTTCCATACACTTAACCAGCATGGCTACTACAGCATTCTGCAGTGATATGCCATCCCATCTGATTTGCATTTAGTGGGACTATTGTTTGTTTTTCAACAGGACAATGACCCAACACACCTCCAGGCTGTGTAAGGGCTATTTGACCAAGAAGGAGAGTGATGGAGTGCTGCATCAGATGACCTGGCCTCCACAATCACTTGACCTCAACCCAATTGAGATGGTTTGGGATGAGTTGGACCACAGAGTGAAGGAAAAGCAGCCTTAAGGTGCTCAGCATATGTGGGAACTCCTTTAAGACTTTTGGGAAAGCATTCCAGGTGAAATTAGTTGAAAGAAAGCCAAGAGTGTGCAAAGGGTGGCTACTTTGAAGAATCTCAAATATAAAATATATTTAGGATTTTTTTAGCACTTTTTTGGTTACTACATGATTCCATATGTGTTATTTCATAGTGTTAATGTCTTCACTATTATTCTACAATGTAGGAAATAGTCAAAATAAAGAAAAACCTTTGAATGAGTACGTGTGTCCAAACTTTTGACTGGTGCTGTAGATTCTATGGACCCTACTGAGTACTCCCAACCCCACTTTTACATCGCCACAAATAAAATACAATTTTCTTTAAGCCAATATGTAATGCATATACAGTGATTTTCATTGTGTAGTAAAAGGCCAGCATAACACTCTGTATTATTATTCAGTGCCCCATGAAATGACACTATATATAGATTCTACAAACTCTAATGAGTACTCTCAACCCCACTTTTACATCCGCACAAACAACCGTTTTTTCTATGTAAGCCTATATGTAATGCATATACAGTGATTTTCATTGTGGCCAATGCAATGGGTGGAGTAAAAGGCTAGCAACACTCCATATGATTCAGTACCCTATGAAATGACACCATATATAGATTCTATAAACTCTAATGAGTACTTCCAACTCCACTTTGAAACTGTCACAAATAATAATTTTTTCATTATAACACCAATATATGCCAGTCTAAAATTAGTATTTTTCAACAGTGGTCTGAAAATGTTTTTAAAAACATATATTTTCCATAAATTCCTTCTTGCATTTGCTAAGAAGCACAATAAAAATCGGCATTAATTCAAATGTATTATCTTTAGAATGATTTATCCACCTTGCAATGTTTTGAAATAGGGGCTTTTACTTTGAAGGTTTCCTCATTATCATATGAACGTGACGTCATCGTTAGTGCCGCTAGCAGAAATATAGTCATCATCGGATATTTACAAAAAGCGATTGGCAACATCTTGCATGTATGCGGAGACAGCTGTTTGAGACTAGTATTTATAGTTAGTTAGACATATCTAAAAATCTGTTGAGCTGTTACACGCTCATGCAGTCCATAACTTGTTGTAAGCGGGCATTGCCGCTCGTGTTCAGAAAAACGAATGACATTTTTTCACATCTCATCGATCGTCTTTCAAGGAAGGACACCTAGCTGGCTAGCTTTAGGCTATCCTTTACTCGAAGGCTAATGATAGGCATGCCGCTAATGCACTAGCTACTGAACATGTCAATTACATTTTGTTTTATTCTTTATAATTGTAGCAACTGGTTATGTTATTGTCACTGTTAGTGATGCAAGCAGTGACTTTAAATCTGTATCATGAATAGCATAGACAGTTTATAAACATAGCTAGCTTAACGGTATTAGCTAGCTTAATGCTATCTAGGTCTCCCCATTGCATTGAATAATTTTGTCAAAGCTATTAGCCAGCTACCGTTCTACTGAAGAGAAATCGCAGCCAAAATGGATTCATTCTTGGACTATGAAGAATGCATCCAGGACTCACCTGCATTTAGGTTGGTAACCTTCACTAGGGCTTGGAGTTTTTCCTGCTCAGGTGTTAAGGAAAAACTCCTTGCTCCTCTACCTGTCACAACACTGGTCTGGATGATTTTAAACAATATAACACTATGACAATATGGTGCATTTCATAGCTCTGATGGTGACTTTCTGGAGACTGGGGAATAATCTGTTTTTATTGGTTTTGCTCAGGCTTACCCTGGATAAGTGTCAAACTGATGTTGCAGAGCTGCAGAGTCAAGTGGAAAAGGTGCAAGGTTCTTTGTGCTCTGAAAATGTAGCAAGCAGCATGATGATTTTGCTTCTGCAGTGATGTCAATTGTAAGTCATAAATATCTGTGTGTGTATACCTCCTGATGCAGGTGATGAAGCTCTGTGGCAAGATGGTTGAATCAGGGCAAGCATACAACACAGCAAATCAGCATTTCCTCGCCGGACTGGCCGAGTTCTCCACGTATCACAAACGTGACAGCGTCATCATGGTATGTATGAACAGGGAGAGGGTTAAAATGTAGGAAAGAAGGGCTTGGGGCAATTATAAGGGACACAAATCATGAGGCTAAAATTGGAATTTGGTTCTGTTTTATTATCACTAAATTGATGTCTGTTGCATTCTACTCTTCTGTCCTCATAGAACTGCATGAGTCAGTTCATTCAAGGACTACAGGAGATGATCAACTTTCATACTGTGAGTTGAGTTCCACTTGAGACGGATGATTGTTGTCCACTTGTTATGTGCTTTAGTCAGCGCAGGTTTTACTCTCCTAGTGGTTCTCTCCTGTCTTTAGGTGCTGTTTGACCAGACGCAAAGAGCTATCAATCAGCAGCTGTCAAACCTTCTCACACAGTATGTTGCCTTACACACACACACACACACACACACACACACACACACACACACACACACACACACACACACACACACACACACACACACACACACACACACACACACACACACACACACACACACACAGGTGCACTTATAACTTGTTATAAGCATGAGCCTTAATAATGTCTTATAACAAGGCTTAGGTCTCTCGATATTTCAACTTACACAAAATGTCTGGAATCTAGTCAGGATCATTATCATTAGGGTAACCTAGCGGTAAGAGCGTTGGGCCAGTAACTGCTGGTTCAAATACTTGAGCCGACAAGATGAAAAATCTCTCGATGCCCTTGAGCAAGGCACTTAAACCTCATTTGTTACAGGGGCACCATACTACTATGGCTGACCCTGTAAAACAACACATTTCACTACACCTAACAGGTGTACCTAACAGGTGTATGTGACAAAAGAAGAAGAGATAATTATAAGACAGTGTACGGGGGTCATACATGCTCATGACAAGTTTTACAATGCATTATAACTGCATCATAATCACTGTCCTTTATGTCTTTGTCATTTAGGTTCATACCACAGCTAGGAGAGACTAGGAAGGAGTTTGTGCGGATTGGGGAGGATCTGGAGACGGCGGCGGTGAAAAATGCCCAGATATACCGCCACAAAGTCACCGATGCAGAGCGCGCCAGCCATCTTCTGTTGGCCACACGCAAATGTCACCAGCACTTTGCCCTTGATTACTGCTTGCAGGTAAATGCAATAGCCAGATGCATAACCACAGATCAATACATACAATTGGGAAATAAACTGCTAGTTATAGTCGAATTTAGTTTGAGGAGGTACTAATTAGGGTTGCAAAATTTCGGAAAGGTGTTAAAAGTCTCCAGCCCCGAATTCTGAAAATACCTGCGAACTTTGGAGACATTTTCTGGAATTTTGCAACCCTACTTGGAATTAGGGATGTTTACACAGGATATGAATTGTTAGCGGAGTGAGTAGCACTCAGGTAATTCTTACTTAGATGATTATTTTCATTCTGCTCATAGTGTAAAGTACACTCAGCTGTGATTTCTTTTTTATTTTACCTTTATTTTAGCAGGTAAGTTTACCCAAGAACACATTCTCATTTACAGCAATGACTTAGGGAATAGTTACAGGGGGGAGGAGAGGGAATGAAGGGAGATGATTAGGTTACGATGATGGTATGAGGGCCAGATTGGAAATGGAACGAATGTGTGATTCCTCAGAGAGCAGATGATGGCTGCTGAAGTAGAGCATTCCCAGCAGAGACTATTTAGCAGAGAACTCAGACGACAAAGGACTCACTGGCAAAGACATCCTGGAACAGAGGGAGGGGTTTATTTGTTTAAGGTTTGAGTAAGCAGGTGAGAGAACACGTTTAGGTACGTCTAACAGAGCAGGAACAGATACTGTATGTCATCATGAACAGGCCGGCGCATAACCAGACAACCCATGACATGGCTAGATATTAGCAAACATGCATTTTAGGATGGCTATTAATGACAAGGATGAGGCCTGGGATCGTGTTCATTAAGGTGGAATTAAAGTAATCATAAATGCAACAGAAAACAAAATATGAGTGTTTCTTATTGGATAAGTGAAGGAAGTCCCTCCTTGTTTCAGTCCATGTTCTTCTGTTTGGTGCCTAATAAACAGAACCCAGAGTTAACGGAGTTACGGCATTCATTTAGGTTTCTTTGGCGATTGGTGAGGTCATATTAATACGTTCAATGCTTTGAAATTCATTTTGTGAAGTTCAACAGATTTTTAGATTGTGGCTTGCATTGTTTTTGTTAATTTGTCCTTTTATCCATTGCTCTTCTTGCAGCTGAATAACTTCAAGGCCCAGCAGAAGCTGGACATCCTAAATTCTGTGAGTCCCAGTTGCTAAGCTGTAGTGGGTGATCTTAAATGCAAACGTAGTTAAATACCCAGGTTAACTCAGTGTAATGAATGACAATAAATAATTCAAACGTGAATTGTGAAGAACATTGGAGAGTGGGCATGTCAGATGTAGATGTAGAATTGGTTGATCAGTCATTCCTATATTGTTTGCTTCAGGTGTTCTCCTACTTCCATGCCCAGTATACCTTCTTCCACCAAGGCTTTGACTTGCTGAGAGACTTGGAGCCCACTATGAAGTCCATGGCCGCACAGGTGAGACGACAGTGACAGACTAGACGATGTGATTGTTAGTTGAGGGAAAGTCACTATAACTAGGGACAGGAGTTTTTACTGACCACGCGACCTGACCAGGAAAAACTCTGTAGCTCAAAGTACCTGGCTTGACTGTAAAAAAAATAAACAAATATTCAGGTTCTCAACAACAACAAAAAAGGACAGTATCTCCGTTCTGTGTCAGTGGCCACTGATTGCATACAGAAGTCAGACGTGCGCTCTTTAAACTGGAGGGTGAGGAGGGGGGATTTTTCCCAAGAGTTAATTAAATTAGCTAGTTTAATGTGAAATGTGTTACATTTAAAATTAAACATTGAAAAGAGACTAAAAATACCATTTAAAAAGTCATTAAAAAATTCTGAGCGAGGAGGACATTTTTACAGAGGAGGTCAAAAGGGCAGGTGCTCTGGCACTGGTTGAGCCCTATCTGGGCTTGTGCTTGCCACTCAGGGAGTATATAGTCCAGAATGCGGCTGCCAATATCATTGTCTACTGGTTCATTGAGATTTCTGATAATATGCCTCTTGACAGCTCGCCCAGCTCTCGACTGAATGTACAGCTAAAAGAAAGGACCTGGAGAATACCCACCTACTGGTCCAGCAGAGAGTGAGTCTTATCATCAGATGCCAGATGCTCACAGTTACTGAAGGATTATCACTTAACTAACACAAATGTGTGTGTTTGTGTCCAGGATGCCTCAGGGGAGCCCATACTAAGTTCCTGTCCTGATGGTGGGGAAACCATACAGGGCTACCTCTTCAAAAGATCTCGGAGAAAGAACAAGACATGGAAGAGGTGAGCAAGAGTAACACAAATTCTTTACTGTGATACCTTACAACTTATGTCACACAATGGCAGTTAATTACTCCCCTGTATTCAACACGTCACTAAATCTCAAATCTTGCTGTAGATGCTGGTTTTCCATTAAAGACAACCAATTGGTGTACACAAAGTCACATAAGGTAGGACAGTTTATTTATGTATTTATTTGGTCTTTTGCGCAATCATTTATTATAGTTGTACTGCAGAATTTTATTACAGACATTTTTGTGTCCTTGAATAGTTGTGATTGACAGTTATCTTCCTGTAGGAGGAGCCTGTTTCGCTGTTTGATGACCTCAGGCTGTGTGCGGTGAAGTCTCTGGACAGCATTGACCGCCGCTTCAGTTTTGAGCTGGTTTCTGTTAAAAAGTAGCTAAGCAGTTTTAATTTCTATATTTTTTGTTCTATTTACATTTTTTCTGAAGTTTTCCACCAAATGTTGTTTAAATGTATCTCCGTGAGGCTTTATCTGTGACATAATAAAAACTCAAGTCATTGAAGATTTAACAGTGCAATCTTCGCAGCTGATTTCAGATACAGTGGAAATATTTTAGTTATATTTTGCATGTGACGCATTGCATTAAAGCAGAGCTCAAGTCCAAGTTATCCCTCATTGACCTGTCTGTCTTCCTCTGCCCAGATGCTGTGCCCTCCAGGCTGACTCAGAGGAGCTGAAGCAGGCTTGGATCAGTGCCGTTCAAGGGAGCATAGACATGGCCTACCGCGAGAGAGTGGAGTCCCAGCAGCCTCAGGTATTTACAACTCAGACAAGCTTACAGACACATTAACAGATTTTCCATGCTACAATATTTAACTACAATTGTCGAGCACTTAGATTTTTGTATAAAATAAAAATTGGCCAAAGAAAACACAAACAAAGTCACATTTAACTAAACAAAACAGCATACCGTCAGTGTCCTATTGACTTATTAAGGAATATCTAGGTAAATACATTCTAACTATGCCTCTCTGTGTGCCCAGCCCAAAGAAAGCCCTCTTCCCCTCCAGAGCGCCTCAGACCCCCAGCCAGGACAGCCTCCTCAAAGGCCTGCAGCGTTGGTTGTGGCCCTCCAAAGTCCGGGGAACCACCGCTGCTGCGACTGCAGTGAGGAGGAGCCACGCTGGGCCAGCATCAACCTGGGTATCACCATGTGCATCGAGTGCTCCGGCATCCACAGGTACTGCCTTGCTAGTGTGTGGTGTTTATAGTACTGGGGGACTGACAGGACTACAGGGCGTGCAGGCTTTTGTTCCAGTCCAGCACTTTCACACCTCATTTTACAGATCAAGGTCTCACACATACCTTGATTCGTTGAATCAGGTGTGTTAGTGCTAGGCTGGAAGTCCTGTCAGTCCCCCTGGAACTTCCCAAGACCGGTGTTACTGACCACTATGTTTCTGTTGTGTTGTGTTTTTTTAACAGGAGCCTCGGGGTCCATCTCTCCAAAGTGCGATCTCTCACCCTAGACTCCTGGGATCCCGAACAGCTGAAGGTACTGTAGCAGAAGTCTCACATACATGTTACAAATTAAAGTTGAGTAGCTCAAGATACAATATTACAATTATGAGTAGTAGCCCTGAGATTTTCCTGACTGCATGACCAGCTGGCTATACCTAGGGCCAAGAGTTTTACTGGTCAGAGCTCATGGTCAGGAAAAAACGAAGGGCCCCTAAGTATGAGGTTAGTTTCTTAACTCTTCTGCTCTGTTCTACTCTGCAGCTGCTGTGTGGTCTGGGTAATGATGTCATCAATGGGATATATGAGTCCAGGTGTGCAGCAGAGGGCAGAGTAAAGCCTAGTGCTGGCAGCCCTCGGTAAGCATTTCGCAACCGTTTCTTTGGCAACACTGTCAAACCCCTTATATTCCCATTACTTCGCTATTTTGGACTAAAATAAAACCCCTTATATTAGTCTGTTCCGATTGAAAGAGACTTACTCCATCAATTGAAAGGCATTGATTATAAAACAGCTACACTGAATGAGCTGAACTCTTAGAAAGGTTCCATCTAGAACCTAAAAGGGTTCTTTGGCTGTCCCCATGGGAGAACCCTTTGAAGAACCCTTTTGGGTTCTAGGTAGAACCCTTTCCACAGGGTTCTACATGGAACTATTTTTTTCTAAGAGTGAACACTGGAGTAGGTTTCAAAAGACTTCACATAGGGCTTTACAATGTTCGATTAGAAACAAAACTACTAAAATAACTCCCTGCACAGTCCCCTGCTTTAACAGTTATTCTCTCTCTCTTTCAGCCCAGAGAAAGAGACATGGATCAAAGAGAAATATGTGGAGAAAAGATTTGTGAAGGATGCCAGCTTGCCTGAAACACGTAGGTCCCTATCGTACTACTCAGCTCTGCAGGGGTTTGATGTTGTTTGTGTGTCTCTGTGTCCTACTCCTAAATTTCCTCTCAGTCCAGTCCTCTTTCAATGACGCTATTATTGTTACTGTAGAGATTGGGAGGGAGAATGCAGGGCGCCAGTTGTACCAGGCTGCTTTCCAAGGGGACCTGGTCACCATGGCATCAGCGTTGGCGCAGGGTGCAGAGGTGAACTGGAGCCACGCTGAGGAGGAGGGACGCACTGCTCTCATTGGCTCAACTTTTGGGGTGAGTAGCGCCATGGACATTACTTAAAGGTACAGTCAGTGATGCACAACGTAATCAGCAATATCAAGCTGCTAAGGACATTCAATCCCAGGGCTAAACTTCTCTGCTGTTTCGGTTTTGCAGTTATCACATTGACGCTATTGAAGTGCACCAATGCAGATGTGCAGCTATTCTGTGATATTCTTGAGTGCATCGTGATGCATCATGCTTATCTGCAACATCACGACAATGTAATATTGCTAAGTCTGTTAGACATAGATTGGGTTATATTTCTATTTTAGCATGGTAGGCCCCTAAGTTTATCCTGACTAGGTAGTTTGTTTTATGTGTATTTTTAAACATGGGGTGTGCACTTGTCTTACATTTTCTGTCTGTCTGCAGGGCTCCCTATCGGCCTGTGAGTTTCTACTGCAGAATGGAGCCAATGTAAACTACCGTGACCAGCGCGGCCAAGGTGCCCTTCACACTGCAGCCACCTGGGGCCACACAGGGTGAGGGTCACACCCATAGAGATACATCAGTTACATATACAGTATATGTATGGTGTTGAATAGAGTTCTGTTTAATTCACACCAATGCTTTCACACAGTCTAGGGTTGGGCAATATTACTATAGTATCATCTATTGACGATAATTGACAGCTAGGTAGCCTGAATGTCAAGACCGTTGGAAATAAATGATCTGTGTGGGTCAGAAAACCACTTGACCCTCCATGGCCAATAACCTATCCTCCTACTAGGCCTATCATAAAAGCTTTAAGACAAGTTAGAATGATATACAGTAGCCTATATCCCAAATATTCAAATAGCCTAAGAAGGTTGACGCTTTAAAGAGGAACACGAATGAAAGTCGTAGTCTATAGGACCTAGGCGTAGGCTATTCTCAATCACAGCTTTATGAGAGCGATAGAACAAACAATATTAAGAGAGGAGGAGGCAAATAGTCCTAAAGCGATTATTATCCAGTTCTAAAGACGGTAGACTTTGCTTCTATTTATAACTCACTACTGTGAGACGGCCCATTTGACTGACACTTTGCTCCATCATGGCATGTGTCACAAAGACACACATAAATCTGTTTCACTTTGGCCAATAGGGGCGATAACATCGTCCAACCATAACACAGTCAGGGAATACAGTATATAGAGCAGGGATGAGCAACACCATAGACTATGGCTGGCTATTTTACAATATCTACACTATGCATGCCCAAAACGTAGCTTCGTTTTAACTGGTATGCTATTGGAACAGTGCCTGTAACTAGGACCCAGAGTTTATGGTCAGTGTAAAGTCCTTGGTCTACATATAGCAGTAGGAGAAGTACTTCCAGGTCAGGCCAGGGGTTATCTTAAGTTTTTGGGGTCATAATCAGAACACACCTCCTACTTGAGAATTCAATAAAAAAGCATGCAAAGAGTTTTACTATGATTTCTGCAGTGCATGATCGGACTAACCAAGTATCTGGCCCCTTTTCTTATTTTTTAAAATAATTTGGTTGCTGACCCCTTGCAGTACCACTTTGAGAACCACTGATGTCTTGGGCTATAGTATATCAGTCTATGATTGGTTAAAATCTGTTTGGTGGGTGCAAATTAATAACGTGTGTATCATGTTTCTCACAGGCAAGTGTGTCTACTTCTAAAAAAGGGAGCCAATCAGTATGCAGTTGACGAGAGGGGGCAGGACCCACTCGCCATTGCCATAGAGACAGCACATGCCGATATTGTTACCCTGTAAGTAAATCCACTCTGAAATGCAGGAAAAGTAGAAGCTTTGTGGTAGTTTGTTAATGGCCTGTATTTTTTGGGGACTGTTTTCCAGACTACGAATGGCTCGCATGAATGAAGAGATGAGAGACTCAGAGGGATTCTTTGGATCTATGGGTAACATTCACTATGTTGATGTTTAATAAAATGCTGATACCTTTTATTTGTTTCTCGCCTGTGAGAAACCTGTATACATACGGGTTGAAAATGGAAGATATGTTAACTGAGAAGAGCCTAAATTGGAACGCAGTGGCTGCCCAGTAACATGCTATACATGACATCAGAGCTCAGGGCCTCCACTTCACAGCTCTGTATGGGTTTTGACCTGTCAACTTTTCTGACCTTGAGCACCACACGTGACAAGAAGTTGCCCCCATCCTTCCCACTAATTGGGCAACTTTTGCAAATGTTTTTTTTGTCTGAGTGAGGGGAATGCTGTTAATTAAGAGGTATTTTAAGTGTATTTTTGAAAGATGAGACGTTGAGTATTATAATAAATACCGCTGTGATGTCATACAAGCAAGCCAAACACCTGTGAATCCAAATGTGTACTTCACAGTTCCATAAAACTCATGGGCATATACAGTGTCAACGTTTATGATCACTATGTTGATGTAGAGTTACAAGATGACATGGCTTCATACCCTAGGTTGTTATAAACAGAATGAGCCAATGTTTGTCTATTGTGAAGAAAATTTGTGGCAGAACATGCACCTAAATGCACGCATGACTCCTTTATGACTCCTTTTTAAAATTGTATTTTATAACTTAGCTTGTCATGTTGGCAATAGAACAAGTTTTCAAAATTATGCCCTCCTGACCCAGATTGCCATTTATAATGGGACGTTTTTGGATTGCATAAACAACAACAGTAATTGTGCTGGGGACAATAAAAGGCCACTCTAAAATGTGCAATTTTGTTTTTTCCCGCAAGTTTTGAGGGAGATACAACTCGCATGCTGACTGAAGGAATGTCAACCAGAGCTGTTGCCAGAGAATGAAATGTTTATTTCTTTACACTAAGCTGCCTCCAACATCGTTTTAAAGAATTTGGCAGTATGTCGAACTGGCCTCAACCGCAGACCACGTGTAACCATGCCAGCCCAGGACCTCCACATCTGACTTCTTCACTTGTGGGATCGTCTGAGAGGGGTGTTGAGGAGTATTTCTGTTTTGCGTGGAAAAACTCATTCTGATTGACTGGGCCTGGCTCCCCAGTGGTTGTTTCAATTGACTGATTTTCTTATATGAACTGTAATTGTTGCATGTTGCGTTTTTATTTTTGTTCAGTATAAAATGCACAGAAAACAGTTCTGCGGTGAACTGTTGTGTCCTCAATTTTGGTCTAATAATTTTCCCATAATCTCCAAACTGTTCCCTTGGAATTGCTACCATGCTTATGCATGTGCTTTTCATATTTCTTCTGTAAGAAACATTTCAATTTAGCCCTATCCGTATAGTCCAATTCCCATGGAATTGCAAGTCGTATTGATTTCCAGAGTTGAGGTGGACCAATCGACCCAACAATGTTTATCTAAACTTTGTGAGTACACTTTGTTCTTTCACCTTCTGTGGTATTTGTCTGTAGCTTGGCTGATGCCACCCACGTGGTACACAGCTAGGGAGAGCTGTGTCCCACTGGTCTGGACAGGAATTCATTTGTTGGTGCAATATTCACTCAGAAATAGAGCACGCTTTGATTGGCTATCTCAAACGTTGAGACCTCTCGTTTGGATGTGAAAATCTAACATTTGTAAAGGAAGAGGGCGGGGCTGTGTGAAGCTGTCCATGACGGTGTTTGAGAGAGAAAGACGAAGAGGAGAACAAACCAGTAAAAGCACAGCCCCCTTCATTATTGACGCATCGTGCTGACAGCATCTAACAGCCTCCCTAGACTCTGAAGTCAGGAGGACTTCGAGTTTTGGTATCAGCCAGACTTCTCTGTCCGTGCTGAATGTGGAAACTCCTACAATGCTATTTTGCTGTGCTGGGTTAAATTAATTAGGGCTCACCATAGCAAAACGTTTTGCAACGAAGACTAAAATGGCTTGTTCTTATTGAACAAGTACAGATAGTTCAGCCTGTTTCACTCTGTTTCATTTCATCCCTACTAAACAACCCTTAATCGAAACACAAAATGTTGCTGAAATGCTTGTGTGTTTCTTTCCAGGTGACGATGAGACATTTCAAGACATCTTCCGTGACTTCAGTGATATGGCTTCTCACGATCCAGAAAGACTGACCCGTCGACAGTTCAGCAGAAGCGGAGAAGCGGAGGGACAGGACAAGAGGATGATGAATGACCAGCACAAGGCAGAGAAGGAGGAGGAAGACACATAGGGAGACTCTCAATTGAAAAATACTCCTCGTGTCCTCTCATCTTGCCTCTTTCTAAAAACCCATTGGAGGAAAAGATCAGACGGGTGGGGCCTCTGGCATTCTCATCCAATGAGTTGTGAGGAGAGAGGACGCAAGGATTATGCAATAGAGATTCTCCCATGTAAATAAAGAGGAGGAGACCTAGGGTTGGGAATTATAAAGGAAAAGGGTCATTACCACTTTTCAGGTCAAGAATGGGGAACCCAGGGGTGAATTCAATGAGGTGAAACATTCACATCGTTGCAGGTAGAAATGACATGACTCTCAGTTCTACATAACAGACACTCACACCTAATATATACAAAACATTTACAGTATATCTAAACATTCCGTAAAGTTGCACCCTCCTGGTCCTTCAGGGCTGCAGTGTCTGACAGTTGTAATATAATAATAATAATAATATTTGCCATTTAGCAGACGCTTTTATCCAAAGCGACTTACAGTCATGTGTGCATACATTCTACGTATGGGTGGTCCCGGGAATCGAACCCACTACCCTGGCGTTACAAGCGCCATGCTCTACCAACTGAGCTACAGAAGTTGTCATTGTGCCTCAGCAGTTAAATAACAAATCAAATTCTGACTTGAACATAGTAAAAACATTTTTTTTTTACTTGCTTCAGTTTTGAGGCACACTTTTGAAGTTATTAGAAAAGTTACCTGAACATTTTACAAAGAAAAATGAAACTTAAACTACTAGGTCTACTGCTACAAGGAAGCAAACAGGATCTCAATCCTGTTTAGAACTTATAATATTAAATGTTACAGTCTTGAATACTGGTCAGTAGACCCTTAAACCCTCAAGGAATGAATGCTCCCATTCTTGTGAATGGATGTTTCATAGGATGGATGCATATGAACTGTGTTTGCACAGTCTGCTGTAATGACCAAAAAGGACATAAATAAGGAATATAAAAGGGTTACATATTGAAATACTAAAGTATTATATTTATGTATTGTTATTAGCAACTCCAATATTTCAGATGTTATTAGATGACTTACACTTACTGACTGAACTGCTACATGCAATAGCCTATACTTGTTGCTACTTACAGGTAATCTGAGGGAACAGTTGATTCTTGCTGAATGTGGGGTAATATAATAATAATATAATATATGCCATTTAGCAGACGCTTTTATCCAAAGCGACTTACAGTCATGTGTGCATACATTCTATGTATGGGTGGTCCCGGGGATCGAACCCACTACCCTGGCGTTACAAGCGCCATGCTCTACCAACTGAGCTACAGAAGGACCACCGGGGTGTGTAGGACAACCGGGGTGTATTCACTAGGAGCCAAACAGGACGAAACAGGGAGGGACCTACCCAAATCTGTTCAATAAGAACTCTCATTTTCATTGCAGAACATTTTCTATTGTGAAACATTTTTGTACAGTGTGTACTAATGATTACACCCCAGTTAATCTTTCAATTTGAGTCTGGATCAATCCCATTGAAAGCAATGGCTCCTTATAAAAGATTATGTTTTTGTTTGCAGAGGAAATAAGTGGACCAAAACTATAAAACGAGAATGCAGGGATTTAGAATGTATTATAAAGTGGGTAGTTTGGGTCCTGGATTATAATTGGCTGAAACAGCATTTCAGCTGTGTGTATATCAGACAATATGACGCAGAATACTTGTTTACTGTTCTACTTGTGTTGGTAACCAGTTTATAATGGCAATTAGGCATCTTGGGGGTTTGTGGTATATGGCCAACATTCCACATCCCCTTGGGCCCTATTGCTTAAATATAGGCCTATTATATGTGATTTTACTGTGGCACAGTCAGATATAATAAAAATGTGTCAATACTGTTTTGAGTTTTTATTGGATTATGGTGCACAGTGTCCCAAATGTGATTGAAATAATGAGTAAATGATGAGTACAGTCCTTAATGGAAAAGTTATATTTTACAAACAAATCTCTATTTTGTATGTAAATGGATTGTTATAGAAGGGTCCAGACAAATATTTTGTGATTTCCCCTTTTATAGAAATTGACCCCAAACAGCAAATCACTACCTCATCCTCGTTGTGTAGTATGTGGGTCCCAAAAAAGACGTGAAAATGGCACAAAAAAACAACATAATTTTAGAAACAGCAAAGCTCTCAGTATTGTGATGCAGGTCTTTAGCTGTTGTACACATGAAATTGTGTCATACTGAACTTTATACACAACTTTATATTCCATTTGGTTGTGACTCCAGAGATACCCCTGTCCATTTTACAGGTAAATAAAGGAAACACTGAACTAAATGAGGGGTACAAAATACACTGCTCAAAAAAATATAGGGAACACTTAAACAACACAGTGTAACTCCAAGTCAATCACACTTCTGCGAAATCAAACTGTCCACTTAGGAAGCAACACTGATTGACAATAAATGTCACATGCTGTTGTGCAAATGGAATAGAAAACAGGTTGAAATTATAGGCAATTAGCAAGACACCCCCAATAAAGGAGTGGTTTTGCAGGTGGTGACCACAGACCACTTCTCAGTTCCTATGCTTCCTGGCTGATGTTTTGGTCACTTTTGAATGCTGGCGGTGCTTTCACTCTAGTGGTAGCATGAGACGGAGTCTACAACCCACACAAGTGGCACAGGTAGTGCAGCTCATCCAGGATGGCACATCAATGCGAGCTGTGGCAAGAAGGTTTGCTGTGTCTGTCAGCGTAGTGTCCAGAGCATGGAGGCGCTACCAGAAGACAGGCCAGTACATCAGGACGTCGAGGAGGCCGTAGGAGGGCAACAACCCAGCAGCAGGACCGCTACCTCCGCCTTTGTGCAAGTAGGAGCAGGAGGAGCACTGCCAGAGCCCTCCAGCAGGCCACAAATATGCATGTGTCTGCTCAAACGGTCAGAAACAGACTCCATGAGGGTGGTATGAGGGCCCGACGTCCACAGGTGGGAGCTTACAGCCCAACACCGTGCAGGACGTTTGGCATTTGCCAGAGAACACCAAGATTTGCAAATTCACCACTTGCGCCCTGTGCTCTTCACAGATGAAAGCAGGTTCACACTGAGCATGTGACAGACGTGACAGAGTATGGAGACGCCGTGGAGAACGTTCTGCTGCCTGCAACATCCTCCACCATGACCGGTTTGGCAGTGGGTCAGTCATGGTGTGGGGTGGCATTTCTTTGGGGGGCCGCACAGCCCTCCATGTGCTCGCCAGAGGTAGCCTGACTGCCATTAGGTACCGAGATGAGATCCTCAGACCCCTTGTGAGATCATATGCTGGTTCGGTTGGCCCTGGGTTCCTCCTAATGCAAGACAATGCTAGACCTCATGTGGCTGGAGTGTGTCAGCAGTTCCTGCAAGAGGAAGGCATTGATGCTATGGACTGACCCGCCCGTTCCCCAGACCTGAATCCAATTGAGCACATCTGGGACATCATGTCTCGCTCCATCCACCAACGCCACGTTGCACCACAGACTGTCCAGGAGTTGGCGGATGCTTTAGTCCAGGTCTGGGACGAGATCCCTCAGGAGACCATCCGCCACCTCATCAGGAGCATGCCCAGGCGTTGTAGGGAGGTCATACAGGCATGTGGAGGCCACACACACTACTGAGCCTGATTTTGACTTGTTTTAAGGACATTACATCAAAGTTGGATCAGCCTGTAGTGTGGTTTTCCACTTTAATTTTGAGTGTGACTCCAAATTCAGACCTCCATGGGTTGATACATTTGATTTCCATTGATAATTTTTGTGTGATTTTGTTGTCAGCACATTCAACTATGTAAAGAAAAAAAGTATTTAATAATACTATTTCATTCATTCAGATCTAGGATCTGTTATTTTAGTGTTCCCTTTATTTTTTTGAGCAGTGTATATTGAAAGCATGGAGTGCTTCCACACAGGAAGTTCCAGGCACTTGTAGAATATATACCAAGGTGCACTGAAACTGTTCTGGCTGCTTGTGGTGTCTCAACGCTCTGTAAGGTGTTGGTGTTTCCGTTATTTTGGCAGTTACCTGTAGCAGCAAATGGGAAAATGGGACCACTGGAAAAGGGAATAAATATAACATTGCGGATAAAGTTTGGAATGATACAATTTCATGTGTACAACATCTAGACCTGCATCACTATACTGAGAGATTTGCCGTTTCTAAAATGACGTTTTGATGTGTTTTGTTCATGTTTTTTTCAGGGCCCCTAATACAACACAACGAGGGTGAGGCAGTGCTGTTTGGGGTATGTTTCTCTAAAACATGTGAAATCTCAAGAAAGGTGTCTGGACCCTATTTACATTTAAAAAAAGAGAGATTTGGTTATAAAAATAAAACATTTCCTTTAATGTAAAGTAGCCTACTGTACAACAAGAGTCTCGAAGAGCTTTAAAATACATGCGCATAAGACTACGTCATTCGAAGAGCGACCTAAACTGAACGCATGAGCATATGACGGCGCCAGTCCTTTGACCCCATTTTGGACATCGCATGACTGTTTTATACAGCTACTTGCTAATGTTGATCAATTTGCTATTGCTTTAATTTGTTGACCGACCAGAGACACTATCATTGCTGGCTAGCTTCCAGACTCATCTGCCTAGGGGATCTTATTTCCTTAGCTGGATCTTGTCGTTGTTCAAGTTGTGGTTGCTAACTAGCTAGCAGCAGGGCCCATTTTCGATGCAGATTGCTTGTTTCAGGAAACTTGCATTTTCTCGTTGACTCAATTACCACAGATACAATTGATTATTCGCCGAGCCTAGGTACTGAGTTGATTGTCCATAGTGTCCTTCGGACAAATGGATGGCGAAGAGGACGAATTCTTCTCCGGGAACCACTCTGGTAAGACCTACTTTGATCCCGGCTCGGCGCTGAATACTGTAGCTTGCTAACGTTAGCCTAAGGAAGTACATTATATAATATCATTTTAAACATTAAAATACATTTTACAGAAGGTTTCACAATGCATTAAGTGTGTGCCCTCTGGCCACTCGGGTGGTATGTCTTGTGGGGTATGCATGGGTGTCAGAGCTGTGTGTTAGTAGTTTAAACAGACAGCTCGGTGCATTCCTCTTGTCAACACTTCTTACAAAAACAAGTAGTGACGAAGTAAATCTTTCCTCTACTTTGAGCCATGAGAGATTGACATGCGTATTATTAATGTTAGCTCTCCGTGTATATTTAAGGGTCAGTTGTAATTTCCCCAAGTCCCTATATGGCACCTGACCACACAACTGGGCAGTAGTCCAGCTGTGACAAAACGAGGGTTACTGTTGCATCATTGTTATTGTGTGCACGGTCCTCATGCCCGTTGTATATGATACTAATATTTGTAAACATTAATTCTGGAATGCCAAAAAAATGTGTTGGTTATGTCCTGGTACTGTAGATGGTGGTGGCACCCCGGTACAGGACGAACATGCTCCTGGTTCAGATGGGGAAGAGGTGATGAGGAATGAGCCACGCCACTCTGAGGTAAGGGGACAGTTATCTAAGCAAGACGTTAAGATAACCAGTATGGTGGTCAAGCCCTCTTGATTTCCAGACCATTTTGCACATACCGATTTAACATTTAAAAATAAATATACAGTACCAGTCAAAAGTTGACTATTTTCTACATTGTAGAATAATAGTGAAGACATCAAAACTATGAAATAACACGTGGAATCATGTAGTAACCAAAAAAGTGTTAAACAAATAAAATATATTTTATATTTAAGATGCTTCAAAGGAGTCACCCTTGATAACAGCTTTGCACACTCTTGGCATTCTCTTAACCAGCTTCACCTGGAATGCTTTTCCAACAGGCGTTTCCACATATGCTGATTACTTGTTGGCTGCTTTTCCTTCACTCTGCGGTCCAACTCATCCCAAACCATCTCAATTGGATTGAGGTCATGTGATTGTGGAGGCCAAGTCATCTGATGCTGCATTCCATTAGTCTTCTTCTTGGTCAAATAGCCCTTACACAGCCTGGAGGTGTGTTTCAAAATCAAATCAAATTGTATTGGTCACATACACATGGTTAGCAGATGTTATTGAGTGTAGCAAAAAGCTTGTGCTTCTAAGTTCCGACAGTGCAGCAATATCTAACATGTAATCTAACAATTCCACAACTACCTAATACACACATCTAAGTAAAAATCAAATCAAATTTATTTGTCACATACACATGGTTAGCAGATGTTAATGCGAGTGTAGCGAAATGCTTGTGCTTCTAGTTCCGACAATGCAGGAATAACCAACAAGTAATCTAACTAACAATTCCTAAACTGCTGTCTTATACACAGTGTAAGGGGATAAAGAATATGTACATAAGGATATATGAATGAGTGATGGTACAGAGCAGCATAGGCAAGATACAGTAGATGGTATCGAGTACAGTATATACATACATATAAGATGAGTATGTAAACAAAGTGGCATAGTTAAAGTGGCTAGTGATACATGTATTACATAAGGATGCAGTCGATGATATAGAGTACAGTATATACGTGAATATATGAGATGAATAATGTAGGGTAAGTACATTATATAAGGTAGCATTGTTTAAAGTGGCTAGTGATATATTTACATCATTCCCTTCAATTCCCATTATTAAAGTGGCTGGAGTTGAGTCAGTGGTGGCTGTTTAACACTCTGATGGCCTTGAGATAGAAGCTGTTTTTTAGTCTCGCGGTCCCAGCTTTGATGCACCTGTACTGACCTCGCCTTCTGGATGATAGTGGGGTGAACAGGCAGTGGCTCGGGTGGTTGATGTCCTTGATGATCTTTATGGCCTTCCTGTAACATCGGGTGGTGTAGGTGTCCTGGAGGGCAGGTAGTTTGCCCCCGGTGATGCGTTGTGCAGACCTCACTACCCTCTGGAGAGCCTTACGGTTGAGGGCGGAGCAGTTGCCGTACCAGGCGGTGATACAGCCCGCCAGGATGCTCTCGATTGTGCATCTGTAGAAGTTTGTGAGTGCTTTTGGTGACAAGCCAAATTTCTTCAGCCTCCTGAGGTTGAAGAGGCGCTGCTGCGCCTTCTTCACGATGCTGTCTGTGTGAGTGGACCAATTCAGTTTGTCTGTGATGTGTATGCCGAGGAACTTAAAACTTGCTACCCTCTCCACTACTGTTCCATCGATGTGGATAGGGGGGTGTTCCCTCTGCTGTTTCCTGAAGTCCACAATCATCTCCTTAGTTTTGTTGACGTTGAGTGTGAGGTTATTTTCCTGACACCACCCTCCGAGGGCCCTCACCTCCTCCCAGTAGGCCGTCTTGTCGTTGTTCGTAATCAAGCCTACTACTGTTGTGTCGTCTGTTGGAGGAGTGCATGGCCCCAGTGTTGAGGATCAACAAAGTGGAGATGTTGTTTCCTACCTTCAACGCCTGGGGGCAGCCCGTCAGGAAGTCCAGGACCTGTTGAAAAACAAATGACAGTCCCACTAAGCGCAAACCAGATGGGATGGCGTATCGCCAGCCATGCTGGTTAAGTGTGCCTTGAATTCAAAATAAATCACTGACCGTGTCACCAGCAAAGCACCCCACACCACCTCCTCCATGCTTCACGGTAGAAACCACACGTGTACATCATCCGTTCACCTACTCTGCGTCTCACAAATACATGACGGTTGGAACCAAAAATCTCAATATTTGTAGCTAGTCACACCTGTTAATTAAAATGCATTCCAGGTGACTACTTCATGAAGCTGGTTGTGGGAATGGGCAAAGTTGTCATTAAGGCAAAGGGTGGCTACTTGTAGTAAACAAAAAGTGAGATTCTTCATGATTCGTGTGTTATTTCATAGTTTTGAAGTCTTCACTATTATTCTACAATGTAGAAAATAGTAAAAATAAAGAAAAACCTTTGAATGAGTAGGTGTGTCCAAACCATTGACTGGTACTGTAATATCCCATGGTTCTATGCTGACCATTTTTGGAAGGAAAAATGTAGGCTCACACAGAGATTTAGGAGCACAATGAAAAATGAGGTAATAATTGACACAAAATAATAATAATTTTTCTAGGGCCACTAAATAATAATGTCAGGTCGAACAGCAAAATATTTAGGGACATATGTAAGTAAAATGGTCACACTAGATCCTTGTATCCATTCCTAACTGTAGAATTATAAAGCATTTTATATTTCTGTTTTTTTTATTCAGGATGAGAATAATGATGGTGAGGGAGCTGCTCAGGCCATGGAGACAAACGGCGTGGCCAGCGGGTCAGACAACAAGTGCCCCGAACGGGCGGACGGGGACTCTGAAGGGGAGGCCCCTGGGCCTGCAGACAGCGATAACAAGGAGGAGTCCCCTCCCAAACGCGGAGGCAACGCCTCCGACATAGAGGAGTCCCCTCCCAAACACGGAGGCGGCACCTCCGACATAGAGGAGTCCCCTCCCAAACGGGGAGGCGGCACCTCCGACATAGAGGAGTCCCCTCCCAAACGGGGAGGCGGCACCTCCGACATAGAGGAGTCCCCTCCCAAACGGGGAGGCGGCACCTCCGACATAGAGGAGTCCCCTCCCAAACGGGGAGGCGGCACCTCCGACATAGAGGAGTCCCCTCCCAAACGGGGAGGCGGCACCTCCGACATAGAGGAGTCCCCTCCCAAACGGGGAGGCTGCACCTCCGACATAGAGGAGTCCCCACCCAAACGGGGAGGCAGCACCTCCGACATAGAGGAGTCCCCACCCAAACGGGGAGGCAGCACCTCCGACATAGAGGAGTCCCCACCCAAACGGGGAGGCAGCACCTCCGACATAGAGGAGTCCCCACCCAAACGGGGAGGCAGCACCTCCGACATGGAGGAGAAAGAAACCAAACGGGGAGGCAGCACCTCCGACATGGAGGAGTCCCGGCCCAAACGCGGAGGCAGCACCTCCGACATGGAGGAGAAAGAAACCAAACGGGATGCAGCCGGGAGCGACTCTGAGAATGAGAATCGGCCCCCAGCCCGGAGCAGACACTCGTCTGCACACAGTGACTCTGAGATTGAAGCGCCCAAACACAAAGTGCAGATAGAGTCTGATGGAGAGGAGGGCGGCAAGAATAAAGGGAAGTGGAAGGCTGTAATGCACTCCGACAGTGAGGATGAGGTGGAGGCTCGGCCAGCGAAAGCAGCTGCAGGCAGTGACCAGGAGAAGGAGAGTCCCGCAAAACTGGTGGGGGAAGTTAGTGAGGATGACGACGAGATGCCAAGTAGGTGCAATTTACATCAGTTGACTCTTGTTAAGTGCACAATCTACTAATCCCTATTCAAATATATTTTCTATTCACTTGCTCTAGATATCGACATGCTCTGGTTTAGTACACGCATTCATACTACAACATTTCCATGTTATTGTTTAAACCAGGGTTCCCAAACTTTTTATAGTCCTGTACCCCTTCAAACATTCAACCTCCAGCTGCGTACCAGGGTCAGTGCACTCTCAAATGTTGTTTTTTGCCATCATTGTAAGCCTGCTAAACACAGTATACGATACATTTATTAAACATAAGAATGAGTGTGAGTTTTTGTCACAATGCGGCTTGTGGGAAGTGACAAAGAGCTCTTATAGGACCAGGCCACAAATAATAATATAATAATCAATAATTTTGCTCTTTATTTAGCAATCTTACATATAAAACCTTATTTGTTTGATATTTTTTTTTTGAATAACCACTGGTAAGTGAGAAGGGAGTGCATCCTTGACTGGATGCACATAACTCTGCAATGTTGGGTTGTATTGGAGAGTCTCAGTCTAAAATCATTTTCCACACACAGTCTGACTGTATTTTTATTTGATTTATTTTACCTTTATTTAACCAGGCAAGTCAGTTAAGAACATATTCTTATTTTCAATGACGGCCTGGGAACAGTGGGTTAACTGCCTGTTCAGGGGCAGAACGACAGATTTGTACCATGTCAGCTCGGGGGGTTTGAACTCTCAATCTTCCGGTTACTAGTCCAACGCTCTAACTACTAGGCTACGCTGCCGCCCCTATTTAGTTCTCATGCTAGTGAGGGCTGAGAATCCACTCTCCCATAGGTATGTGGTTGCAAAGGGCATCAGTGTCTTAACAGCACGATTTGCCAAGGCAGGATACTCTGAGCGCAGCCCTATCCAGAAATCTGGCAGTGGCTTCTGATTTAAATTCAATTTTCACAAAACCGCTTGTTGCAATTTCGATGAGGCTCTCTTGTTCAAATATCGGTAAGTGGACTGGAGGCAGGACAAGAAAGGGATAACGAATCCAGTTGTATTTGTTGTCCGTTTCGGGAGAGTGAAATCAAATAAAATTCTATTAGTCACACACGCCGAATCCAACCTTACAGTGAAATGCTTACTTACGAGCCCTTAACCAACAATGCAGTTTCAAAACAATACAGATAAGAGATAAAAGTAACAGCAGTGAAATAACAATAGTGAGACTTTATACAAGTGGGTACCGATACAGAGTCAATGTACCGGTTAGTTGAGGGAATATGTACATGTAGTTGGTGTAATTAAAGTGACTATGCATAGATGACAACAGTGAGTAGCAGTGGTGTAAAGAGGGGGACACTGCAAATAGTCTGGGTAACCATTTGACTAGATTTTTAGGAGTCTTATGGCTTGAGGGTAGAAACTGTTTAGAATCCTCTTGTACCTAGACTTGGCGTTCTGGTACTGCTTGCCGTGCGGTAGCAGATAGAACAGTCTATGACTAGGGTGGCTGGAGTCTTTGAAAAATTGTAGGACCTTTCTCTGACACCACCTGGTGTACAGAGGTCCTGGATGGCAGGAAGCTTTGCCCCAGTGATTTCCTGGACCTTTCGCACTACCCTCTGTAGTTGCTTGCAGTCGGAGTCAGAGCAGTTGCTGTACCGGGCAGTGATACAACCAGTCAGGATGCTCTCGATGGTACAGCTGTAGGACCTTTTGAGGATCTGAGGACCCATGCCAAAACTTTTTCAGTTTCCTGAGGGGGAATAGGCTTTGTCGTGCCCTCTTCACGATAGTCTTGGTGTGTTTGGACCATGTTAGTTTGTTGGTGATGTGGACATCAAGGAACTTGAAGCTCTCAGCTTGCTCCACTACAGCACCGTCGATGAGAATTGGGGCGTGCATCCCTGAGGGGCCCCTGTGTTGAGGATCAACGTGGCAGATGTGTGGGTTGGCCCGCCAGGAAGTCCAAGATCCAGTTGTAGAGGGAGGTGTTTAGTCCCAGGGACCTTAGCTTATTGATGAGCTTTGTGGGCACTATGGTATTGAACGCTGAGCTGTAATCAATGAATAGTATTCTCACATAGGTGTTCCTTTTGTCCAGGTGAGAAATGGCAATGTGGAGTGCAATGGAGATTGCATCATCTGTGGATCTGTTGTGGTGGTATGCAAATTGGAGTGGGTCTAGAGTTTCTGGGATGATGGTGTTGATGTGAGTCATGACCATCCTTTCAAGGCATTTCATGGCTACAGACGTGAGTGCTACGGGTCGGTAGTTGTTTAGGCAGGTTACCTTAGTGTTCTTGAGCACAGGGACTATGGTGGTCTGCTTAAAACATGTTGGTATTACAGACTCGGACAGGCAGTGGTTGAAAATGTCAGTGAAGGCACTGGCCAGTTGGTCAGCGCATACTCTCAGTATACGTCCCGGAAATCCATCTGGCCCTGCGGCCTTGTGAATGTTGACCTGTTTGAAGGACTTACTTGCATCGGCTGCGGTAAAGCGTGATCACACAGTCTTCCCGAACAGCTGGTGCTCTCATTCATTTTTCAGTGTTATTTCCCTCGTAGCAAGCATAGAAGTAGTTTCGCTCGTCTGGTAGGCTCGTGTCACTGGGAAGCTCTGTAATGGTTCGCAAGCCCTGCCACATCCGACGAGGGTCAAAGCCGCCGTAGTATGATTCGATCTTAGCCCTGTATTGACGCTTTGCCTGTTTGATGGTTCGTTGTGGGGCATAGCGGGATTTCTTATAAGCTTCCGGCTGGGTTAGACTCCCGCTCCTTGAAAGCGGCAGCTCTAGCCTTTAGCTCAGTGCGGATGCTGCCTGTAATCCATGGCTTCTGGTTGGGGTATGTACGTACAGTCACTGTGGGTACGACGTCATCAATGCACTTATGAAGCCAATGACAGATGTGGTGTACTCTTCAATGCCAACGGAGGAATCCTGGAACATATTCCAGTCTGTGCTAGCAAAACAGTCCTGTAGCTTAGCATTTGTATTTCATATACCTTTGACTATTGGATGTTCTTATAGGCACTATAGTATTGCCAGTGTAACAGTATAGCTTCCGTCCCTCTCCTCGCCCCTACCTGGGCTCAACCCAGGAACATATCGACAACAGCCACACAGCGTTACCCATCGCTTCACAAAAGCCTTGCGGCGCAAGGGGAATAACTACTCCAAATCTAAAAGCGAGTGACGTTTGTAACAGTATTAGCGCACACCCAGCTAACTAGCTAGCCATTTCACATTGGTTACACCAGCCATTCGGCTGATAGGCTTGAAGTCATAAACAGCGCTGTGCTTGCGAAGAGCTGCTGGCAAAACTCACGAAAGTGCTGTTTGAATGAATGATTTCGGGCGTGCTAGTCAGACTGCTCTATCAAATCAGACTTAATTATAACATAACACACAGAAATACGAGCCTTTGGTCATTAATATGGTCGAATCTGGAAACTATCATTTCGAAAACAAAACGTTTATGATTTCAGTGAAATACGGAGGAACCGTTCGGTATTTTATCTAACGGGTGGCATCCCTAAGTCTAAATTTTCTTGTGACATTGCACAACCTTCAATGTTATGTCATAATTACGTAAAATTCTGGCAAATTAGTTCACAATGAGCCAGGCAGCCCAAACTGCTGCATATACCCTGACTCTGCGTCCAATGAACGCAAGAGAAATGACACAATTTCACCTGGTTAATATTGCCTGCTAAACTGGATTAGTAGTTATAACTAGTGATTATGATTGATTGTTTTTGTGAGATTTTGAGTGAAAACCTCCTTCCATCAGCAAGGGCATTGAAGATGAAACGTGGCTGGGTCTTTCAGCATGACAATGATTCCAAACACACTGCCCGGGCAACGAAGGAGTGGCTTCGTTAAGAAGCATTTCAAGGTCCTGGAGTGGCCTAGCCAGTCTCCAGATCTCAACCCCATAGAGAATCTTTTGAGGGAGTTTCCAAGTTCGTGTTGCCCAGCAACAGCCCCAAAACATCACTGATCTAGAGGTGATCTGCATGGAGGAGTGGGCCAAAATACTAGCAACAGTGTGTGAAAAACTTGTGAAGACTTACAGAAAACGTTTGACCTCTGTCATTGCCAACAAAGGGTATATAACAAAGTATTGAGAAACTTTTGTTATTGACCAAATACTTATTTTCCACCATAATTTGCAAATAAATTAATTAAAAATCCTACAATGTGATTTTCTGGATTTTTTTTCTCATTTTGTCTGTCATAGTTGAAGTGTACCGATGATGAAAATTACAGGCCTCTTTCATCTTTTTAAGTGGGAGAACTTGCACAATTGGTGGCTGACTAAATACTTTTTTGCCCCACTGTATGTTAATGTGATTTTGATGTCTATGTACTGTTACAGTGAAGAGGAAGAAAGCCATCCTGTCAGACAGTGAAGGTGAGGAGGACAAGGCTGACGAACCAGGTAATATGACAGACCGGCAGTTGGGCATGTGCAGTTGGGTGGCTCTAGTCAAAAGTAATGTACTGAATGGGGAATAGGTTGCCATTTATGAGGCACACCTTATCTTGAAGTCTGATGGTTAGCTAGTGTGTGGCGATTAAGGCTGCATCTTAAATTACCCTCTGTTTTCTACGTAGTGTGTTAGGTGTGTGTTTTTATTTATTGACATACTCTGTTGGCTGGGTCTCCATTGTAAAAGTGGTCTTCTGACCTCAGTTGGACTTCATGGTTAAATCATGTGAAATAGTTTTTGTCAGAGCCGTGGGGCTGAGGATGATAATAATGGTGGTGACTCTTCCTCAGTGGTGAAGAAGAGCCGCGCCGTGTCTGATGATGACAACTCCGACAGTGACGCAGGCTCGGAGGCGCCCGACAAAACCATGGCCAAACTGCGGGAACTGGGATCAGAAAGCGAAGACGAGGATGATGGACAGAAGGTGGAAGGAGGGAAGAAGGACGAGAAAACACTGTTTGGTAGCGACAGCGATTCAGGCGATGAGGAAGAGTAAGTATTCCGATCCCCCTCTCCCCCACACACACTCCTTTTTAGTTTGAGTTATGATTTTCCTTACACAAATTACATTTTTGTTTACTTTCGTTTTTATCCGATTTGAGATTCTTTCTGTCATGAAAGTAGTAGTATTTTTATTGTGGAACTTGACATAAATCCAATCAAATGCATTTGTGAACACTGGGTGTAGACTAACAGTGAAATGATTCCTTATGGGTCCCTTTCCAACAATAGAGTTAGAGATAGATTGATATTGAAATGGTGACAAAAGGAATAAATACTTAGTGAATAACAATGAGTAAAAGTAAGTTACAATTGCCGGGTCAATGTGCTGTGGTTTGAAGTAGCTATGTACAGTGCATTTGGAAAGTATTCAGACCCCTTGGCATTTACATTACAGCCTTTTTCTAAAATGGATGATTCCCCCCCCCCCCCTCATCAATCTACCAACAATGCCCCATAATGACAAAGCAAAAACAGAAAAAAAAGTTTTATTTTTTAAATAAATTAAACTGAAATATTACATTTACATAACTATTCAGACTCTTTACTCAGTACTTTGTTGAAGCACCTTTTGGCAGCGATTACAGCCTTGAGTCTTATTGGGTATGACGCTACAAGCTTGGCACAACTGTATTTGAGAAGTTTCTCCCATTCTTTTCTGCAGATCTTCTCAAGCTCTGTCAGGTTGGATGGGGAGGGTCACTGCACAGCTATTTTTTAGGTCTCTCCAGAGATGTTCGAACAGGTCCTGGCTCAGGCTGGGCCACTCAAGGACTTTGAGACTTGTTCCCAAGCCACTCCTGTGTAGTCTTGGCTGTGTGCTTAAGGTCGTTCTATTGGAAGGTGAACCTTCGCCTCAATCCTGACTAGTTCCCCCAGTCACTGCCGCGATAAAACATCCCCACAGCATGATGCTGCCGCCACCGTGCTTCACCGTAGGGATAGTGCCAGGTTTCCTCCAGACGTGGCGCTTGGCATTCAGGCCAAAGAGTTCAATGTTGGTTTCACCAGACCAGATAATCTTGTTTCTCATGGTCTGAGAGTCCTTTAGGTGCCTTTTGCCAAAAACTCCAAGCAGGCTGTCATGTGCTTTTTACTGAGGAGTGGCTTCTGTCTGGCCACTCTACCATAAAAGCCTGATTGGTGGAGTGCTGCAGAGATGCTTGTCCTTCTGGGAGGTTCTCCCATCTCCGTAGAGCTGAAGCTCTGTCAGAGTGACTATCGGGTTCTTGGTCACCCCGCTGACCAAGGCCCTTCTCCCCGATTATTCCGTTTGGCCGAGCGGCCAGCTCTTGGAAGAGGCTTGGTGGTTCCAAACTTCCTCCATTTAAGAATGATGGAGGCCACTGTGTTCTTGGGGACCTTCAATGCTGCAGACATTTTTCGGTACCCTTCCTCAGATCTGTGACACAATCCTGTCTCGGAGCTCTACGGACAATTCCTTGGACCTCATGGCTTGATTTTTGCTCTTACATGCACCGTCAACTGTGGGACGTTATATAGACAGGTGGGCCTTTCCAAATCATGTCCAATAAATGTTATTTACCCCCGGTGGACACCAATCAAGTTGTAGAAACACCTCAAGGATGATCAATGGAAACAGGATGCACCTAAACTTAAGTCTCATAGCAAAGGTTCTGAATACTGTTTTTGCTTTGTCATTGTGGGGTATTGTGTGTGGAATGATGAGGAAAAAATGTATTTAGTCCATTTTCGAATGAGGCTGTAACGTAACAAAATGTGGAAAAGTGAAAGGGTCTGAATACTTTCCGTATGTACTGAAAGGATGTGTGTGTTGTAGTCAGTATGGTATGCTCTCTCTCGAATAGGAAAATGATTGCAGACATTTTTGGTGACTCTGGCGATGAAGAGGGGGAAGAGTTTACGGTGAGTTGTACAAATCAAATTTTATTCGACACATGCTTCATGAACAACAGTGAAATGCTTACTTATGATATCTTCCCATCAATGCAGAGAGAAAGAAAATAGAGAAATAATAGCAAAGTCATTATATACACAGTGAGTAAAGATAACTTGGCTATATACATGGGGTCCCAGTACCAAGTCCATGTGCAGGGGTGTGAGGTAGATACAGTGCCTTCCAAAAGTAGTCAAACTCCTTGACATTTTGTTGTTACAAAATGGGATTAAAATGGATAGATTTATTTATTTTGAATCTACACAAAATACTCTGACGAAGTGAAAGAAATTATATATTTTTAAAGAATATTGAGAAATAAAACACAAATATACAGTATCTCTTAGTCTCTTAGAGCTTTGCACACCTGGATTGTACAATATTTGCCTGTTTTGTTTCTTAAAACTCTTATTGTTGATCATTGCTAGACAGCCATGTTCAAGTCTTGCCATAGATTTTCAAACCAATTCAAGTCAAAACGGTAACTATACCACTCAGGAACATTTGTCATCTTGGTAAGAAACTCCAGTGTAAATTTGGCCTTGTGTTTTAGGTTATTGTCCTGCTAAAAGGTGAATTTGTCTCCCAGTGTCTGTTGGAAAGCAGACTGAACTATTTATTTTTTGTAGGATTTTGCCTGTGCTTAGCTCTATAATGTTTATTTTCATCCCCCTTAAAAAACTCCCTAGTCCTTGCCGATGAAGAGCATACCCATAACATGATGCAGCCACCACCATGCTTGAAAGTATGTAGATTGGTATTCAGTGATGTTGTTAGATTTGCCCCGAACATAATGCTTTGTATTCATGACAAAACGTCTTTGTAGTGACTGGGTGTATTGATACACCATCCAAAGTATAATTTATAACTGACATGCACTGTCAACTGTGGGAATTTGTATATAGACAGGTGTGCCTTTCCAAATCCAATTCATAGAATTTACCACAGGTAGACACCAATCAAGTTGTAGAAACTTCTCAAGGATTATCAACGGAAACAGGGTGCACCTGAGTAAAAAGAGTCTGAATATTTATGTGAATAAGGTATTTCTGTTTTTAGTTAATAAATGGGCAAAAGTGTGTTAAAAAAATGTTTTTGCTTCGTCATTATGGGGTATTGTGTGAAGATTGAGTTTTATTTTAATCCATTTTAGAATAAGGCTGTAAGGTAACAAAAAGTGAAGTGGTCTGAATACTATCCCGAATGCACAGTAAGTTTGGTAGAAGATTGCAGCCTTTAAAAAAAAATCCTTTAAAAACACTTAGAATTCATTTGTTGCCAGCCTGGGATCATGCATTCCCCATAAAACACATTTACCCAAGAACCTTTATATTATTCAGTAACATCAAATACCGCCATAACGTAAAAAATTTGAAAAACACAGTGAACACAGTCCTTTCAGATCTATGAACACCAAGGGTCGGTTTCCCAATCATAGACCAAGTTTAATGTGTCTGGGAAACCGCCCCCAAAGGTTTAGGGACTCTCGGGAATTGTCTAAACACCGAAACTATAGCGCATCTGATTCAAATTCCCTGCGGCTGACGTTGTTGTTTCTGCACCAATATAGGGTTTCAATCAGGAGGATCTGGAGGGGGATAAGAGCCAATCTCAGGCCTCTGCGAAGAAAGGAATGGCAGATGACTCTGACTCTGATGAGGGCGTGGACAGGGGTGGTGGCCAAGAGTGAGTATCTCATGTATCTCAATGTTTTCAATCAGTCAATTTCCACTTGCCACTATACTTTCATTCTATAGTGGAGGCATGGCTGACTCTGTTTCTATTCAGCACCAGTTTCATGTCGGACTTCGACGTGATGCTGGCTCGTAAGAAGGCCCAGAGCGGGAAGCGCCGACGGAACCGGGACGGGGGAACATTCATCAGTGACGCTGATGACGTGGTCAGCGCTATGATCACCAAGATGACAGAAGCTGCAGAGGTGATGTTCTGGCCCCAAAATGTGTGTTCTGTCATAAGTCTTCACAATTCTGGTGTGGGTGTACCATTCTATGTGATTTACAGGAGGACAGAACACTGAACGCTCAGAAGAAGCCAGCGTTAAAAAAGCTGACCCTCCTCCCCACTGTAGTTATGCACCTAAAAAAGTGAGTCTATCCATGGCTCTCAATACTACCACAAGCCTAGTCTATAGACACTGAGTGTAGAAAACATTCGCAACACTGGCTCTTTCCATGACAGACTGACCAGGTGAAAGCTATGATCCTTTATCGATGTCACTTGTTAATTCCACCTCAATCTGTAGATCAGGGGTTCTTAAATGTTTTCAGCCTGGAACCCATATGAGAAATTCTCATCATTTCCTGAGACCCAAGCTTAGGAACGTATTAAACTATACGTAAATATTGGTACATTTCATTGCCCTTATGCCTAAAACAAATGCAATGTAGCCAAAAATGAATAACAATTAAATTAAATAGCCATATCCAATAGCTTTTCATGTTTATTTTCCCCCATTTAAAAACTCTTACATATCAGTCTGGGTTGGAACTGTTGCTGTTAAAATTCAATAAATAATTTAAATTCTGAACTGGAACAAACTGATTGATCACAGATACATAACAGAACTGACACATGGGCTTTTTGATAGTGCAACTGTAAGTAAATGATCAGGCTTACTGTACATCTTACTGTAGAAATTATTATCGAAAAAAAGTTTAGGTTGGAGCTGTTGCTGTTAAAATAGAAGTCGTCAGTTTTATTCTGAACTGGAACTGATTGATCCAGGCTGTATCACATCCTGACGCGATTGGGAGTCCCACAGGCGGCACGCAATTATCCCAGCATTGACCAGGTTTGGCCGCCATAGGCCATCATTGTAAATAAGAAATAGTTCTTAACTGACTCTCAGGCAGGCAGGAGACGGCTTCTTGCTGCAGATGAGCAACCCAGAACTGTGTGTGCATTTGTCTCAAAAAGTATCTGGCTTCAATCAGTTTATTCCAGTTCAGAATAAAAATGATGACTTTAACAGCAACAGTTCCAACGGAGACTAGTTTTCAACAATAATTTATATAGTAAAATGTACAGTAGGCCTGAATTTTTAATCTACATCTGTACTGTTACTTAGGGTTGCACTTATCAGTAGCTAGTTAGCTTGCTTTGGCTAACGTTAGCTATTAGCTGTGTACAAGGCCAGGGGATTGTTTTAAAGAGAAACTCTCATATACTACTATGAGAGTTATTATTCCCTTATTTCTGCTTATAACCTGTTTATAGAATTACAATGCCCTGCTAGCTGACTGACTTTTCCACTGTGGAAGCACTTTCCTGAAGCATTCTGTGCCCGGTTCTGAAATAATTCCCTGGGTACACCGTCACGCTGTGGATGTTTGGTCAGGACATGTCGTTATAGGAATTTGTTCATTTTGATTGACTCATTACTAAGCGCTTCCCCGAACAAAAAACATTGAGGGAGCTTCTCGTTATTTCTCGAAGTTTGTGTGAAAGAGGGAGAAACTCATCGGTGTTTTGGCTTTTCATGACGATTGAGCTCACTCAGAACTTGTGGCTAGCATGACACTATTTGATGGCGAGTCTGTGGCTGACAGCGCATCGTCTACTGCTGAACCACAACGCTGCAGCGTGTGTCGCGGAGTGATCTTGAACAAAACTGCAGAAAAAAGACCAGGGCATCTCCCTATCGCGCAGCTGCCAAACTGGGCAGAGACCGCAGTTGCACTTGGCCAAATCAATTCCAATAATTCATTAAATAATCATACATTTACTCTGACACATCACAACCCACCATTAACATACTTTAAGAAAGTCTGGTGTAGTTGAAGGGGAGGAGACGGGTTAAACACTGATTTTTAAGCCTCGAGACAATTGAGACATAGATTGTGTATATGTGCCATTCAGAGGTTGAATGGGAAGACAAAATATTAAAGTGCCTTTGAACGTGGTATGTTCCAGGCGCACCTGTTTGAGTGTGTCAAGAACTGCAATGCTGCTGTGTTTTCCATGCCCACAGTTTCCTGTTGGTGTCAAGACTAGCCCACCACCCAAAGGACATCTAGCTTTAGATACCTTGTAGAGTCCATTCCCAGATGAATTGAGGCTGTTCTGAGGGGAAAGGGGGCGGTGCAACTCAATATTTGGAAGGTGTTCCTAATGTTTTGTACACTGTGTGTGTGTGTGTGTGTGTGTATTACAGGAGGTTCGTGGCACCTTTTAATTAGGGAGGATGGGCTCGTGGTAATGGCTGCAGCAGACTGAGTAGAATAAAATCAGTAAATCAGAAGCGTAGTTTGATGCCATTACATTCATTCCGTTCCAGCCATTCTTATGAGCCATCTCCCCCCTCAGCAACCTCCACTGGTGTGTACAGTACCAGTCAAAAGTTTGGACACACCTACTCATTCAAGGGTTTTTATTTTCTAGATTGTAGAATAATAATGAAGACATAAACAATTAAATAACACATATGGAATCATGTAGTAACCAAAAAAGTGTTTCAAAATCTAAATATATTTTGTTTTGTATTCTTCAAAGAAGCCACCCTTTGCCTTGATGACAGCTTTGCACACTTGATATTCTCTCAACCAGCTTCATGAGGAATGCTTCAACAGTCTTGAAGGAGTTCCCTCATATGCTGAGCACTTGTTGGCTGCTTTTCTTTCACTCTGCGGTTCAACTCATCTCAAACCATCACAATAGGGTTGAGGTCGGTTGATTGTGGAGGCCAGGTGATCTGATGCAGCACTCATCACTCTCCTTGGTCAAATAGCCCTTACGCAGCCTGGAGGTGTGTTGGGTCATTGTCCTGTTGAGTCACTGACCATCACACCTCTTCCTCCATGCTTCATGGTGTGAACCACACGTACAGAGATAATCCGTTCACCTACCCTGCGTCTCACAAAGACACGGCGGTTGGAAGCAAAAATCTCAAATTTGGACTCATTTCCACCCGTCTAATGTCCATTGCTTGTGTTTCTTGACCCAAGCAAGTCTTCTTCTTATCGGTGTCCTTTAGTAGTGGTTTCTTTGCAACAATTCGGCCATGTTAACTCTAATTAACTTATCCTCTAGAGTAGAGGTAAAGCTGGGTCTTCCTTTCCTGTGGCAGTCCACATGAGCCCCAGTTTCACCATAGCGCTTGGTTTTTAAAACTGTTCTTGCAGAAACTTTCAAAGTTCTTGACATTTTTCAGATTGACTGACCATGTCTTTAAGTAATGATGGGCTGTCGTTTCTCTTTGCTTATTTGGACTGATCTTGCCATAATGTGGACTTGGTAAAACACCATCTTCTGTATACCACCCCTACCATGTCACAACACAACTGATTGGCTCAAATACATTATGAAGTAAAGAAATTACACAAATTAATTTTTAACAAGGCACACCTGTTAATTGAAATCCATTCCAGGTGGACTACCTCATGAAGCTGGTTGAGAGAATTCCAAGAGTGTGCAAAGCTGTAATCCAAGGCAAACGGTGGCTACTTGAAGAATCTCAAATATAAAATATATTTTGATTCGTGTAATACTTTCTTACTACATGATTCCATATACCTGTTTAATAGTTTGACTTCACTATTATTCTTCAATGTAGAAAATACAAAAAATAAAAGAACCCCTTTTGACTGGTGGTGTGTGTGTATACACATACAGTGCATTCGTAAAGTATTCAAACCCCTTGACTTTTTCCACATTTTGTTACGTTAGAGCCTTATTCTAAAACTGATTAAATTGTTTTCCCCCTCAAATCTACACACCATACCCCATGATGACAAAGCAAAAACAGGTTTTTAGAAATATTTTATAAAAAATATATAAGTATTCAGACCCTTAACTCAGTACTTTGTTGAAGAACCTTTGGCAGCGATTACAGCCTCGAGTCTTCTTCGGTATAACATTACAAGCATGACACACCTGTAATTGGGGAGTTTCTCCCATTCTTCTCTGCAGATCTTCTCAAGCTCTGTCAGGTTGGATGGGGAGTGTCGCTGCACAGCTATTTTTAGTTATTTCCAGAGATGTTCGATCAGGTTCAAGTCCTGCCTGGCTCGGCCACTCAAGGACATTCCGAGACTTGTCCCGAAGCCATTCCTGCATTGTCTTGGCTGTGTGCTTAGGGATGTTGTCCTGTAGGAAGGTGAACCTTTGCCCCAGTCTGAGATCTTGTGCGCTCTGGAGCAGGTTTTCATCAAAGACCTCTCTACTTAGCTCCGTTCATCCTTCCCTCCATCCTGACTAGTCTCCCAGTCCCTGCCGCTGATTAACATCCCCACAGCATGATGCTGCCACCTTTGCTTCATTGTAGGGATGGTGCCAGGTTTCATCCAGACATGACGCATGTCATTCAGGCCATAGAGTTAAATCTTGGCTTCATCAGACCAGTTAATCTGGTTTCTAATGTTCTGAGAGTCTTTAGGTGCGTTTTGGCATACTCCAAGTGGGACATTTTTGTGTACCCTTCCTCCAATCTGTGCCTCGACACAATCTTGTCTCAGAGCTCAACTGACAATTCCTTCGACCTCATGGCTTGGTTTTTGCTCTGACATGCACTGTCAACTGTGGGACCTAATACAGACAGGTGTGTGCCTTTCCAAATCATGTCCAATCAATTGAATTTATCACAGGTGGACTCCAATCAAGTTGTGGAAACAGGATGCATCTGAGCTCAACTTCAAGTCTCATAGCAAAGGGTTTGAATACTTATGTAAATAAGGTATTTATGTTTTTTATTTAATGTTCAACTATTTCTTTTAAAAAAAAGAAACATTTTTGCCTTGTAGATTGTTTAATACATTTTTGAATAATGCTGTAATGTAACAAAATGTGGAAAAAGTCAAGGGGTCTGAATACTTTCTGAAGGTAGTGTGTGTGTGTTTGTATACACTATACCGTTCAAAAGTTTGGGGTCACTTAGAAATTTCCTTTAAAAAAAAAATGTTATGTCCATTAAAATAACATCAAATTGATCAGAAATAGTGTAGACATTGTTAATGTTGTGTCAGCTTCATTAAATAGTACCCGTGAAACACCAGTCTCAACTTCAACAGTGAAGAGGCGACTCCAGGATGCTGGCCTTCAACTGGCAGCTTCATTAAATAGTTTTCAGCTGTGCTAACATAATTGCAAAAGTGTTTTCTAATGATCAATTAGCCTTTTAAAATGACAAACTTGGATTAGCTAACACAATGTGCCATTGGAACACATGAGTGATGATTGCTGGTAATGGGCCTCTGTATGCCTTTGTAAATATTCCATAAATCTGCCGTTTCCAGCTACAGTAGTCATTTACAACATTAACTATGTCTACACTGTATTTCTGATCAAAAACAAGGACATTTCTAAGTGACCCCAAACCTTTGAACGGATGTGTGTGTGGACAATTCTTGATACACAAAGGAAATTGTTCAGCGTGAAGACCCCAGTAGTGTTGCAGATCTTGACACTTAAACAGGTGCGCCTGCAACTTACTACCATACCCCGTTCAAAGGTACTTTTATCTTTTGTCTTGCCCATTCACCCTCTGAGTGGTATACATACGCAATCCATGTCTCAAGGCTTTAAAAAAAAGATTTCTTTAACCTGTCTTCCTCCCCTTCGTCTCTACTGATTTTGAAGTGGATTTAACAAGAGATATCAATAAGGGATAATAGATTCACCTGGTCAGTCTGTCATGGAAAGAGCAGGTGTTCTTAATGTTTACTGTGTACTTGGTGTGTGTATTTATAGTACCAGTCAAGTTTGGACACCTACTCATTCCAGGTTTTTTTTTTGTTGCTCTTTTCTACATTGTAGAATAATATTGAAGACATCAACACTATGAAATAACATATGGAATCATGTAGTAACCAAAAAACTGTTGAACAGATCAAAATATATTTTATATTCGAGATTCTTCAAGTAGCCACACTTTGCCTTGATGACTTCATTGCACACTTGGCATTCACTCAACCAGCTTCATGAAGTCGTCTCCTGGAATGCATTTCAATTAACAGGTATGCCTAGTTAAAGTCAATTTGTGGAATGTTTTCCTTAATGAGTTTGAGCCAATCAGTTGTGCTGTGACAAGGTAGGGGTGGTATACAGGAGATGGCCCTATTTGGTAAACGACCAAGTCCATATTATGACAAGAACAGCTCAAATAAGCAAAGAGAAACGACAGTCCATCATTACTTTATGACATGAAGGTCAGTCAATCTGGAATATTTCAAGAACTTTGAAAGTTTCTTCAAGCGCAGTCACCAAAACCATCAAGCACTACGATGAAACTGGCTCTCATGAGTACCGTCACAGGAAAGGAAGACCTAGAGATCAAATCAAAGTTTATTTGTCACGTGCGCTGAATACAACAGTGAAATGCTATAACCAATAGTGCAAAAAATGTATTAGGTGAACAATGGGTAGGTGAAGAAATAAAAACAACAGTAAAAAAAACAGGCTGTATACAGTAGCAAGCCTATAAAAGTAGTGAGGCTATAAAAGTAGCGAGGCTACGTACAGACACCGGTTAGTCGGGCTGATTTGGTGTAGTATGTACATGTAGGTATGGTTAAAGTGACTATGCATATATGATGAACAGAGAGTAGCAGCAGCGAAAAAGAGGGGTTGGGGGGGCACACAATGCAAATAGTCCGGGTAGCCATTTGATTACCTGTTCAGGAGTCTTATGGCTTGGAGGTAAAAACTGTTGAGAAGCCTTTTTGGCACTCTGGTACCGCTTTCCATGCGGTACTAGAGAGAACAGTCTGTGGCTGGGGTCTTTGACAATTTTTAGGGCCTTCCTCTGACACCGCCTGATATAGAGGTCCTGGATGGCAGGCAGCTTCGCCCCAGTGATGTACTGGGCCGTATGCACTACCCTTTGTAGTGCCTTGCGGTCAGAGGCCGCGCAATTGCCGTACCAGGCAGTGATGCTCTCGATGTTGTAGCTGTTGGACCTTATGAGGATCTCAGAACCCATGCCAAATCTTTTTAGTTTCCTGAGGGGGAATAGACTTCATGACTATCTTGGTGTGTTTGGACCATTCTAGTTAGTTGTTGATGTGGACACCAAGGAACTTGAAGCTCTCAACCTACTCCACGACAGCCCTGTCGACGAGAATGGGGGGATGCTCGGTCCTCCTTTTCCTGTAGTCCACAATCATCTCCTTAGTCTTGGTTACGTTGAGGGATAGGTTGTTATTCTGGCACCACCCGGCCATGTCTCTGACCTCCTCCCTATTGGCTGTCTCGTCGTTGTCGGTGATCTGGCCATGCAGTCGTGGGTGAACAGGGAGTACAGGAGGGGACTGAGCACGCACCCCTGGGGGACTCCAGTGTTGAGGATCAGCGTGGCAGATGTTGCTACCTACCCTCACCACCTGGGGGTGGCCTGTCAGGAAGTCCAGGATCCAGTTGCAGAGGGAGGTGTCTAGTCTCAGGATCCTTAGCTTAGTGATGAGCTTTGAGGCTACTATGGGGTTGAACGCTGAGCTGTAGTCAATGAATAGCATTCTCACAAGTGTTCCTTTTGTCCAGGTGGGAAAGGGCCGTATGGAGTGCAATAGAGATTGCATCATCTGTGGATCTGTTTGGGTGGTATGCAAATTGGAGTGGGTCTATGGTTTCTGGGATAATGGTGTTGGTGTGAGCCATAACCAACCTTTCAAAGCACTTCATGGCCACAGACATGAGTGCTACGGGTCTGTAGTCATTTAGGCAGGTTGCCTTTTTGTTCTTGGGCACAGGGACTATGGTGGTCTGCTTGAAACATGTTGGTATTACAGACTCAATCAGGGACATGTTGAAAATGTCAGTGAAGACACCTGCCAGTTGGTCAGCACATGCACGGAGCACACGTCCTGGTAATCCGTCTGGCCCCGCAGCCTTGTGTATGTTGACCTGTTTAAAGGTCTTACTCACGTTGGCTACGGAGATCGTGATCACACAGTCGTCTGGAACAGCTGATGCTCTCATGCATGCCTCAGTGTTGCTTGCCTTGAAGAGAGCATAGAAGTGACTTTGGACAGTTAACTCTAATGAACTTATCTCCTGCAGCGGAGTTGAGATTTCTGGTTCCAACCGCTGTGTCTTTGTGAGATGCAGAGTAGGTGAATGGATGATCTCTGCATGTCTGGTTCTCTCTGGGAAGCATGGAGATGGTGTGGGAGTGCTTTGCTGGTGACACTGTCTGTGATTTATTTAGAATTCAAGGCACACTTATTCAGCATGGCTACCACAGCGATACGCCATTTCGTCTGGTTTGCGCTTCGTTGGGACTATCATTTCCTTTTCAACAGGACAATGACCCAACACATCTCGAGGCTGTGTAAGGGCTATTTGACCAAGAAGAGTGATTGTAGTGCTGCATCAGATGACCTGGCCTACACAATCATCTGACCTCAACCCAATTTGGGATGAGTTGGACTGCAGAGTGAAGGAATAGCATCCAATAAGTGCTCAGCAAATGTGGGAACTCATTCAAGACTGTTGGAAAAGCATTACAGGTGAAGATGGTTGAGAGTGCCAAGAGTGTGCAAAGCCTTTATCAAGGCAACGGGTGGCTACTTAGAAGAATCTAAAATATAAATGTTTTCTTTAACACTTTTTTTTGGTTACTACTTGATTCTATATGTGTTGTTTCATAGTTTTGATGTCTTCACTATTATTCTACAATGTAGAAAATAGTAAAAAAATGAAATATAAAAAAAATCCCTTGAATGAGTAGGTGTGTCCAAACTTTTGACTGGTACTGTGTGTGTATATGTGTTTGTATGAGTATAGGTGTACGTACAGTTGAAGTCGGAAGTTTACATGCACCTTAGCCAATTACATTTAAACTCAGTTTTTCACAATTCCTGACATTTAATCCTAGTCAAAATTCCCCGTTTTAGGGCAATTAGGATCACTAATTTTATTTTAAAAATGTGAAATGTCAGAATAATAGTAGTGATTAATTTCAGCTTTTTTTCTTGGCTGATTTCTTTTGATTTCCCCATGATGTCAAGCAAAGAGGCACTGAGTTTAAAGGTAGGCATTGTACACCTCGAATTGTGACGCAGTGAATTATAAGTGAAATAATCTGTCTGTAAACAATTGTTGGAAAAATTACTTGTCATGCACAAAGTAGATGTCCTAACCGACTTGCCAGAACTTTAGTTAACAAGAAATTTGTGGAGTGGTTGATAACGAGTTTTAATGACTCTCAACCTTAGTGAATGTAAACTTCCGACTTCAACTGTATGTGTGTGTTTTATATATATAACTCTGACTGAATGATTTAGAGTTTAATTTAAAATGGTGTACCATTGAGTTTACATATAGCACTTAGGTGATTTGGTCTTTTGGATGCGTATATGGTCTGACATGTGTGTGCGTTCAGGCAAGACCTTAAGGAGACGTTCATCGACAGCGGGGTGATGTCGGCTATCAAGGAGTGGATCGGCCCGTTGCCAGATAAGAGTCTTCCTGCACTCAAAATCAGAGAGGATCTCCTCAAGATCCTCCAGGAAGTAAGTGCCAGGGATTCCATTTCCGCAACCCCCGCCCAGACATCACCATGGTTTTTAATCTTTATAAAGACCTGTGTTTTCAAATGGTTGTCTGTTCTCCCCCCCAGCTCCCCAGTGTGAGTCAGGAGACTCTCAAACACAGCGGGATAGGTCGAGCCGTCATGTTCCTATACAAACACCCCAAGGAGTCGCGCCCCAACAAGGACCTCGCTCTCAAACTCATCAGTATGTCCCCTACATACCTATACTCAAAAACATAAAATGTGCATTCAATAATGTGCGTTTGGCTGAAGTAATAGCTGACCAATGTCTGACTGAGTCAAGTAAAGAATGAATTAGGTCATTAAAGGGTTTTAAAAATTCTCATTTTCACTCAACTGTTTCATAGCGTTGTTTTTTTCCCCAAGTTCCAGCAGCTTCTAGTTAGCATGTAGCAATGGGACACGGCCCCTCTGTAGAGATTTGTGTAGAGGTTTGTTTGTTTGTTTGAGTGTTGGTGTTATTGCTCCAGTATTTGGTATTGCTACTTCCTGTGTCTGTACAGATGAGTGGTCCAGGCCCATCTTTGGCCTGACATCTAACTACAAGGGCATGACGCGTGAGGAGAGACAACAGAGAGACCTCGACCAGCAAATGCCGCAAAAAAGACGCCTCAGGTAAATGTGCGCGCACACACCCCGGGATTTCCATTAGGACATTGTAGAGCTGGAAAACGTGACCAGAAAGATTTTTTTTGTTTGTTCTGAACCTACAGTGCCTCTGGAAAGTATTCAGACACCTTGACTTTTTCCACATTTTGTTATGTTACAGCCTTATTCTAAAATGGATTTAAAAAAGAAACAATCCTCAGCACCCCATAATGACAAAGCGAAAACAGTTTTTTAAAGAAAATTTAGCAAATTTATTACAACCAAAAAAAAATGGATACCTTATTTAGATAAGTATTCAGACCTTTGATATGAAACTTGAAATTGAGGTCGGGTGCATCCTTGAAATATTTCAACAACTTGATTGAAGTCCACCTGTGGTAAATTAAGTTGATTGGACATTATTTGGAAAGGCACACACCTGTCTATATAAGGTCCCACAGTTGACAGTGCATGTCAGAGCAAAAACCAAGCCATGAGGTACAGATCTGGGGAAGGGTTCAAAAACATTTCTCCAGCATTGAAGGTCCGCAAGAACACAGTGGCCTCCATCATTCTTAAATGGAAGAAATTTGGAACCACCAAGACTCTTCTTCGTACTGGCTGCCTGGCCAAACTGAGCAATCAGGGGAGACGGGAGGTGACCAAGAACTTTGAAGATTGAACTATTTCGCCTGAATGCCAAGCGTCTGGAGGAAACCTGGCACCATCCCTACGGTACAGCATGGTGGTAGCAGCATCATGCTGAGATGTTTTTTAGCAGCAGGGTCTCTGAGACTAGTCAGGATCGAGGAAAAGATGAACGGAGCAAAGTACATAAAGCTCCTTGATGAAAACCTGCTCCAGAGCGCTCAGGACCTCAAGCTGGGGTGAAAGTTCACCTTCCAACAGGACAACAACCCTAAGCTACACAGCCAAGACGACGCAGGAGTGTGGCCCAGCCAGAGCCCGTACTTGAACCCAATCGATCATCTCTGGAGAGACCTGAAAATAGCTGTGCAGCAAAGTTCCCCATCCAACTTGACGGAGCATGAGAGGATCTGCGGAGAAGAATGTGAGAAATTCTCCAAATACAGATGTGCCAAGCTTATAGCATCATACTAAAGGCTGTAATCGCTTCCAGATGTGCTGGAACAAAGTACTGAGGGAAGGGTCTGAATACTTATGTAAATGTGTGTTTCAGTTTTTTTTATTTAAATACATTTGCCAACATTTCTAAACACCTGTTTTTGCTTTTTCATTGTGGGGTATTGTGTGTAGATTTGATAAATGTTTTTGATAACGATATTGCATATCAAAATGGAAAGTCAAGGTGTCTGAATACTTTCCTAATGCACTGAATGTAATATATACTGTGTCTGTAAAATGTGTATAATCTTTTGTTATTTGTATATCCCAACATTACGCTTCGCTCAACTCTCCCATCCATCTCTGAACACCATCCAGTTTTGATTTCTATTTGTCATGTATTTTTCAGTGGTGCTGTGATATTTCACAAAAGTTCTGAGTCGAGGCTCATTATCTTTTTAATTTGAATTTTAAATAGCTGTGGATTGTTTGAAATCACAAGCAGTTTGGATAGCGCTCCTGGCAATAGCCCTAGCTGATTATTGAGTTGCGGCTGTCAGTGAAAAGCATCTGAAATATGTGTGCCGATAGTGTCTTGAATATTATTATTTAGTTGATGGCAGTTGTTTCATTGTGTATCTTGTTTGCCCTGTTATTTATTTTCTATTAATTAGACATTTTAGCATTCTCATTCTCGAAGTTGAAATGTTGTTCACGGAGTTCACTACCTGCTAAGGTTACACGGTTTATTTTATAACCATAATTTATGAGATGCATCCATTTTTTCATTGTCTTTTGTTTGTAGTGCTCCATGTGAGTGATGAGGATGTCTGGTATCTCTGTCCTCCATAATGTTGAGGAAGTACGTGCACCTGATTTTTTTAACATCCATTGCGAATGATAATATATTACAATTATAGTTCCTCACAGTAAGCTATTTTGAATGATCTTATCAACGGTCTCCCCCTCGATAATCACCAATCCTGTGTGTGAAAGAGCAATGGAAGTTCTAGGCCTACTGCTGCATTGTCCTATAGGCTATGAGTTCCATGCGCTCATTTCTTCAGCTGCCAATGGATCAAGATGTATTAATGTGTCTATATGGCAGAGGCTGGTGAACTCGCATTAGTTGACTTTTAACTTTCAGATTTATATAATTTTAATTCCGATTTTTATGATTAACCACTTGACAATGATTTTAAGGAACGAAAACATTATTATTCCAATGAAAATGTTCCACGAAAATGCTCCTATCAAAATCAAAACTAGCGCGCAGTATGGTAGAAATGGTTGGATAAATTGCTTGCTTCCTCAACTTGAAACTCGGGCACTGCCTATGAAAGCTTTATAAAATAATTTCCTCCCAAGTTTCTATGCTTGAATTTAGCCAATAGGCTACTTTGAAGCAAGGTAAGACGTACATCAAAGTATGAAATAAATTCAGGTTTCAAACAATTAAGTATGTTTTCATAATGCACACTGCCTCTAGCTCATATTGTGAATTGGTGGGTGATGCGCTGATTAGCCTGTTTCCTGCACTTGAATGGTAAATAGTTGTGCTTCAATTTCGAGTTGAGAAATAAAAATAGTAGTCCTTTTTCAACCGTGCACCAAAAGGGTTTTAAACAGGCCATTGCATTTAGAATTGTTGCGCAGTAAATGGGTTTATTATAAAAGCAGGTTTTACTCCAGCTGGGGAGCTGCAGGAGAAATCCTGCACAATATAGGCTGTGATAGTTGGATAAATAAGATACTAATGGAAATACACACAGGCCAATTTAATTCCACTAAATTATGCAAATGAACCTATAGACCGATAAGCGAGACTGTCATATGTATTTACGTCAACTGGTATTTTCATCAAATAATAAAACGCATTATTTTGCAATGGGATTTTGTTTCTCCCGGCCATTTTTGTCGGCTTCATTTTTTTTCAGCAAATGAAGGCGGGGGAATGGTAACCCCAACACACACTCATTGATGTCCCACACATACACTCACTTGTTATACAATATACCCCCTTAAACACATGCATGCAGTTGTCTCGTGTGATCCCAGTAGACATGGTCTGTTCACTCCAACCAGCCCCCTCCAACCCTTTCCAGCTCATTGTCCCACTGTTCCTATCTATTCCCCCTGCCTGTCCTCTATTCACCTACTTTTCAGTCCTCACACTTCTCATTTCACTGTGTCACTCTGCTCATCTTTGTCAAATCCCCCTCTCTCTCCATGACTTGTCTACTCCATGACTTGTCTACTCCCCCCCCCCCCCCCAGTCAGCCCCAAAAGGTGGAGAGGTCCAAGGAACCGGATGTCTTCTCCCCGCAGCAACTCAGGTTCAGTGTGGTTGCATGATTGCTCCGACACAGGAGTGACTTTGGCTGCAGTCAGATTCCCCCCCCCAGGTTGTTATATCTGGTGATGTTTTTCCCCCCCAGAGACAATGATAGGTGTTGGTATGAATGATGGTAGAGGAGTCAGATTGAGCCTCGAGTTACTGAGGCTTTGTTGTGAGTATGGCTTCATTTTGAGCAGTGTTGAGGGTTAAGACTGGCTTCTTTGTAAGCGTATTGTTTGTGTGGGAGATTCCCTTAATTTTAACCGTGTTGGATCAGTGTTTGCTGTTGTAACTCTTACCATGTCTGTCAGAAGCTAAAACGCGTCACTGGGCCAGGGCTTCGATCTTGGCACAAAGCAGAGTATAGCTATGGATCGCTTCCTCAGTTAGCAGTGAAGGTTGTCTGGCCACTTGACCTTTTTAACCCTAACCTCAGTGTACATCATATCCTCTTGCTTTTCAAATGACATCTCTCTCCAGTTCAGGAATAAACATCTTAGTTTTTTTGGTGTTTCTTCATGTAGCCTGTCTGTAGCCAGTACGTTTTGTTTGGGTGTGCATTGTGTGTTGATAGAGTTCAATGCTTTATTGAGACACTTATTTTAGGACCTAAAGAACGGAGTCATTTCTGGCAGCACACAGCAGGGCAGTACATGAGTGACATTCAGAGTAAATTTGCTATAACCCATTTCATGAAATGTTATATACACAACTCGAGAGTAATGTACTCTCGACAGAGCGGGTAATTCCACCAAAGCAGTGCCAATAGGGGGGCCGATTTACAGTCATCTATCAAAATGTTTTCTGAGTATATAATCACCGTAGAGTTTCGAAACCCAGAGGCGCAACATCTTGAGACTTCCTGGGAACGCTTGCCAAACTGTCCAAGCAAACCAGGCCGGGGTTTGGTGTTTGAGAAGTCAATGAGAGAAGGGGGAAAATTCTTCCTAAGTTGATAATTTTCTTGAAATCTAAAGGCACAACCTAGACTTGAGCCAATGTCTTAAGTAGTTATTACTTCAACCTTGTGAAAGTGACCAACGGACACGTTTTAATTTGAGTCAAAAACAACATATCAAAGGAGTGCCTTTTGATATGACATGCAGCACATGCGCAGTTCGGCGCAAGACGACCGTTAGACCCGATGACGTGTTTCTGCGCATGAGCTTAGCTAGCCAATGTCACCATGACATCGCTTACAATTCTCAAACACTAACCTTTGAACAGGAAAGTGGCAGTAACGGCATGTGTTAAGACCAGTGTGCAAAGTGCTAGCTGCACCCTTACTGTTTGTTAAACTGTGTGTGGCCAGGTCAGTCAGTGGTCACTCAGACTCTGTCTCTCTTCCCATCTCTCTCCTCTCTCTCTCTCTCTCTCTCTCTCTCTCTCTCTCTCTCTCTCTCTCTCTCTCTCTCTCTCTCTCTCTCTCTCTCTCTCTCTCTCTCTCTCTCTCTCCCAACAGCTCAGGGGGACAGACTCCTCATAGAGACCTGGAGAAAGTGCTGACGGGAGAAGAGAAGTGAGTAGTGACCTTGGTGTTCACATGTTGTGTCTGAGTCCGTTGTCTGTGTTGCTCTTTGCTGACACCCCTCCTGTGTTTGTTGCCCGACAGAGCTCTGCGCCCAGGCGACCCTGGTTTCTGTGCCCGGGCCAGGGTGCCCATGCCATCCAACAAGGACTATGTTGTGCGGCCCAAATGGAACGTGGAGAGCGAGTCCAGAGCAGTGAGTGTTTGTCCGTCCAGCTGTCTGCCTGGGAGAAGGGAGGAGAAAGGATAGTTTTCCCATTTCTTTTAACTGTATAAATCAGACCAGTTTTCTTCTCCAACCTGAAATCCTTGATTCCAGACATAACCGTTTCTAGGTCATTTTTAGCTAAGTTACCTTAGTTGTGACTGAACTGGGTCTGTTAGATGTTTTGTCAATACATGACGTGGGCATCGGTAAGGAGCTGAATGTGATTGGTTCCTGACTGTAGACGAGCATTAAGAAAGGGATAAGCCGATTGGAAAAGCACAAACGTCGCATCGCCCAGCAGAGGTCACAGCGGCGCATCACAGCGGTGAAGATCAATGTGGATGGCAATGGCATGCCCCTGTAATTCCTACTGTCACCACACGGGGCAGTAAGTGCCACCTGCATGTCTTTTGCTGGTCCTTGTTTGGACAAAGTTGCCCATTGAAACTGATCTTAGGTCAGTTAATTGTTACCCCCACTAATGGTGAAGGTTGAGAATGAGAGAAGGTAAGCTTCTACCCAGGGCCACTGTGTGCAGTGTGGACTGGAGAGCAACCATACCACCACTTACCAATTCAAACTGTTCTGCACACTGTTGCCCAGCTGCCTAATGAATGAATAAATGAATCCCCTGTTTAAAACATAACACACAGTACTACACTGTTTGAGCTGTGACATTTGAACTTCCCTGGTTTTAAGACATTTGGCTATACCATTGTTGCTTGAGTTTGTGCCCAGCATGGTTGGAATGTGTTCCTAATCAACTTAGTGTTCAGAGTTTTAAATACTATGGTTACGAAACTTAATGAGAAATATCAGGTCGACAGAACATTCCAAATTTGATGCGCGTGTGTGTGTCAATAACCTTGCTCGCTAGGCTTGTAGTGGTACTACCACTGTCCAATATTGTGGCAAAGACTCACTGTATTTTGGTGAATGTTTGCGACAGAGTAGTTCCACTTTCCTGTCTCTCCTTTTATAATCCTCTCCTCCCTCTGTCTCCCAGGCCCCGGTTAAGAAGGGTATGTCACGGGTGGACAAACAGTTGCGTCGCTTCGCTGACATAAAGCGTATGACGAAGACTGGCCACGCGGTGAAGATCAGCGTCCAGGGCAACCGGATGCCCCTCTGATTTACATTTTCTCTTTTTTTCTTTTTTTTAACCTTTTTCGGCTAGGTTGAAAGCATAGCTTTCAATACATAGCTTTTACTGATCTAATAATATCAGAGCTGTGATTATTCCAAGGAAGGAAGGGAGGATGGAAGGATGCAATTATTTAAATCATTTCATTAGGGCCCGGATCCCAGTTCTGTGTGCTTTAGCCAACTCCTCTAACTTGACGATGGTGCATGACGATGGTCAAAGCGGTTTGCTGAAGCACATAGATGAGACCATGCTATCGTCAAACCCCCCTCAGGCCAGCCTGAATGTATGATAGTGGTGTGGCTTCACCGTCTGTTTGGCCTTCGGTCCTCTAGAGATTCAATACGGAGTGTGGAAGATTGGTGTTATAGCACGATTTTAAGGTAATTTGCAGTTGTGTCGACATGCAGCACGTTGGCCTTAAATTTCTATAGCGCGGATTTTCCATGCTCTGTATTGAATGTACGTTAGGCCTTTGTTTTACTTTGTTTCTGAAGAAGCTGTACAGACCTAGGAGCTGCCTGTATGTCTTGACTGTGTGCCGGTTGTTTCCGAAGTTACTTTCATAATAAAGAGGGTTTCACCAGATCTCTAGGTCATCTTTATTTGAAACGTTACCTATGGCCTTGAGCTAGATTCCTCTCAATCTCATTTGGCCACTGTTGATGTCTTAAAAACAAACAAACAAACAAAAGATACATTGATTGGAGTGAACTATCACTTTAATGCACAATAAGTAGTTTGAAATAATTCAAACTACTTATTGCTAGTGGCAACTTATGTACTTTCACGAAACACTCCAACAAACTCCATTTAACAGCCCTAAAACTTGAAGCTTTGTATTACTTTGGTGGAAATCTTTTTAAACGGGGTGGTGAAACTGATCAAGTGCTCTCAGAACCAAATCTTACCTGGTTAATAATGTGCACAGTTTGTGTGTAAATGATGTTATTCACAATAAATGAAATAAGGTAACTGAAGCACCAGGGTCATGTTCAGTGAATTTAAAACAGTCAGAATAATGCAATGAATTGAGCTGACATGATTCCCAATTTTACATCATGACAGAAAATCCGGTCTTCAAAATGCATTTATCTAAACACATTGTTGCATTGTATTCTCCTGAACTCACCCCAGGTGCAATTTATATTTCATAATGCACTCAGGCATTTCTGTAAATCTGAAAGGATTGGATGCATCCTAAAATTCCCTCAGAGGTCAATTACAAGCTATTACTGTATTGCTAATACCTTGTTGGGGCTAGGGTTTGACTTGGAATTCATCATCAGCGCTCCTAATTTGGGCCTTACCCTTGTCCCCCAACACTTCGATCTTTGCAGGTGTGTCAGCAATATAGTAAAGGTCACCACTAAACTGCTTGCACCTATCCAGACCCTTCAGATGATCAGAGCTGCAATCATTGAAGGGTCAAGGGGTAGGGAATGAATTGGGATTGTCTCCGAGCTGCACCTCATTTATGTGTACTGTTATGCACCTGCCTTTCTATAGTATCTTGTATCCAGTGCAGGTAGTTCCCTAGCCGGGTGTAGATGCCATACTTCCCCTTGGCGGTACACTTCTCCCCCCAGCTCACCACCCCTGTGAGGAACCAGGTACCGCGGTAGTTGACCACAAAGGGACCCCCACTGTCCCCACTGCAGGCATCCAAGCTGGCCTCCAGGTAGCCCGCGCAGAACATGTTGTCCGTGATGACCTGCTCCGTGGAGCCGATGCACTTCTGCTGGTCGACCACGGGCAGAGCGACTTTCCTCAGGAAGCGTGAGGAGTGCCCCAGGTACCGTGTGGCGCCCCAGCCTGTGACCATGCCCCTCACATCCTCCCGCTGGAGATGGCTGGCCAGCTGACCATTGGGAAGGCAGGCGGGTACCGCCACGGGGCTCAGCACCACGGGGGAAGAGAGGTAGACTAGAGCAATGTCGCTATCGAAGGTGTAGTCGTGGAAGTGAGGGTGGACGACGACCTTGGCCACCTTAATCTTCTGCTCATCTGGGTCGTGACGCTGCTTGTCATAGTCCCCTGTAAATCAGACAGACAGTTTAAACAGGCACAGTGGATCATCATGATCGACAAGTTACACTCAATTCAAACTGCTGGAGCATTCAACAGTGTGCTCACTACTTCTAAACACGGGATCACATAGTCTCACCGATAGTCACATGGTCAGGGGTTTTATGCATGCAGTGTGCAGAACTGACCACCCAGCGCTGACTGATCAGAGTTCCCCCGCAGAAGCCATATCCATCCTCCCTACAGAGCATGACCTGCAGGGTCATGGAACAGGTAGGACTAGTATTAGGGGTATACCACAAACACTATTATCATCATACACTACATGCCCTATGATTTATGAGATTGCAGTGGCCTGCAGTGCCACTGACGCCTTCCACGGTTCTGTCAGTAGGACACGCCATAGAAATCCGCCTTGTAACCAGAGACAACTTACTCATTGGACTTATTCAGGGGCCTCACTTTTACAATTTTCTACATTTCTGCAATATGTTTCTTAGACCACGACAATGCAGTTTTTAAAGCCGCTCCCTCCAGCACACTTACTCCCCCCTCCACTATTTCACTTTGTTCTGGACTGTTTCTTCCAATTTGTGCCTACTGAACCCTGCTTACCACCCCTTTAGCCCTGTGTGTTGTAGGCCTACCTGCCATGGGCTTCCTCCCTGCCTCTCCAACTGCCCTCCTACTATCCGGGTGTCTTCATTAACGTCCTCCATGTACTTGGTGCTGTTCCCCCCTGGCTGGATTGAGTTAATCGCAAGTAGGGTGGAGGTCGAGTTCCTTTCCCCCTCCGTGGTGATAGTGAGGTTCATGTCAGAGTGGCGGAAGGTCGGGGTGAAGGGCACGGACTCGTCCAGTAGAGAGCGGCGCAGTGAAGCCTCACTCTGCTTCTTCCCACAAGGGAACGCCACTGGCAATGACAATGTACAGTATAACCATCACATTGACTTGACACCTCATTCAGGGGTTTTTCTTTTTACTATCTTCTATATTGTAAAATAATAGTAAAGACGTCAACTATGAAATGACATTTGAAATGACATGTAGTAACCAAAAAAAGTGTTGAACAAATCAAAAGATATTTTCATTTTCCTTGACAGCTTTGTACACTCAGCATGTGTGCCTTGTTAAATGTTCATTTGTGGAATTTCTGTCATCAATGCGTTTGAGCCAATCAGTTGTGTTGTGACAAGGGCAGGGGTGGTATACAGAAGATGGCCCTATCTAGTAAAAGACCAACTCAAATAAGCAAAGAAACAATAGTCTATCATTGACTGACTTCATGTCTTAGTCATCTGAAAAATTTCAAGAACTATTCTTCATGTGCAGTCGCAAAAACCATCAAGCGGTATGATGAAACCGGCTCTCATGAGGAGCGCCACAGGAAAGGACGACCCAGAGTTTCCTCTGCTGCAGAGAATAAGTTAGAGTTAACTGCACCTCCAGATAAATGCTTCACAGAGTTCAAGTAAAAGACATCTCAACATCAACTGTTCAGAGGAGACTGTGTGAATCAGGTGTTCATGGTCAATTTGCTGCAAAGAAACCACTACCAAAGGACACCAATAAGAAGAAGAGAGTAGGTGAATGGATGATCTCTGCAAGTGTGGTTCCCACTGTGAAGCATGGAGGAGGAGGTGTGACAGTGTCACCAGAAAAGCACCCGACACCGTCTGATTTATTTAGAATTCAAGGCACACTTAACCAGCATGGCTACCTCAGCATTCTGCAGTGATACGCCATCCCATCTGCTTTGTGCTTAGTGGGATTATCAATTGTTTTTCAACAGGACAATGATCCAAAACACACCTCCAGGCTGTGTAAGGGCTATTTAACCAAGGAGAGTGGAGTGCTGCATTAGATGACCTGGCTTCCACAAACACCCAACCTCAACCGAATTGAGATGGTTTGGGATGAGTTGGACTGCAGAGTGAATGAGAAGCAAGTGCTCAGGATATGTTGGAAGACTGTTGGAAAATAATTCCTCATGAAGCTGGTTGAGAGGATGCCAAGAGTGTGCAAAGCTGTCATCAATTCAAAGGGTGGCTACTTTGAAGAATCTAAAATAGAAAATATATTTTGATTTAACACTTTTTTTGGTTACTACATGATTCCATATGTTATTTCATAGTTTTGATGTCTTCACTATTATTCTACAATGTAGAAAATAGTCAAACATAAATAAAAACCCTTGAATGAGTAGGTGTGTCCAAACTTTTGACTGGCACTATGTTTTTCAGTGCTTAGTCTACCTGTTTCAGAGCAGGTCTTGCCATCCTCATCTAACTGATAACCCTCTGCACAGCTGCACTGGACCCCTGTGGTGCGCTCCTGGTTGGTGCAGTAATGCAGACAGCCTCCATTTTTAAACTGGCACTCAAACACCTCTGGAGGAAAAGAGCAAAGTTTCTGGTATTAGAAGAGTAGAATAGAATTGACTCCTTAATTGTATTTTATTGAGCAGGCATTTAGCTGTCTTTTAAGGTGGTCATTTGAAACCTGAAGGGGTCCTACAGTGTCAATAAAAAATAGCTTATAAATATTTCCTATAAGTACAGTAATTAGTTTGCTAGCTAGGTTTTTTATTAGACGTCACAATTCTATTGTTTAATATGTTGTTTTTCCCTTAACTGTATGTGAGTAAAATGTGAATGTAAAGTAAGTTCTGCAAGTGGTTTTCCAACAACTGTTGTAAGTGAATGCGGTGAAGTCACATTCACAAAAGAATCCTCCGTGTCGTACAATGGTTGTCGACCAGAGGAGGCTGGTGGGAGGCGCTATGGTTAAATAAAAGGACAGGTTCATTGTAATGACTGGAATGGAATAAATGGAACTGAGTCAAATGTAATTTTCATACATTTGATCTGTTTAATACCATTCCATTTATTCCATTCCAGCCTCCTATAGATCCTCCCACCAGCTTCCTCTGTGGTGGAATCTCCAGTGTGAACGGCACCAGTACTGTAGCAGAGCAATACTCAGTGTGGATTCCAGGCTATGACTGGGAGGGCCAGGGTCCTGTAACTCAGGAAGTGAGAGTTTTTATAGGTCTATAGCTTATATCATTACAGGAAAATACAGATGTATTATGACAATGGTTGCACATTTTGGGGAATATTCAGAGGTGGGAATTAATGGAAATATATGCAAATTAATGTTAATACCATTTAAATGTATGTTTTTTGCATTAGTTATATTTACCATATCATATGGAAACCGAAACATAAACTTTTCTAGTTAAGTAGACATAATTGAAAATGATTAAATCCTTACAATAGAAATAAAATAACAATTTAGTTACGAATTGAACTTTAATTAAATTAGTTGACTCTTCACATGCAATGATTTCACTGAACAACAATGATCCCCAATGATCCATTGCGTCTCCCAAAAATGTTTTCAACATACATCGGTAAAATGATACACTAGAAACTAAAGCTTTGGTTGTCTTCCTCTTAAGCTTCCAGGTCTTCTCCCTGGATTGTACTTAATGTCCACCTCTTGAACACCAGACTCATCTTCACTGTCCAACCTTGTTGAGGATGTGTGTGTGTTCCCAAACAAGGACCAGTTGCGCTCTGAGGCGGCTGATGTTGGAGGTAACAAGGGAAAGAGCCTCAGATCCACAAAGTCCCTTCCAACTGATGAGATTTTCTTTTTACCTTTATTGAACTAGGCAAGTCAGCTAAGAACAAATTCTTATTTTCAATGACAGCCTAGAAACAGTGGGTTAACTGCCTTGTTCAGGGGCAGAACAATTCTGGAATCGATCTTGCAACCTTCTGGTTACAAGTCCAACGCTCTAACCACTAGGCTACCTTGCCGCCCCAAATATGTTGGCACGACTGCCAAATTGCATCTCCATCCCAAAGCCCTTGCTTGGAAGTGTACATAACCAGACTGCCAAGAATCTTGCCCTTATCCAGGCCAAGGTGGCGAGACAGTGTTGATCTCTGCACCAGACAGGATGCTCTTGCCAGCATACTTGGGATCCAACATGTACTCTGCGGCATGTATTGGCTTCAGGCAAAAGTCTTCCCACTTTTTGATGTATTTCAGAACTGCAGTTTCCTCTGCTTGGAGCAACAGTGAAGTAGATAGAAAAGACACTTTGCTTGGTGAGGTAGATTGCTGCTATAACTTGATAACCATTTCCTTGGCTCTCTTGTAGAGTGTATCCATTGTTTTCAGTGCCATGATGTCCTTTAGGAGCAGATTCAATGCATGAGCAGCACAGCCAATGGGTGTGATGTGAGGGTAGGACTCCTCCACTTTAGACCAAGCAGCCTTCATGTTCGCACCATTGTCTGTCACCAGTGCAATACTTTCTGTGGTCCAAGGTCATTGATGACTGCGTTCAGCTCATCTGCAATGTAGAGACCGGTGTGTCTGTCCCTTGTGTCTGTGCTCTTGTGGAATACTGGTTAAGGGGTGGAGATGATGTAGTTAATTGGGGTGGTAGGGTAGCCTAGTGGTTAGAGCATTGGACTTGTAACTGGAAGGTTGCAAGTTCAAACTCCCGAGCTGACAAGGTACAAATCTGTTGTTCTGCCCCTGAACAGGCAGTTAACCCACTGTTCCTAGGCCATCTTTGAAAATAAGAATTTGTTCTTAACTGACTTGCCTAGTTAAATGAAGGTAAAAAATACGAAATTATTCCTTGCCCACAAACATTCGACCACCCATCAGATTTACATTCAGTCTGCTTTTTCTATGATTTGCTTGACCTTCACTTGAACTCTGCATCCATTACATTTTTAGATAAAGCATGTCTGCTTGAAGGAGGGGTGTATGCTGGGCAAAGAACATTCAGAAATCTCTTCCAATAGACATTGCCTGTGAGCACCTGAGGTGAACCAGTTGCATACACAGCTCGAGCAAGACATTAATCAAAATAAACTTCTGATTCCATGAGCTGTTGCTATCGATAAGGCGTCTGATTCATAATTTTCACCTCGAATAGAAGTAGAGGAACGTTTGTCAGAGGTTGTGAGTGTTGAGGGATCTTTATGCACTTGGCCAGATGATTCTGCATCTTTATTGCATTCTTCACATATGATTTGGCACAGTATTTGCAAATGTACACCGCTTTTCCTTCTACATTAGCTGCAGTGAAATGTCTCCACACATCAGATAGTGCCTGTGGCATTTTTCTGTAAAGATTAGAAAAAAATGAGTAAAAAATAACCAAATAGGCCTCCAGGGTGGCGCAGTGGTTAAGGGCGCTTTACTGCAGCGCCAGCTGTGCCGCCAGAGACTCTGGGTTCGCGCCCAGGCTCTGTCGTAACCGGCTGTGACTGGGAGGTCCGTGGGGTGACGAACAATTGGCCTAGCATCGTCCGGGTTAGGGAGGGTTTGGCCGGTAGGGATATCCTTGTCTCATCGCGGGCCCGGGCGCAGTGCACGCTAACCAAGGTTGCCAGGTGCACAGAGTTTCCTCCGACACACTGGTGCAGCAGGCTTCCGGGTTGGATGCGCGCCCGTGTTAAGAAGCAGTGCGGTTTGGTTGGGTTGTTTATCGGAGGACGCATGACTTTCAACCGTTGTCTCTCCCGAGCCCGTATGGGACTTGTAGCGATGAGACAAGATAGTAGCTACTAACAATTGGATACCATGAAATTGGGGAGAAAAAAGGGTTAAAATTCACAAAAAAATATAAAATAACCAAATACAATTCCATGTACAGATAAATAGTTAAGCAATTAGAATAAACAACTCCTTTGTAAGATACATGTTTTAAAATGAAACATGTATGGAAACAGGTGAATTGACACTCAGTTAGCAGGCTCAAGCAAGCTGAAAACCCACATGGTAGCAAAAACTAACTCGCAGAACAAGTAAAAAATTATTTAAACACACTTTGCTGGAGGCTACTATTTACTAGTTAACAAAAAATTATGTATTTCATATAAAATATATTCACCCCACCCAGTATTGTAATCAAAACTTACCAGAAAGCATGTAGTCCTTTGCTCAGACAGTGTAGTAGTGTGGGCTCATTAGTGTGCAAGATCTTGAGAATCAGCTGTACATGTGATGGAAGAATGCACTGTGCATGCAGAGGGTTGCAATTCCATTGAATTGGGGATAGTTTAACCAAAATATGCCACAAGACCTAGATTTGCCTTATGTGTATCCAACAAAAAAACATTCACTGTTATAAGCTAACTTTTTTGATGAATTTAAGCAAAATTCCCCAAATTCCAGGGCTTAACTTCCGGAAAGTTTCCAACCCCTCCCACCCCTATTATGATTGAGTAAAACTATACCTATTGCACAGGTTTTCCCATCGTAGCGTGGTGGACACAGACAGAGGTATCCATCCCGATCGATTGTGCAGATTCCTCCATTCTTACATGGGTTGTAGTGGCAAGGATTCAGATCTAATTCGCAATTCATAGAGACATCTCATCACAAGCGTTCCTTTTAAGTGACTGTGGATTTTTGATGCAGTTTTTTAAATAACTGAAAATAATCGAATGACGCAATACCATACTCACTCTTATATCTATACCAAAACTCCACCTGTAAGAGAAGACCAAAGGGATTACAGTCAGTTTGAATGTTCTTTTGAGCTTTATGAGCCTACTCCTCTGACTATCCTTGTCATTTAAGGCCCGGTTACACCTTGCTTTAACATGTGGTTCAGTGATGCGTGGGTTGACTCATCACCTGCTGCGAGGCGGGTTTAGGCAGGCCGGTGGGTGAATAAAGAGAATGCATTGCATAAAAAATGTAGAATTCCTGTGCAGTTCATATCTATAGGCTACATTGAGGTTTTGTTTCATTATTTTTTTATCTGCCATAAGCTCTTAAGCCTCTCGACAAGGCTTCACTCCAACACGCTTCAAAAAATTAGCCATTTTACATTTTTTTCAACTGCTTAGCTTGCAGGGTTCTCGTTGCTCACCTTCCCAAAATTCCACGCACATTTCTCTGCATACCCTTGTTGTAAACGAATGGGGATGAAACTTATGCTGAATTCGCACTCCAACACGCTTCAAAAAATTAGCCATTTTACATTTTTTTCAACTGCTTAGCTTGCAGGGTTCTCGTTGCTCACCTTCCCAAAATTCCACGCACATTTCTCTGCATACCCTTGTTGTAAACGAATGGGGATGAAACTTATGCTGAATTCGCAGAATCGCTTTAGTGGAAATGAAAACTGCCCTCAGTCTGCTACTCCGCGTAGCTGAGTTTTCAGTTAACACAGTCATAACTACCTAGTTGCTCTAACTAAATGCTCTATTGAAAGAGGCTTTCTCACTTCGATGACTGACTGGCTAAACTGAGGAAAGTCCAACAACAGTGGTCCAAATCGAATTGACGGTACTGGAGGAGATTGCTGCCGTTTTACGGGCTCCTAACCAATTGTGTTATTCTGTGTTTTTTTTGCGTTTTTTGTAACTTATTTTGTACATAATGTTTCTGCTACTCTTCTGGATATCAGGACCAACGGAACATTAACTGTAATATCTTATGTTTCACCGAGTCATGGCTGAACAACGACATGGATAACCTACAGCTGGCTGGGTTTTTAATCCATCGGCAAGACAGAACCAGCTGCCTCCGGTAAGACCAGGGGTGGCAGTCTGTGTCTATTTGTAAATAACAGCTGGTGCACGAAATCTAATAGTCTCAAGGTTTTGCTCACCTGAGGTAAAGTATCTCATGATAAGCTGTAGACCACACTATTTAGCAAGAGAGTCTGTATTTTTTGTAGATGTCTATTTACCACCCCAAACCGATGCTGGCCATTAAGACAACCCTCAACGAGCTGTATACGGCCATAAGCAGACAAGAAAATGCTCATCCAGAGGAGGCACTCCTAATAGCCAGGGGACTTTAATGCAGGGAAACATAAAACCGTTTTACCTCTTTATACCAGCATGTTAAATGTGCAACCAGAGGGAAAAAAACTCTAGACCACCTTTACTCCACACACAGAGACGCGTACATAGCTCTCCCTCACCCTCCATTTGGCAAATCTGACCACAACTATATCCTCCTGATTTCTAACTAAGTCACTGGTACGTCCTGCTTATCTCAATAAGGAAGTGGTCAGATGACGCAGATGCTAAGCTACAGGACTGTTTTGCGAGCACAGACTGGAATATGTTCCGGGATTCTTCCGATGGCATTGAGGAGTACACCAATCAGTCACTGGCTTCATCAATAAGTGCATTGATGACGCTGTCCCCACAGTGACTGTACGTACATACCCCAAACCGAAACCATGGATTACAGAGCTAAAGTGTGGAGTTGGAGTCCCGCTTTCAAGGAGCGGGACTCTAACCCGGATGCTTATAAGAAATCCCACTATGCCCTCGATGAATCATCAAACAGGCAAAGCATCAGTACAGGACTAAGATTGAATCGCACTACACCGGCTCTGACGCTTGTCATATCAGGACCAACGGAACATTAACTGGGGAAGCACAGCCAAGAGCTGAACTTCGAGGCAAATAATACTGAAACATGCATGAGAGCACCAGCTATTCCGGAAGACTGTGTGATCACACTCTCCGCAGCTTTAAACAGGTCAACATTCATAAGGCCGCAGGGCCAGATGGATTACCAGGACGTGTACTGCGAGCATGCGCTGACCAACTGGAAAGTGTCTTCACTGACATTTTCAACCTCTCACTGTCCGAGTCTGCAATGCCAACATGTTTTAAGCAGACCACCATAGTCCCTGTGCTCAAGAACACTAAGGTAACCTGCCTAAACGACTTTAGGTTTGAAAGGCTGGTTATGGCATCAATATCACATCCCAGGAACCCTAGACCCACTCCAATTTGCATATCCGCCCCAACAGATCCACAGACGATGCAATCTCTATTGCACTCCACATTGCCCTTTCCCACCTGGACAAAAGGAACACCTATGTGAGAATGCTATTCATTGATGACAGCTCAGTGTTCAACACCATAGTTCCCTCAAAGCTCATCAATAAGCTAAGGTCCCTGTGACTAAACACCTCCCTCTGCAACTGGATTCTTGTCTTCCTGACCGGCCGCCCCCAGGTGGTAAGAGTGGGTAACAACACATCCACCACGCTGATCCACAACACAGGGGCCCTTTCAGGGGTGCGTGCTCAGTCCCCTCCTGTACTCCCTGTTAACTCATGACAGCACAATCAGGCACGACTCCAACCCCATCATTAAATTTGCCGATGACACGACAGATCAGTAGGCCTGATCACCGACAACAACGAGACAGCCTATAGAGAGGATGTCATGTGGGGCCAGGACAACAACCTCTCCCTCAACGTGATCAAGACAAAAATTGACTAATATAATTTGATTTGTGGTCCTTCTGTAGCTCAGTTGGTAGAGCATGGCACTTGTAACGCCAGGGTAGTGGGTTCGATTCCCGGGATCACCCATACGTAGAATGTATGCACACATGACTGTAAGTCGCTTTGGATAAAAGCGTCTGCTAAATGGCATATATTATTATATATTATTCTTGGTGAAGGGGCATGTTCGGCCTAAGGGCTTTGCTGGGTTAATCTCTCCCTGCCTCACACGCCTACGGATATTTGGCTTTTTCTCTTGGCCTGGCACAGGTAAGCTACGAGGCCATTTACAGAGCTTCTCAGGACTCCCACAGCTCCTTTTCAACTCCCCAACACTAACCTTGTACCTGACAAAGAAGCATTCACAATAAATAATGATCTTCCATAATATCATATCTTATCTACCTGTCCATAACTTTTAGTGTTACATGGCATATATAGCCGATAGCATTACCTACCTCTTCTGGTGGTTAGGTGGTTTCAAAAGAGATTCCACTTCAAATAATTTATCTGATTCAATAATCTCATCTGGGGGTGGTGAAAATAATTAGGGTGTGCTAGCAAAGCAAAGCACAACTCTGGATTTCTTGCATACTCATTATGTGTGTTTATAAAGCAAAGCACAACTCCAGATTTCTTACATACTCATATCATTAGGTGTGCTTAATGTACAACTCCAGATTTCTTGCATACTCATTATTAGGTGTGTTTATAAAGCAAAGCACAACTCCAGATTTCTTACATACTCATTATTAGGTGTGCTTGCTGAAGGAAAAGCGCAACTAGATTTCTTGCATACTCATTTATTATTTCATTTCTTTAGCCCACTCTAGAGCTTAAACGATATAATCTATTAACACAAAACCAACTTCCTGATGTCCAGAATGCCCCAACTCGGATTGCTTGAGAAAAAAACCTTTATCATTTATACTTTTTGAACTATAACAATATTTAAATGAACTCCCATTGCATTTCAAATGCAAACAAAGTATCAGAGGGTATTTGATACTATGTATACTTTTGGAACTATAACCATTTTAAATGTGCATGTAATTTTTTAAACCTTTATTTAACTAGGCAAGTCAGTTAAGAACAAATTCTTATTGTCAATGATGGCTTAAGAACAGTGGGTTAACTGTTCAGAGGCAGAACAGATTTGTACCTCATCAGCTCGGGGGTTTGAACTTGCAACCTTGCTGGTTGCTAGTCCAACACTCTAACCACTAGGCTACCCTGCCACCCAACTATATATCAAGCCATTTTAAAAAAGTTATTCAAGTATAAATTACAAAAGTTTGCTGCCCCGGCAGGTTTGAATGAGAACCATAGGAATACAGTTGTTGCTATTCAAAATGGTCCTACTCCTTGATTAAACTACAAGAACAACTATAAAACCTTTAAACAAAATGTGTTATTCATTAGCACAAATTAGCATCAAATAACTAACCAACAGTAATTGTTAACTGTTCAAGCTAGAGACAAATTGAACATGTTCCGGCTATCCTGACTAGAATTGTATTCATTTTTTTATTTTAGCAGTTATAACCAGGGGTCGTTTCGTTCTGAACAGAACCATTCTTTAAAAAAATAAAAAATCCACTTATCTAACCAAAGTTCTAAAGTTCTGAACCAGTTCTAACCCCCCAAAAAGTACTGGTTTATATTGTTCCTTTCTGTTCCTTTGTTAAACCTCTGAAATATATATTATTTAGCTCGACATTAAATTACTTCAATCAGCGCAGGTAAAGTTGGTTTCATATTCAGACATTCAAAGATTCGCCAAAAGCCATTTAAAATTGTAAAAATCAATAACTAATTAATTGATTGTCACAGAAACATTAAACTAAATATGGTTTATTCTATAAATGTCTAGCATACTTTAACTTTTTGGTTTGAATACAAATTCCAGTTTTGATTTGATAGAAATATATCAAATCTATCAAATGCCGTTATTGTAATATTACAACATTTTTTATCAACGCATATGATTTTTGTCAATTCATGCCTTTATTACTATATGATTTGTATTGCCTGAATACTCAATGATGATTATCACCTCAGTTATGTGTGCTTCTGTTAGGCTTGTGGTGAAATGTGTAACACCTTGATCTGTTTCACCTGTCTTTGTGATTGTCTCCACCCCCCTCCAGGTGTCGCCCATCTTCTCCATTATCCCTTGTGTGTTTATACCGGTGTTCTCTGTTTGTCTGTTGCCAGTTTGTATTGTTTCGTCAAGCATACCTGCGTTTTTCCCTCTGTTCCTGTCTCTCGGTTGTTCCTGTTTTCTAGTTTTCCCGGTTTTACCTTTTTTGCCTGCCCTGACCCCACCTGCCGTCCTGTACCTTTGCCCCACCTATCTGGATTATTGACCTCTGCCTACCCCGACCCTGCCTGCCGTCCTGTACCTTTGCCCCACCTATCTGGATTATTGACCTCTGCCTACCCTGAGCATGCCTGCCGTCCTGTACCTTTGCCCCACCTATCTGGATTATTGACCTCTGCCTACCCTGACCCTGCCTGCCGTCCTGTACCTTTGCCCCACCTATCTGGATTATTGACCTCTGCCTACCCTGACCCTGCCTGCCGTCCTGTACCTTTGCCCCACCTATTTAGATTATTGACCTCTGCCTACCCTGACCCTGCCTGCCGTCCTGTACCTTTGCCCCACCTATCTGGATTATTGACCTCTGCCTACCCTGACCCTGCCTGCCGTCCTGTACCTTTGCCCCACCTATTTAGATTATTGACCTCTGCCTACCCTGACCCTGCCTGCCGTCCTGTACCTTTGCCCCACCTATCTGGATTATTGACCTCTGCCTACCCTGACCCTGCCTGCCGTCCTGTACCTTTGCCCCACCTATTTAGATTATTGACCTCTGCCTACCCCGAGCCTGCCTGCCGTCCTGTACCTTTGCCCCACCTATCTGGATTACTAACCCCTGCCTGCCCTTGATCTGTCTTTTGCCTGCCCCTGTTGAATTAATAAACTGTTGTTAATTCGACGTTGTCTGCATCTGGGTCTTATCTGAAACTTGATAAAATGCATGTCATTTAAAGTCAATTTAGCAATTGAACAAAAATCCAATTCAAAAAATGTTCCAAATTGCAAAAGCATGTAACAGAATTTGGGTGTTGCAGAACTGTAATTTACATGTAAATAAACATAACTCTGTTTTTAATTTTTAATACTGCAGATCGAATGCTCTGTGTGCCAGAGATGGTACCATTCAGCTTGTCTGGGGACGACGAAGGACTTATAGAAATAGAAATGATTGAATGGGGCCTCTTTGCTGTTAAATTAGAGACGTATAATTAAATTACTGTTGAGCCTTGTAACTACTTTAAGATGTGGAACTGTTGCACTAAAAATGCAAACATTGATTTGGCAGATAATATTCACATTTTTGGTGACTTTAATAATCACATGGATAAGTCCACAGAACCACTCCAAAAGGCTTTTGAAACAATCATCGACTCAGTGGGTTTTGTCCAACATGTCTCCGGACCTACTCATTGCCACAGTCATACCCTGGATCTAGTTTTGTCCCATGGAATAAACATTGTGGATCTAAATGTTTTTCCTCATAATCCGGACTACCATTTTATTACGTTTGCAATCGCAACAAATAATCTGCTCAGACCGCAACCGGGGATCATCAAAAGCCATGCTATAGATTCTTGAACAACCCAGAGATTCCTTGATGCCCTTCCAGACTCCCTCCACCACCCAAGGACGTCAGAGTACAAACGTTGGTTAACCACCTAACTGAGAATCTTAATTTAACCTTATACCCTAGATGGGGTGGCAGGTAGCCTAGTGGTTAGAGCGTTGGACAAGTAACTGAAAGGTTGCAAAATTGAATCCCCGAGCTGGCAATGCCCAAAATTGCCTACCCTGGAAGCCTGTGTTTCAGACATAAGGAAGTGGATGGCGGAATTTTTAAAAACTTTAAACTCGGACAAAACAGAGATGAGGGGTCTAGGTAACAAGAAAAAAACAGATGGATCTGACAATTAATCTTGATGGTTGTACAGTTGTCTCGAATAAAACTGTGAAGGACCTTGGCGTTGCTCTGGACCCTGATCGTTCTTTTGACTAACATATGAAGAAAATTTCAAGGATAACTTTTTTCCATCTTCGAAAACATTGCAAAAAACGTTTTGTCCAAAATGTATGCAGAAAAGCTAATCCATGCTTTTGTCACTTCTAGATTAGACTACTGCAATGCTCTACCCTCCGGCTATCAGAATTAAGAACTAAACATACTTCAGATAGTGCTAAACACGGCTGCTAGAATTCTGACTAGAACAAAAACATTTGATCATATTACTCCAGTGCTAGCCTCTCTACATTGGCTTCCTGTTAAGGCAAGGGCTGATTTCAAGGTTTTATTGCTAACCTGCAAAGCATTACATGGACTTGCTCCTACCGATCTCCCCGATTTGGTCCTGCCGTACATAACTACATGGTCACAAGACGCAGGCATCCTTATTGTCCCTAGAATTTGTAAGCAAACCGCTGGAGGCAGGTCCTTTGCCTATAGAGCTCCATTTTTATGGAATGATCTGCCTAGAAATGTGAGAGCCGTAAGCCTTTACTGAAGACTCATCTCTTCAGTAGGTCCTATGATTGAGTGTAGTGTGGCCCATGGGTGCGAAGGTGAACGACAAGCCACTGAGGCGACGAACTGCCCTTGCTGCCGCTGCCTGGCCGGCTGCCATCTCTCCTCTGGGATTCTCTACGGGGCTGAGTCACTGGCTTACTAGTGCTCATCCATGCCATCCCTGGGAGGGGTGCATCGCTTGAGTGGGTTGAGACACACGTGATCTCCCTGTCCGGTTTTGCACCCCTTGGGCTCGTGCAATGGAAGAGATCTTCATGGGCTACACTCAGTCTTGTCTCAGGGTTCTAAGTTGGTAGTCTATTGATAATCCTCTAGTGGTGTGGGGGCTGTGCTTTGGCAAAGTGGGTGGGGTTATATCCTGCTTGATTGGCCCTGTCTGATGGTATCATCGGAAGGGGCCACAGTGTCCCCCGACCCACCCCTGTCTCAGTCTCCAGTATCTATGTTGCAATAGTCTATGTGCCGGGGGGCTTTGGTATCTTACATGTGTGATTTCATGAAAGTTTGATTTTTATAGTAATTTATTTGAATTTGGCACTCTGCATTTTCTCTGGCTTTTGGCCAGGTGGGAAGCTAGCGTCCCACATATCCCAGAGAGGTTAACACAGAGGCCCCACAGGGGTTTGTGCTTAGTCCGCTCCTGTACTCATTTACATTTAAGTCATTTAGCAGACGCTCTTATCCAGAGCGACTTACAAATTGGTGCATTCACCTTATGACATCCAGTGGGACAGTCACTTAACAATAGTGCATCTAAAACTTAGGGGGGTGAGAGGGATTACTTATCCTATCCTAGGTATTCCTTAAAGAGGTGGGGTTTCAGGTGTCTCCGGAAGGTGGTGATTGACTCCGCTGTCCTGGCGTCGTGAGGGAGTTTGTTCCACCATTGGGGGGCCAGGGCAGCGAACAGTTTTGACTGAGCTGAGCGGGAACTGTACTTCCTCAGTGGTAGGGAGGCGAGCAGGCCAGAGGTGGATGAACGCAGTGCCCTTATTTGGGTGTAGGGCCTGATCAGAGCCTGGAGGTACTGAGGTGCCGTTCCCCTCACAGCTCCGTAGGCAAGCACCATGGTCTTGTAGCGGATGCGAGCTTCAACTGGAAGCCAGTGGAGAGAGCGGAGGAGCGGGGTGACGTGAGAGAACTTGGGAAGGTTGAACACTAGACGGGCTGCGGCGTTCTGGATGAGTTGTAGGGGTTTAATGGCACAGGCAGGGAGCCCAGCCAACAGCGAGTTGCAGTAATCCAGACGGGAGATGACAAGTGCCTGGATTAGGACCAGCGCCGCTTCCTGTGTGAGGCAGGGTCGTACTCTGCGGATGTTGTAGAGCATGAACCTACAGGAACGGGCCACCGCCTTGATGTTAGTTGAGAACGACAGTTTGTTGTCCAGGATCACGCCAAGGTTCTTAGCGCTCTGGGAGGAGGACACAATGGAGTTGTCAACCGTGATGGCGAGATCATGGAACGGGCAGTCCTTCCCCGGGAGGAAGAGCAGCTCCGTCTTGCCGAAGTTCAGCTTGAGGTGGTGATCCGTCATCCACACTGATATGTCTGCCAGACATGCAGAGATGCGATTCGCCACCTGGTCATCAGAAGGGGAAAGGAGAAGATTAATTGTGTGTCGTCTGCATAGCAATGATAGGAGAGACCATGTGAGGTTATGACAGAGCCAAGTGACTTGGTGTATAGCGAGAATAGGAGAGGGCCTAGAACAGAGCCCTGGGGGACACCAGTGGTGAGAGCGCGTGGTGAGGAGACAGATTCTCGCCACGCCACCTGGTAGGAGCGACCTGTCAGGTAGGACGCAATCCAAGCGTGGGCCGCGCCGGAGCTCGGAGAGGGTGGAGAGGAGGATCTGATGGTTCACAGTATCGAAGGCAGCCGATAGGTCTAGAAGGATGAGAGCAGAGGAGAGAGAGTTAGCTTTAGCGGTGCGGAGCGCCTCCGTGATACAGAGAAGAGCAGTCTCAGTTGAATGACTAGTCTTGAAACCTGACTGATTTGGATCAAGAAGGTCATTCTGAGAGAGATAGCGGGAGAGCTGACCAAGGACGGCACGTTCAAGAGTTTTGGAGAGAAAAGAAAGAAGGGATACTGGTCTGTAGTTGTTGACATCGGAGGGATCGAGTGTAGGTTTTTTCAGAAGGGGTGCAACTCTCGCTCTCTTGAAGACGGAAGGGACGTAGCCAGCGGTCAGGGATAAGTTGATGAGCGAGGTGAGGTAAGGGAGAAGGTCTCCGGAAATGGTCTGGAGAAGAGAGGAGGGGATAGGGTCGAGCGGGCAGGTTGTTGGGCGGCCGGCCGTCACAAGACGCGAGATTTCATCTGGAGAGAGAGAGGGGAGAAAGAGGTCAGAGCACAGGGTAGGGCAGTGTGAGCAGAACCAGCGGTGTTGTTTGACTTAGCAAACGAGGATCGGATGTCGTCGATCTTCTTTTCAAAATGGTTGACGAAGTCATCTGCAGAGAGGGAGGAGGGGGGAGGGGGAGGAGGATTCAGGAGGGAGGAGAATGTGGCAAAGAGCTTCCTAGGGTTAGAGGCAGATGCTTGGAATTTAGAGTGGTAGAAAGTGGCTTTAGCAGCAGAGACAGAGGAGGAAAATGTAGAGAGGAGGGAGTGAAAGGATGCCAGGTCCGCAGGGAGGCGAGTTTTCCTCCATTTCCGCTCGGCCTTCCGGAGCCCTGTTCTGTGAGCTCGCATTGAGTCGTCAAGCCACGGAGCGGGAGGGGAGGACCGAGCCGGCCTGGAAGATAGGGGACATAGAGAGTCAAAGGATGCAGAAAGGGAGGAGAGGAGGGTTGAGGAGGCAGAATCAGGAGATAGGTTGGAGAAGGTTTGAGCAGAGGGAAGAGATGATAGGATGGAAGAGGAGAGAGTAGCGGGGGAGAGAGAGCGAAGGTTGGGACGGCGCGATACCATCCGAGTAGGGGCAGTGTGGGAAGTGTTGGATGAGAGCGAGAGGGAAAAGGATACAAGGTAGTGGTCGGAGACTTGGAGGGGAGTTGCAATGAGGTTAGTGGAAGAACAGCATCTAGTAAAGATGAGGTCGAGCGTATTGCCTGCCTTGTGAGTAGGGGGGAAGGTGAGAGGGTGAGGTCAAAAGAGGAGAGGAGTGGAAAGAAGGAGGCAGAGAGGAATGAGTCAAAGGTAGACGTGGGGAGGTTAAAGTCGCCCAGAACTGTGAGAGGTGAGCCGTCCTCAGGAAAGGAGCTTATCAAGGCATCAAGCTCATTGATGAACTCTCCGAGGGACCTGGAGGGCGATAAATGATAAGGATGTTAAGCTTGAAAGGGCTGGTAACTGTGACAGCATGAAATTCAAAGGAGGCGATAGACAGATGGGTAAGGGGAGAAAGAGAGAATGACCACATGGGAGAGATAAGGATCCCTATGCCACCACCCCGCTGACCAGAAGCTCTCGGGGTGTGCGAGAACACGTGGGCGGACGAAGAGAGAGCAGTAGGAGTAGCAGTGTTATCTGTGGTGATCCATGTTTCTGTCAGTGCCAAGAAGTCGAGGGACTGGAGGGAGGCATAGGCTGAGATGAACTCTGCCTTGTTGGCTGCAGATCGGCAGTTCCAGAGGCTACCGGAGACCTGGAACTCCACATGGGTCGTGCGCGCTGGGACCACCAGATTAGGGTGGCAGCGGCCACGCGGTGTGGAGCGTTTGTATGGTCTGTGCAGAGAGGAGAGAACAGGGATAGACAGACACATAGTTGACAGGCTACAGAAGAGGCTACGCTAATGCAAGGAGATTGGAATGACAAGTGGACTACACGTCTCGAATGTTCAGAAAGTTAAGCTTACGTAGCAAGAATCTTATTGACTAAAATTATTAAAAATGATACAGTACTGCTGAAGTAGGCTAGCTGGCAGTGGCTGCGTTGTTGACTTTGTAGGCTAGCTGACAGTGGCTGCGTTGTTGACACTACACTAATCAAGTCGTTCCGTTGAGTGTAGTAGTTTCTACAGTGCTGCTATGCTATCATCAAACTATGTTTATTCATTTGGATGCTCTGCTTATCCAAATCAAGATAAATAGAGCTATACTCACAGCCCAGAGCCAAAGGTATACTAATTCACTCCCTCTAGTCCCAACTCATCTCCACTATTATCACCTGAAAAGAGGACTTCGGTTCACACATACACACAGCTCTACACAAATTCTCTCCACACACACATTATCAAGTTAACTTCAGGATGGGTAGAACCACTTTGCCTACTAAGGTGTTGCTTTACACTTTTCCTCCCCTCAGCCTCACTACCCATTCTGACCAGAGTGAGGGAAAAGGGCTTATCCCTTATCTTGATAGCCTGTCGATGGCAAGGTAAGCTCTGGATAGTGTAGATCACTCCCCTGCTATACAACAAGCCTTGTCAACTACAGTTTACACAGTTTACACAGGGATCTGCTGACCCAAGCAAACAGAAAGATTTTCCACCCTCACCCGGAAAACATGGCCCTCTGGACCTGACCCGTGAGAGGTTAAATCTGGATGTGACTGGCTTGCCTCTTGTAGTCATTGAGACAATCCAGAGTGCTAGGGCCCCTTTTACAAGCTCACTGTATGGAAATAAGGGGTGCGTTTTTTATAAGTGGTGTGAAAAAACAGATAATTCCTTACCAGTACTCTGTATCTGAGGTGTTATACTTCTTGCAGGACCTTTGGGACAGAGGGAAGGCTTTCTTCACTGTCTAAGGTCTATCTAGCAGCTATCTCGACCAGTCATATAGGCTTTGTCAAGAACACGGTGGGAAAACAAACCGTTATGTCATTTCATGAAGGTGGCATGTCGCTTATGTCCAGTTCCCAAGCCTTTAGCCTCATCATGGGAATTGTCTATTGTGCTTGAGGCTATTTCACAGCAGCCTTTTGAGTCGTTGGAATGTGCAGAGATTAAATGGCTTTCCTTTTAAACCGCATTAAGTGAGCTAAATGCACTGTCCATTCACTATTCGCGCCTGCAGTTTGCCCAGGGCTTTTCCACGGTCACCTTGTTGCCCAACTCCGCATTTATGCCCAAGGTTAGTGGTACTTACAATTGTCTCGCCTTGAAGCTTGTGGATTTCCACAAGCCAGTTTTCCTTTCTATGGAAAAGGAGCGGCTGCACCGTTTGTGTCCAGTACGTACACTGCATATATACTTGGATGGGATGAGAGCTTTGCGCAAGCAACTGTGTCCTGCAAGAGGAGGCCCCTCTCTTGTCAAAGGTTATCACATATTGTGGAAGCTATTATATTGGCCTATAAAAGCAAGGGGTTACAGCCTCCAGAGGGCCTAAAGGCTCACTCCACCAGAGCCATGGCTACCTCTTAGGCACGGTTCAAAGGCATGTCCTTGCAGGAGATTTGCGATGTGTCACTGCGCCCTCTTTGGCGCATATTGTCCTTAGTGACGGGGCCTCTGAGGTTTGATGTTGAGACTACCTGGCTTCGGAGGGCATGTGCGATACGGGAGTTAGCCATATCCCAATAGTGAGATATCGAAACGAATAATTGAAAGAAAACTAAAGGCTACTTATGCAACTCCGGTCCTTTGATAATATGAGTGAGACGGCTCACCACGTTTTCCTACTTGCAAGAGTGTGAGGAAGTTCGGTATGCTCGAGAATAATCTGAGGGCAGGCGGGTGGCTCTTCAGTATGAACGGTGGTGCACCGACAGACATATATGATTGGTTCTTCGAGATACTTAGGAGGTTAATTGGTTAATTCCACTAGTGAGATGTCGCGTTCATAATATCAGAGAACCGGGGTCACGCAAGTAACCTTAAGTTTGTCTTCCAGTCAAGATGATCCAATCACTATCTAATCAAGGCTCAGTAAGTCTATACACGGTATTAAGATGTATCTCATTGGTCCACTGTGTCCAGATGAGGGCACAATCAGAATGTGATCAAAATCCTGACATAGGACACGTTAGTGCAAACTGGGAAGTATGAACAGAGCGTTCATAAGCTCTGGTCCAGGGGGCTCGTGCGAATTCCCTGCACCAGAGCTTTCATGTGATGGAGCTGTTCTAGTACCGTCTTCTCCTTGGTCTGGAAGATCTCAGCAGCCTCCTCCTGGGAACAGGTCTCCTCATAGCACTCCCGCTCCAGGTTGCCGGGCATCATCTCCTCAAGGAAGAAGTTGGCCCTGGGCCGCCGGGGCCCTCGGAGCAGCTGCACTGCATGCCTCTGCTCCAGAAACACTGTACAACAGAGTAGGGTGAAGTTGCCCCTAAATGTTGATTTTGGGTCAGTTTAGAATTTTCCCCACTTATGGTTAAGGTTAGGATTGAGGGAGGGGAAGCTGATCCTTGATCTGTACCTAGGGGAAATTTCACCCCAGAGTGGGCACAACACTGCAGTCCTGTGTAGTTCACTTGGTAAGAGCATGATGCTGACAATGACAGGGTTGTGGGTTCAACTCCAACACATAAATGTAGGCCCATGTACTGTAAGCTTCTTTGAAGAAAAAACCTGTCTGAGTGGCATTCATATACAATACTGATGTCTGTAACCCATTGACAAGAGCCTCGAGCAGCAGAGATTTGCTGGTTTTAGTTGTGTAGCTTAATCATATCACCATTTTAAGTTACTGGAGTGAGAATATCAACCATGTTCGACACCCATCACAAAAGTAAATATCTCATCAAGTTTCTAGTAAGCTAGAATTGAGGTAGGTGGTTTAATTACAGATTGCAAATGCAGTACAATAAATGGGCACTTCCCACTGACTACAAGGTGAAGGGTTACCTTTTGATTCAAACAGGGAACCGACTGAGACCAGAAGTACTGTGAGGAGCCAACCGTCAGACTGCGACATCTCTCCGCTCCAGGTAGAAGTTGAAGCGATTAAACTGGGATCAGCTAGGTTCACTAATCTAGATTTTAGTTATGAGAGAGAACCTACCGTTTTCTGTGGGTGTCTGCTAAAATGGTGGCTTTTCTCCACAAGCTCGGCAATTGATCTTTAACTAGATTCTAAATATTGACAGAGTGAATCATTGGCACTAGCCAGGGCAGCATTCAAGTCACTCAACAGTTTTGCACTACTCATCATACTCATGTGTCTGATTCTAAAGTATCATGAGACAATGTTTTATTGAGAAACACATTTTTATCTGCCATAGTTCTGAATTGTGGCCAGGGAATACTCAGCACAATGTTTCACCTGCAACTTATGAACTAAACATTTTTAAAACAATTTCAATCTTGAATGTAATCCACGTGAATGGAATTACTAAAGAAACACCCAACTCAAACAGACTATTTTTATTTGTATTACAGGATGGTGGTATTTCACTGTATATTACAGCCCAGGGGGTCAGGCTTATGTACATGGAAAAGAGAGGTATATCATTCAGTATTATTTCTAATGTATACATTATCAATGAATACTGGAACGATAGAGACCGCTTCCCAGGGGTTCACGATTCAGGACAAGCAAAGAAAAAAAAGGGACAACCCTCCTCAGGTTGTGAGGAGAGAAATTATATTATTATGGTCTGCATGGTCATGAGAACATAAAACACAACTGTGACATCAACACAAGACTGAGCGGGAGAGAACATGACTTGGCCAAAGAGTTTCTCCTAACCCAGGTACTTGACCAGGAAGTACACCGGTAGGGCTACTTTTTATACCCTAGATATTCCCTGAATCCCAAATAAACCCCTGGTCCCTACCTCTTATTCACTTGTGCAGACAGGATATAACATGGTCAGGAAAAACTAGAGGCTCTAAGCATTGCCGTTTGGTTTCTTGGACCCAGATTGAGTCTACTCCTGAACTAAAAAGCACTTCTGAGGTAGATTCTCCATTAAGTGTGCCTTTCTAATTCAGGAGTAGGCTTAATCTGGGTCTGGGAAACTACATTCACAGAGGAGAATAATCTTAAAGCAGTGTTCATTGTTTGAAGAATGTGACACAGATCTACTGTGTCTCTACTTAACACCGAAGAGTGCCGAGACTGCCCGATATGTGACAGTTTGTAGATTATTTAAAGCATGGTTGAGTTTGGCTTTTCCCTACAATACATAATAAGTGTTGTTCAGTAGGTGGGAAACATTTTGAAACAGGGAGACTACCTGAATCTCTGATAAGAACACAGATCTTTGTTTTTCCTTGCCAAACGTTTCGCTACGGTGTGCGCTACTGAACACGACCATCGGGGGCCCTTCGCGCACTAACATAGGACGTCTGGTGACAAAGCAGGGTCGTCGCTTTCGTCTAGTTTACCAGCCCACATTCAACCTAGGTAGTTGAAATTGGAATCTGTATAAAAAAGGACACGGATGAGGAGAGACATACAGAGAACGAAATTTCACATGGCTCGACTCATTAGAGTGATTGGTTGATTGTCACTTCTTATCCTTGTAGTACAGACCTCTCCCAGTCTCTGTTTTGGGAGCATATTACAGTACCTGGCATCCCACATCATTTCCAGAGCATGGCGCTTGTAACGCCAGGGTAGTGGGTTCGATCCCCGGGACCACCCATACGTAGAATGTATGCACACATGACTGTAAGTTGCTTTGGATAAAAGCGTCTGCTAAATGGCATATATTATTATTATATTATTTCCAGAAATATCCTGGTTCAACACATTCAAACTCTAGGACAACATATCCAGTACAATGCATATAAGAAATAAATAGATGCACATTTCAATACAAAAAATTGTTCCATCAGTCTTTTCTATGATCCAGTCAGTGGAAACTATGGAAATATAGTCTATGGTGCCCACTCTATACGCTGTGCAGCTCAAAAGACACCTCCTAGTATTCCCCATGCACTGCATTACCTCTTGACCAGAGGACTATGAAGCTCTAGTCAAAAATAGTGCACTATATGAGGAATATGGTGTCATTCGAGATGCAGCTTGCTAGTTTCTACATCTTTATTGACTTGGCTATCGAGCTTCTAAAATGTATCAACGGTTTAACTTCTTAGGGCTAGGCACCTTTTTTCTCCACTTCCTGTCTGAATGATGTGCCCAAAGTAAACCGCCTGTTGCTCAGGCCTTGAAGCCAGGATATTCATATAATTGATACCATTGGAAAGAAAACACTTGGAAGTTTGTAGAAATGTTAAAATAATGTTTGAGAATATAACAATAGATAAGGTAGGAGAAAATCCAAAGAAAACCCAACCGGAATTATTTTTTGAGAGAGAGACCATCCTCTTAGAAATGCAAAAGAAAGGTCATATTGAAAATTAGCTCCATGTATGCAATTCCTATGGCTTCCACAGGGTGTCAGCAGTCTATGTTCAAGGTTTCAGGATTGTAACTTAAAAATATATAAAAAATATGTTTTATTAGAGGGACAGTCTTGGAAATTTGTGTTTGTGCGCGCCATGAAGACATTACGCACCTACTAAAATCGGTTTCCTATTGAACATACTTCTTTCCAAAATAAATATTATAATTTGATTACATTTTATGGTATCAGCGGAGTAAATAGAAATGTATTTTGACTTGTTAAAACAAAGTTTAGGGGTAGATTTTTGGATTCCTTTCTCTGCATTTTGAACGAGTGGATTACTAAAATCGATGGTGCCAACTAAACTGACTTTTTGTGATATAAAGGGATTTTATCTAACAAAACGACACTACATGTTATAGCTGGGACAAATCAGAGGAAGATTTTCAAAAAGCAAGTGAAAATGTAATCATTATATGTGAATGTATGAAACCTGTACCGGTGGAAAAATATTTTGATATGGGGCGCCGTCCTCAATCAATCGCATGGCATGTTTTCGCTATAATAGCTACTGTAAATCGGACAGTGCAGTTAGATTAACAAGAATTTAAGCTTTCAGCCGATATAAGACACTTATATGTACATAAATGTTTAAAATCCATAATATATATAATTATTTATTTGAATTGCTCGCCCTCCAGTTTCCCCTGGAAGTTGGGTGTCTAGCCCTAAGAAAAGTTCAATTGGTCTAACGTTAATTGGTGGAGTCTGCGCTGGTTTGTTGATAAGGCATTCTGTCGGCAGGCTTTGTGTTCCTGGTAGCCAGCCCGACTGGATTCCATGTAATCTCCCCTGACTTTCTTCTCTCAACTGACGTCATTGAACACCCCTCCCCTCCTTACACGGGACAGCAAAGATTAGGGGGCGGCAGGTTAGAGCATTTGTCCAGTAACCAAAAGGATGATAGATCAATTCCCCAAGCTGACAAGGTAAACATCTGATGTTCTTCCCCTGAACAAGGCAGTTAACCTACTGTTCCTAGGCCATCATTGCAAATAAGAATTTGTTCTTAACTGACTTGCCTAGTTAAATAAAGGTTAAATAAAAAATATAAAATAGTGGTTTGGCCTCCCCTGTTTGCAGTTCAGTTGGTTGCTCCTGGACGCTGCCGAGGTGGAGAGTGAAGAAAGGCACTGTGTTAAATTTGATTGGTTGACTAAACTCAAATCCATATTTGAGTGTATAGAGGTTAAGGTAAGTTAGTTGTTGGTCCCATTGCGTTCAAGCTGTTCAGCGCGGCTGAGTACTGTCAGTTTGGGTAGAGGGTCTGGTGCAACAAACAGACAGGAGAGAGCCTAGGCTTCGATGGCAGTGCTGCTGCTGCGACTCAACACTCTGATACCCTGGAGGATACGCTTCATGTGGCCAACCTTTGTCACCCCCAAGTCCTGCATTGGACGGACGGACACACACACATTAGAACAAACACCAAGGCACACATATGGACCCATGTAACATGTAGGGTCATGATTTTTCCCAGACGTCACCTAGCAGGGAAAACTCCAAGCTCTATATAGACTATAAATCATTTTAATCAATGACGAGGGAATAAAATCAAACACTCATGGTAAAGCTCCCAGAGTAGTGAAACATAAGAAAAGCTCTACCTGGCACCTGAAAGAATGGTTGCGTCCCAATAACATATCCTTTCACATGACGTGTGCACTCGTTCACAGTGTTGGGGAAGCTACTCTGAAAATATAGTTTACCAAGCTACAAATAACTTCACAATGGAAGAAATTAAGCTACCTTTAAGGAAAATAGTTCACTTAACTAAAGTTACTTTGAAAAACTATATAACTATACTGAACAAAACATTTTATTCAACAATTTAGAGACACCACATGTTCAGGCTATCCTAACTTCAAATTCTTAACTTTTATGTATAGCTATACTGAACAAATATATAAATGTAGCACGCAAAACATTCAAAGATTTTGTCGAGTTAGTTCATATAAGGAAATCAGTCCATTTCAATGAATGAAATAAGCCCTACTCTATGGATTTCACATTATTAGGAATACAGATATACATCTGTTGGTCACAGATACTTAAAAAAAAGGTAGGGGGATGGATCAGAAAATCAGTCAGTGTCTGGTTTGACCACCATTTGCCTCATGCAGCGTGACACAACAACTTCACATAGAGTTGATCAGACTGTTGATTGTGGCCTGTGGAATGTTGTCCCACTCCTCTTCAATGGCTGTGTGAAGTTGCTGGATATTGGCAGGAACTGGAACACACTGTCGTATACGTAGATCCAAAGCATTCCAAACATGCTCAATGGGTGACATGTCAGGTGAGTATACAGGCCATTGAATAACTGGAACATTTTAAGGTTCCAGGAATTGTGTAAAGATCCGTGCGACATGGGGCCGTGCATTATCGTGATGCGGCATGTCGTAAAGAAATGATAATTCAAATCTCTGGCAACAGCTCTGGTGGACATTCCTGCAGTCAGCATGCCAATTGCATACTCCCTCAAAACATTAGACATCTGTGGCATTGTGTTGTGTGACAAAACTGTACATTTTAGAGTGACCTTTTTCGCACAAGGTACACCTGTGTAATGATCATGCTGTTTAATCAGCTTCTTGATATGCCACACCTGTCAGGTGGATAGATTATCTTGGCAAAGTAGAAATGCTACTTAACAGGAATGTAAACAAATTTGTGCACAACATTTGAGAGAAATTTGCTTTGTGTATATCTGGAACATTTCTGAGATCTTTTATTTCAGCTCATGAAACATGGGTCCACTTTACATGTTGCTTTTTATTTTTGTTCAGTATACTTCGTGAAATGTTTTTCGGTTATTTTTGCAAAAAAAAAGGTGCGTAGTTCCAGTAGTTAGCTACATGGCAAAAAACTACTGAAAACACTACCAAGATTTGAATTTAGTTAAACTACAACCAAGCTACAGCAAAATGTAATTAAATTCTTAGTTGAACTACATTTAGTTCTCTACTCTCCATCACTGCTCGGTCACTACCTCCCACAAACCTAAAAGCATTGGATTGGTGGAGGCATGGCCTATAGTGGGAGTTTCTTATGCCACTATTTCCTTTCAAATGAGTGCAGGGAAGTAAACAATTGCACACTTTGGGAGGAAGGAGAGATATTTGGGACAGCCTGCATGTGTGTGTGTGTGTGTGCAGTACCTTGAGGTCCCTCCTCTCCAGGTGCAGCAGCTCGGCGCCACGCAGGTCATGCCCAATAAAGATCTCCTTGTACTCGGTGAGACAGATGAGCTCCAGCCAGGCGGCTACCTCCTCTGTGCCCCACTGGCGCACTGCAGAAAGCAAGACCCCCTTCAGACCCCCAACACCACGGACAGACACCACAGAGAGACGCCACAACCCTGCCACAGCCCTTAACCGCAGCTCTAGGGTCAGATGAACCTACCATCAATACTAATGTTGACTGAGCCAGGGTAAATTTAGATTATCAGAAGATGCTGATCTAAGGTCAGTTTTGCAGTGGTGTAAAGTACTTAAGTAAAAATACTTTAAAGTACTTCTTAAGTAGTTTTTGGGGGTATCTGTACTTTACTATTTATATTTTGGGCAACTTTTACTCCACTACATTTCTAAAGAAAGTAATGTACTTTTTACATATATTTGTCCCTGATTTTGAATGCATTTTGAATGCTTAGCAGGACAGGAAAATGGTCCAATTCGCACACTCATCGAGAGACCATCCCTGGTCATCCCTACTGCCTCTGATCTGGCGGACTTACTAAACACAAATGCATCATTTGTACATTTTAAAAACAAGAAAATGGTGCCTTCTACTTTGCTTAATTTAAGCAATTTGAAATGATTTATACTTTTACTTTTGAAACTTTAGAACCAAATGCTTTTAGACTTTTACTCAAGTAGTATTATACTGGGTGACTTCCACTTGAATAACCTTCTATTTAGGTATCTATACTTTTACACAAGTATGACAATTGGGTACTTTTTCCACCACTGTAGTTTTGTGGTTTTTAAGCTGATCATAGATCTGTGTATAAACGTTCTACCTGGAGCCACTGGGCCAATCAGCCAATCAGAGCAAAGGTGTTGATTCGGTCAACCAATCAGAAGAGAGATCGGTGGTGTGTGGAAGGTGGTGCCGACCTCGGATAGAATTGAATGTGATTTTCAAAGAGATTTGACCCCGATTTGTCATTGTCCAAACATTATTTAACCCAGAGTGTTCCAGACTAATTGCTGTGTGTGAGAGTGAGAAAAAGAGAGAAAAAGAGAGGTAGATAGTACCTGGCAGTGTGAGAGTGGCACAGGCTTCCTTGTTCTTGTTGTTTTTGTCCTTCTTGAACTTGGGGACGACACAAAACTTGGCACTGCGGCTACCCTTGGAGAAATCAGCCAGGTGTCCCTGCAGAAACACAGACAGGTTAGAGAAAAACAGCCAGACAGACAGGTTAGACATTGGGTGATAGACTGTTCAGTACTATTGACCCACAGAGGTGAAAATATTTACTCTAGCCTAGCACTAACACACCGACCTGATTAAATTAATCAATCATCAAGACCCATTTTTGGTAGCCCTTTCCACTCGTACTCGTATACAGGTTGAAAATGGCAGATTTGGACACTGATAAGTGCCCAAATTGGAACACTGTGGCTGCACAGTAACATGTTATACTGTACACGACGTCAGTGTCTCCACTTCAAAGATCTGTATGGGTTTTGACTGACAGCCGTTCTGAACTTGAGCACCGTGCGACTATGAAGTGGCCCCCATCCCTCCCGTTAATTGGGCAACTTTTCCACATTTATTGGACGTTGTCTGCTTTGTACTGCTTTGATGTCCGACAAGCAAACCAAACACCTGTGAGTCCAAATGTGCACTTCACATTTCCATATCATAAAACTCATGTAATATACAGTTTCAAACGTTTATGATCATTATGTTTGATGTACAGTTACAAAATGACATGGCGTTACACCCTGGGTTGTCCCGAATAGAATGAGGCTGCTTGCTGTATTGTGACAAAGATTTGCCACAGACCATGCATCTGAACGCACTCATGACTCCTTTCTATGCGCACCAAAATGACCATCTGCTTCTCTGAATTGCCTAGTGAAAGGCTAACAATGTAAGATAGTATTTTATAATTTAGCTAGTCATGTTGGCATTAGAACAAGTTTTCAAATGATGCCCACCTGACCAGATTACGATTTAAAATGGACCATTTTTGGTCTGTGTAAACAACAGTAATTGTGTTATGGCAGGGATGCAGGGTTGTGTTCCAAAGAAAACAACTACAAGTGTGATTACTATAGCTCATCAACGGCACAGCTAGGAGAGATCAAAAAAGCAGCTTATAGTTGAAGACTGTTCTTTGAGTCATAAAAGCGCATTGACATGACTTTGGAGAGAAGGGTGACCACTCGGGAATCACCAGTTAGACCTCTCACTCAAACCCTTGTCGTTTCTTTGTCCTTTTACCCTTATTATTTTACTGAATGTATCCAGAGTATTTTCAAATTTTGATATATAAAAAATGGTGTCAAAGTACAGTAAATGTAAAATGCACATACAATCAAAAGTATAATGTTTGGATTCGGTCTTGTGTCAGGTGTACTGTTGTGTACTCACCTTTAGTCTAATAATTTCCCCATTATCTCCAAACTGTTCCCTTTTAATTGTTACCATAGTTATATATTATTTTCATATTTCCACTTCTGTAAGAACCATTTCAATTTAGCCCTATCCATATTGGCCAATTCCCACAAATGTAAGGGGTTAAACCAGGTGTGGTATTACTGGACTGGGACTAAAACGTACTCCCCTGTGGGTCCCTAGGACTAAGATTGAAAAGCACTGAGGTAAGTGGATGGTGTGAATAGTGTGTGTGGTGGCATCTAGATCTACCTCATCATCCCCAGGTTCGATGAGCTGACACAGCCAGGGTATATTTGACAGTCTGCGTAGCTGCTGAGCCACAGTGCCCAGGGCTTCAGTCAACCCCCCCCCCCCAATTAAAAAAAATGTACACAGGCAGCTGCACACAGGCAGACAGACACACCGACAGGCACCGATTTTTGTTTTTCAAATGTCATTCACCATTTGGTGCCCACTGCCCAGCCCATATGGGCTTCATCCCAAGACACAAATCATCAAAGCGCAAAACAAAATGACATATTACAATTTAAGATGTATATATTGCATTTGTAGCATCTATATCTACCACTTGGTCACATTGTAAGGTTAAAGGTTAATTCATATAAACACCACATTTCTTCTTCTCCACTAGAGTTTAGAAATAAATTGGGCGACGTCAAATTCTTCCTTTCTGAAAATAAATTCTAGCCCGTGTTCGTCATTTAGCCAGACCACTTCAGGCTGAGCATTACAATTTTCACAGAAAAGAACCTGGCTCAGATCGTCACATTGCAGGCTGCATTGTTGTGTATACACTATCATCCTCCAAGACACCCTATGGTGGTGAGCAAATCTGCAGGTCTACCCTTCCTCAAACGGGTCAGCCAACTGATGCTAAACAACCCACTAAACAATCCCAGCACTCTGACAACAAACAGAGGCCAAAGACACACAAACGTACACACTCACACACACTTATAATAGAATGGACTGTCATTGCAAGTTGACGACTTGCATTTATAGTAATGAACTACAATTTATTAATACGGAATGGCTTGATAATGAAAATGGAATGGATGGAGGAGATTAGAGCAGCCATCACTGAGGAGAAGGAGACAGCAACGATACTGGCTGTGGTGGTGAAATGGAAATAAGACGAGGTGCAAAATAATGTGGAAATAGAGAGAGTGCGCGAGGACATTGAGAAAGAGAAGAGAGGGAGAAAGAGGAGGATGAAGAAACAGAAATGCCTAGGGTGCGTTCGCACTCAGAGTGTGCTCTGAGCGTTCGTAAATTCAGAGCGCTGTCAGATTGTCCTTTCGTAAATTTTGGAGGGTTACGTTCTCGGAGTGTTTTCAGAGCACACACTGGGAGTAGGGTTTGTGCGAGGGTTCTGACCTCACAAAGCCAGTAGTCAAGTACCCAAGCTAACTGGCTAACGTTGGCTAGCTTGCTAGCTACTTCCAGACACAAATAAGAGAGCATCCCACTCTGACCATTTTACTTGAACTAGCAGAGCTGGTTAGGCTGTTTTCATGTTATCCAGACCATTGGTGACTAACTGTGCTGCTTCAGTTATTATGCACTCTGGCACACTCAGACAAGAGTGCACTGAAATGGGGAGTAGATAGCCAGAGCGAATTAACAATGCCCATTGCAAATGCACAACGACTATACCACTTAGCTAAGAAAGACGTGACTAATTAAGTCAATAAATGTGCGGTAGTTAGTTAGATGGTATATAGTTAATATACTGACAAGTCCGATATATGAGTAGCCAACTAAGCTAGGTAGCTAGCTACTCTCTTGATACTGCTGTAATGATATGCGGTTTGTAAGGATAGTATAGCTAACAAATGGTCAGCCAAATGTCTGGTGTGACGTATCTGAAAATGCTTTTTTTACATTGCTCAACATTTTCTTAACATTTGTCATTAGTTAAAGCAATGAATTTGTATCCACTCTCATCAGACTTCAGCTGCATATTTTCTGCCATTAACTTCAAATCTGAAAACATGTAGCCATGCACATTTTCTGAAGAATTGCATTATGGGCCCTAAAAGCGTGGAAATAGTGTCCACTGCTTGTATACTTTGTATTTTGGCAAATTTAGTACGACATCTGGGAACTTTGGATTACTATCTATATCCATACCATGACCAATAAGCATACTACATACTCAATTTACATAACAAATAGTATGGATAGTATTCGAACACAGCTAATGTTACAACGATGGAGTGGATTGAGTCACTGATGTGATACGTAGAATGTATGCACACATGACTGTAAGTCGCTTTGGATAAAAGCGTCTGCTAAATGGCATATATTATTATTATTATCTTCCTGTCCGGGTTGGCGCCCCTCCTTGGGTTCGTGCCATGGGGAAGATCGTTGTGTGCTATACTCGGCCTTGTCTCAGGATAGTAATTTGGTGGTTGAAAATATTCCTCTAGTGGTGTGGGCTGTGCTTTGGCAAAGTGGGAGGGGTTATATCCTGCCTGTTTGGACCTGTCCGGGGGTATCATGGCCACAGTGTCTCCTGACCCCTCTGGTCTCAGCCTCCAATATTTATGCTGCAATAGTTTGTGTCAGGGTGCTAGGGTCAGTTTGTTATATCTAGTGTATTTCTCCTGTCTTATCCGGTGTTGTGTGAATTTAAGCATACTCTCTCTAATTCTCTCTCTCTCGGAGGACCTGAGCCCTAGGACCATGCCTCAGGACTATCTGGCCTGATGACTCCTTGCTGTCCCCAGTCCACCTGGCCGTGCTGCTGCTCCAGTTTAAACTGTTCTGCCTGCGGCTATGGAACACTGACCTGTTCACCCGACGTGCAACCTGTCTCAGACCTGCGGTTTTCAACTCTCTAGAGACAGCCGGAGCGGTAGAGATACTCTTAATTATCGGTTATGAAAAGTCAACTGACATTTACTCCTGAGGTGCTGACCTGTTGCACCCTCTAGAACCACTGTGATTATTATTATTTGACCATGCTGGTCATCTATGAACATCTTGGCCATGTTCTGTTATAATCTCCACCCGGCACAACCAGAAGAGGACTGGCCACTGTTTGGAAATAGTTTGGAGAAGGCACTTTCCAGTTTCAGCATGATAATGCCTCCGTGCAAAAATCAAGGTCTATACAGAAATGGGTTGTCGAGATTGGTGTGGAAGAACTTGACTGGCCTGCACAGAGCCCTGACCTCAATCCCATCTAACATCTTTGGGATGAATTTGAACGCTGACTGCAAGCCAGGCCTAATCGCCCAACTTCAGAGCCAACTTCACTAATGTTCTTGTGGCAGAATGGAAGCAAGTCCCTACAGCAACGTTCCAACTTCAAGTGGAAAGCCTTCCCAGAAGAGTGGAGGTTGTTATAGCAGCAAAGGGGGGACCAATTCCATATTAATGATTTTGGAATGAGATGTTCAACAAGAAGGTGTCATGCAAACGCTTCTTGTAGCCATCAATGAGCTTGCTGCAGCTTTCTACTTCCAAAACCTATGGCGAGATCTGAAAACAGCACTTGATGGCAGGCTCCGCTGAAATATTGAAGAATTAGAGCAGTTTGCTGCTGAAAAGTGGGACAAATTGTCAGTAGAAAGTTGCAGCAAGCTCATTGATGCCTACAACAAGCGTTGGCAGTTATCTTGGCCAAAGGCTGTGTAACAAAGTACTAGCGTACGGAGTGTCAATCATTTTGTCCATGCCATTTCTCTTTTTTTTCTAAATTAAAATTGTAAACTTAAGTTTACAAAAATAAAATTGGTTCTCTAATGTTGAAAATCCCCAAAAAGTATTTAAGGAATAAGGAATTATTTAAGAAAAGCACAAGTGTGCCAATATATTTGGCTGCAACTGCATGGTCAAGGACTCCCATTGCTCTTATTAAACCAGATAATTGAGTGAAAGCAGGAGACTCGCACTGAAATTCACTACCGTAAGCTTGTAGCTTATGGTATTATAATATAGACATGGGCGGCTGTCTGAAAGTGAGGGTGCAATTTCATATTACACATTTTAAAATGATTTATTGTTACATTTTAAAACAATTTCCTTCAATTCTACACTTTCTTCACAGGGGGAATCCATATTTATCAACAGGACACAACTACATACAGTATCTTAGGTTCTGCCACAATAAATTATATTGAACTCTAGAACTCAAGTAAAAAAACAACAACATATCTTTAGAATACAAGGCCAGAAATAAAATGATGCATTTTTCTAGGCCGGCAAAAAACATGGTAAAGTAATTCACTTTTTGTCCTGAATACAAAGTGTTGTGTTTTGTTGTATTTGCCCCAAACAACACTCTATTTTCAAGAATAGTGGTGGCTGCATCATGTTATGGGTATGCTTGTAATCATTAATCATAATTGGAGAGTTTTTCAGAAGCACTGGCACCAGACACTGGGAGGTGAATTCACCTTTCAGCAGGACAATAAAACACAATGCCAAATCTACACTGGAGTTGCTTGCCCAGAAAATAGTGAACTTTCCTGAGTGGCCAAGTTACAGTTTTCACTTAAATCTACTTGAATGTATGGCAAGACCTGAAAAATGTTGTCTAGCAATCATCAACAACCAGAATTTTGAAAATAATAAAATGGGCAAATGTTGTACAATCCAGCTCTTATAGACTTACCCAGAAACTCACAGCTGCCATCGCTGCCAAAAGTGATTCTACAAAGCATAGACTCAGGGGTGTAAAAACGAATTTTCAATGCATTTTCTAAAATGTAAAAAAAACATGTTTTCACTTTGTCATTATGGGGTATTGTGTGTAGATGGGTGAGGAAAACATTGATGTAATATATTTTGAATTCAGGCTGTAACACAACAAAATGTGAAATAAGTCAAGGGGCATGAATACCGTATGAACCAAAAAAGATTGGCACTCGGCCACATTTGGCATGCCGGCCGTATTTTGGACACCCCTGTACTACTAGAAGATGGTTGACTGGTATCAAAGAAGGGTAGAACAGGAGCCCCACATACCCCTGTGCTCTTGGAATTGGCGTAGACCACGTCCATGGCCTTTGAGCTTGCGTTGACAGCGTGGGCCAGCTCCTGCTCCATACTGTGGTGGGACTGGGCGATCTCTCGGATACTGTGAACACACACACAGTTCGTCACGACATCGAACATCTAATGTTACTGTGAAACTACACTGCAAGCATATCACAAGCGTTCCGTAAGTGCTGTTTTTGGCATGCTACTGTATGCCAGAAGCAGCAAACGGAGCATCAGAGTGTCGGGTATAGTTTGGCCATAAGTTGACCTATTGAGGGCATTGTATATCATGGGCTGGTACAAATCCATTTAGATTAACTGAAATTCCAATTAGAGAAAATAATTTTGTACAAAGAATGTTTCAATCTAAATGGAATTTAACTCTACCCTGCTTTAATGTAATGCTATCATTAATTAATAATGAATTAAAGTAACCTTACCTGTGGATGAGAGCGCTGGCCGCCTGGCCAAACAGGTTGATCTGGGAGGCTTCTTCCTCGGATACGATCTCCGGCTGCAATGCATACTGGGTCAGCGGACGGGGGAACTCGCACCTCTGCTTGTCTTCCCATGACTTTGTCCTGGGACAAACAGTCAACAGGATAAATAGAATATAATAAAATAGCTGTATTCCTGCCAGAGGGAACAATAGTTGTGTTAAGTCAGATGCGATACGAGTAAACATATGACTGCAATAGGACGGCAACATTTACACAAGACAGATACAAATACTATACAAACAAATCATGTCAATTACAACTGCAGAATATGATAAGGTGAAGCTGTGCCTTTTCGTGATAATTTGCACTTTAATGTAATATATACAATAGCGTATTCACGGAATAAGCCTCAATTTGTCAGGTTGAAGACCAAAGTTAGGCGGTCAGGACCACGACCGGACCTGGAAAAACTGGATCCTAATTGGTCAGCCAAAATTTGAGGCCCTAGAAATAAGGCATCTATGTGACACCATAGATGTGTACTCACTCTGTCTCTGGTGAGAGTCTGAGTGCGGTTCTTGTGGATAATCTTGATGTACCCCGGGGGTTGGACCAAGGCCTCTCCATCCACCTGCACCGGCACGCCCTCATCCCCGAGGATGGTGATCTTCACTGTACGACACTGCAACAGGAGAGCAGATTGGGAGAAACATTAAACCAGACAGGTCGCTATGAAACTATGAAAGAGACTGTTCATTTGCTATGTCCATATTCATGGTCATACGCACATGATTAAAAACATAAGTGCTGGGCTAATAAAGTATACATTAAAATAACAGAAAGGCTCGCACACTGTATATGCTTCCATTTTGCAACTCTCAATAGGGATAGTTCACCCAAATTACAAAATGACATATTTGTTTCCTTAACCTGAAAACAGTTTACGGACAAGGTAAGACAGCAATCCATGATTTGCTTTCACTTACCTGGCCACCGTTTCCAAATGCACACTTTTTAGCATTTGTGGCACAAATCCAATGCACGTCAATGGTACCGATATTAGCATTTAGCTTCATGTCCAAAACATCTATTTGTAACATTATACTTTAGGATGATTTGGACAGGAAGCGCAAAATAATTCTAATATCGGGACCATTGGCTTTACATTAGATTTGTGCCACAAATGCTAAAAAGATATCATTTGGAAAAAGAGCCTGGTTAACAAAACCAATGCGTGGATTGTTGTCATACCTTGTCCATAGACTGCTTACAGGGTAATTACATGATTTGGGTGAACTATCCCTTTAATGACAATGTTCAATGTTTTCAATTACTTAGATTTTCAAAACTCGAAATACAAAACTCTAAACTGATAACACTAGTAATGTCCACTATATAATGTTCAGAACCTTTGATGGTGCATTCATTGGAGTTGAACACATCTTTCACCCGAGTCATTCATGCAAAAAACATATTCTTCATGAAATACCATTTCATTTAGTTACCAATACGTCAAATAATTATCAGGTCAACATTTAGTGATTTTAACAAACATTTAATTCAATAGCAAAATATGCAAGGCACTATTTTCAAAATGATGATTTGTTTCCAATGGCAGGTTGAGAGCATGTTGAGAAATATGTCAGTCTTACAGTTTCATGTGTAAGACAAATCATCGAAAATAGGGTGTTATTGTGGGGGTATTGTATAGCAGTAGGCTACAGTATAACGGTTTTGTGATAGCACGGTGTGTGTATGCCATTTCTGCCCCATGCAACATTGTACAAAATCACATTTTCTCTGTGACTTCAACTGATACTGTATTACCCGTCTCTCTGCTTGACAAATTCAGTTTACAGTGTATCAATGAAATATAGATAATGAGAGGAATATATTCTTATATACAACCCAGGTATTTCAGCAGTGCATTATACAAGACACAATCATTCAAAATGGTAGCACATAGTGACTCTTTCCACTTTGTCCTATTGAAACACATTGGCTGATGGAGGATGATGTATTTACAGCCACATGATTTTGTTTCATCTTCCAACACAAATACATGTCAATTGATACAATGTATGATGTAAGAACATAGAATTTTACAGTGTTCAGCAGTTATAAAACTATATACGTAAACTAGGCACTATACAATTTTGGCTCAGTAGTTAACCGTTTTCAGCAGTTTGATTAAGTTATATTTAAATGTAGTGTGTTTTTCAAACACAAACATTTTCACAAGTATGTGGTACATTTTCACCACTAAGCACCAACATCTAAACAGATCATCAAAATGGCTCATGTTTCAAAACTCAAAGCACATTTTCAATTAACTGAGTACAAACAAATTCAGTCACTTGTTCACTGCACCAAATTACTCTTTCAATTTTGCTACATATTCATATCTAAGTATCTGATTTTCAAAATACAATATTCAAATCAAAATTGTATTAGTCACATGCACCGAATAAAACCGGTGTAGACCTTACAGTGAAATAAAATGCCTACTTACGAGCCTCTAACCAACAATGCAGTTTTTTGAATGAATAAGAAAGTAATTAAAGAGCAGCAGTAAAAAAACAACAGTGAGACTAGAGTCGTGGCCAAAAGTTTTGAGAATGACACAAATATTAATTTTCACAAAGTCTGCTGCTTCAGTGTCTTTAGATATTCTTGTCAGATGTTACTATGGAATACTGAAGTATAATTACAAGCATTTCATAAGTGTCAAAAGCTTTTATTGACAATTACATGAAGTTGATCCAAAGAGTCTATATTTGCAATGTTGACCCTTCTTTTTCAAGACCTCTGCAATCTGTCCTGGCATGCTGTCAATTAACCTCTGGGCCACAGCCCGACTGATGGCAGCCCCTTCTTGCATAATCAATTCTTGGAGTTTGTCAGAATTTGTGGGGTTTTGTTTGTCGACACGCCTCTTGAGGATTGACCACAAGTTCTCAATGGGATTAAGGTCTGGGGAGTTTCCTGTCCAAAATATTGATGTTTTGTTATGGCAAAGTGCTCCATCATGCTGGAAAAGGCATTGTTCATCACCAAACTGTTCCTGGATGGTTGGGAGAAGTTGCTCTCTGAGGATGTGTTGGTACCATTCCTTTTTCATGGCTGTGTTCTTAGGAAAAATTGTGAGTGAGCCCACTCCCTTGGCTGAGAAGCAACCCCACACATGAATGGTCTCAGGATGCTTTACTGTTGGCATGATACAGGACTGATGGTTGCGCTCACCTTGTCTTTTACATTTAACATTTACATTTAAGTCATTTAGCAGACGCTCTTATCCAGAGCGACTTACAAATTGGTGCATTCACCTTATGACATCCAGTGGAACAACCACTTTACAATAGTGCATCTAAATATTTTAAGGGGGGGGGGGGTGAGAAGGATTACTTTATCCTATCCTAGGTATTCCTTAAAGAGGTGGGGTTTCAGGTGTCTCCGGAAGGTGGTGATTGACTCCGCTGTCCTGGCGTCGTGAGGGAGTTTGTTCCACCATTGGGGAGCCAGAGCAGCGAACAGTTTTGACTGAGCTGAGCGGGAACTGTACTTCCTCAGTGGTAGGGAGGCGAGCAGGCCAGAGGTGGATGAACGCAGTGCCCTTATTTGGGTGTAGGGCCTGATCAGAGCCTGGAGGTACTGAACACTAGACGGGCTGCGGCGTTCTGGATGAGTTGTAGGGGTTTAATGGCACAGGCAGGGAGCCCAGCCAACAGCGAGTTGCAGTAATCCAGACGGGAGATGACAAGTGCCTGGATTAGGACCTGCGCCGCTTCCTGTGTGAGGCAGGGTCGTACTCTGCGGATGTTGTAGAGCATGAACCTACAGGAACGGGCCACCGCCTTGATGTTAGTTGAGAACGACAGTTTGTTGTCCAGGATCACGCCAAGGTTCTTAGCTCTGGGAGGAGGACACAATGGAGTTGTCAACCGTGATGGCGAGATCATGGAACGGGCAGTCCTTCCCCGGGAGGAAGAGCAGCTTTTCTTGCCGGAGGTGGTGATCCATCCACAATATGTCTGCCAGACATGCAGAGATGCGATTTTTTCAACCTGGTCATCAGAAGGGGGAAAGGAAAGATTAATTGTGTGTCGTCTGCATAGCAATGATAGGAGAGACCATGTGAGGTTATGACAGAGCCAAGTGACTTGGTGTATAGTGAGAATATGGGGGACACCAGTGGTGAGAGCTGGTGAGGAGACAGATTCTCGCCACGCCACCTGGTAGGAGCGACCTGTCAGGTAGGACGCAATCCAAGTGGGCCGCGCCGGAGATGCCCAACTCGGAGAGGGTGGAGAGGAGAATCTGATGGTTCACAGTATCGAAGGCAGCCGATAGGTCTAGAAGGATGAGAGCAGAGGAGAGAGAGTTAGCTTTAGCGGTGCGGAGCGCCTCCGTGATACAGAGAAGAGCAGTCTCAGTTGAATGACTAGTCTTGAAACCTGACTGATTTGGATCAAGAAGGTCATTCTGAGAGAGATAGCGGGAGAGCTGACCAAGGACGGCACGTTCAAGAGTTTTGGAGAGAAAAGAAAGAAGGGATACTGGTCTGTAGTTGTTGACATCGGAGGGATCGAGTGTAGGTTTTTTCAGAAGGGGTGCAACTCTCGCTCTCTTGAAGACGGAAGGGACGTAGCCAGCGGTCAGGGATAAGTTGATGAGCGAGGTGAGGTTCTCCGGAAATGGTCTGGAGAAGAGAGGAGGGGATAGGGTCGAGCGGGCAGGTTGTTGGGCGGCCGGCCGTCACAAGACGCGAGATTTCATCTGGAGAGAGAGGGAGAAAGAGGTCAGAGCACAGGGTAGGGCAGTGTGAGCAGAACCAGCGGTGTTGTTTGACTTAGCAAACGAGGATCGGATGTCGTCGATCTTCTTTTCAAAATGGTTGACGAAGTTCTGCAGAGAGGGAGGAGGGGGAGGGGGAGGAGGATTCAGGAGGGAGGAGAATGTGGCAAAGAGCTTCCTAGGGTTAGTGCTTGGAATTTAGAGTGGTAGAAAGTGGCTTTAGCAGCAGAGACAGAGGAGGAAAATGTAGAGAGGAGGGAGTGAAAGGATGCCAGGTCCGCAGGGAGGCGATATTTTTCCTCCATTTCCGCTCGGCCTTCCGGAGCCCTGTTCTGTGAGCTCGCTTGAGTCGTCAAGCCACGGAGCGGGAGGGAGGACCGAGCCGGCCTGGAAGATAGGGGACATAGAGTCAAAGGATCAGAAGGGAGAAAGGGTTGAGGAGGCAGAATCAAGAGATAGGGAGAAGGTTTGAGCAGAGGGAAGAGATGATAGGATATTGCGAGAAGGTTTGAGCAGAGGGAAGAGATGATAGGATGGAAGATGGAGAGAGTAGGTAGGGGGAGAGAGAGTGAATGGTTGGGAAGAACAGCGCGATACCATCCGAGTAGGGGCAGTGTGGGAAGTGTTGGAGGAAGGTAGTGGTCGGAGACTTGGAGGGAGTTGCAATGAGGTTAGTGGAAGAACAGCATCTAGTAAAGATGAGGTCGAGCGTATTGCCTGCCTTGTGAGTAGGGGGGAAGGTGAGAGGGTGAGGTCAAAAGAGGAGAGGAGTGGAAAGAAGGAGGCAGAGAGGAATGAGTCAAAGGTAGACGTGGGGAGGTTAAAGTCGCCCAGAACTGTGAGAGGTGAGCCGTCCTCAGGAAAGGAGCTTATCAAGGCATCAAGCTCATTGATGAACTCTCCGAGGGGACCTGGAGGGCGATAAATGATAAGGATGTTAAGCTTGAAAGGGCTGGTAACTGTGACAGCATGAAATTCAAAGGAGGCGATAGACAGATGGGTAAGGGGAGAAAGAGAGAATGACCACATGGGAGAGATAAGGATCCCTATGCCACCACCCCGCTGACCAGAAGCTCTCGGGGTGTGCGAGAACACGTGGGCGGACGAAGAGAGAGCAGTAGGAGTAGCAGTGTTATCTGTGGTGATCCATGTTTCTGTCAGTGCCAAGAAGTCGAGGGACTACTTTTCCAGACAATATTTTTTCCGGATGACCAAAACAATCGGAAAGGGGATTAGTCAGAGAGAAAATGACTTTACCCCAGTCCTCAGCAGTCCAATCCCTGTACCCGTTGCAGAATATCAGTCTGTCCCTGATGTTTTCCCTGGAGAGAAGTGGCTTCTTTGCTTGTAACTTTAATGTGTTAGAGTTAATGTTTAAGTTTATTCTTTGAGCTGTATCTGTAAAGAGATTTCTTTAGATTTATTTGCATATGTAATTGTATTGGGTTGTGTTGAATTACGCTTTTTGACTGCAAGTCCCAGAATGCCTTGCGAGAGGAATGAGTGATAACGCGCCAATTATGTGCAGGTGCTAGTGTTTTGTGGCTGACTTTCCGACAGCATCTGACCTGCATTGCTCTGTACCAAAACAATTGTTGTTAAATGTAACGTAAACAAGTATTCTTACTAAAAGAAGCTTTCGTATCAAAACCGACATCCCGAGTCATTACTAGGAAGTTAGCAAATCTAAGATTGCTGCCCTTCTTGACACCAGGCCATCCTCCAAAAGTCTTCGGCTCACTGTGCGTGCAGATGCACTCACACCTGCCTGCTGCCATTCCTGAGCAAGCCCCGATCCCGCAGCTGAATCAACTTTAGGACACGGTCCTGGCACTTGCTGGTCGTTCTTGGGCGCCCTGAAGCCTTCTTCACAACAATTGAACCGCTCTCCTTGAAGTTCTTGATGATCCGATAAATGGTGGATTTAGGTGCAATCTTATTGGCAGGAATAGCCTTGCCTGTGAAGCCATTTCTGTGCAAAGCAATGATGAAGGCACGTGTTTCCTTGCAGGTAACCATGATTGACAGAGGAAGAACAATGATTCCAAGCACCACCCTCCTTTTGAAGCTTCCAGTCTGTTATTCGAACTCAATCAGCATGACAGAGTGATCTCCAGCCTTGTCCTCGTCAACACTCACACCTGTGTTAACGAGAGAATCACTGACATGATGTCAGCTGGTACTTTTGTGGCAGGGCTGAAATGCAGTGGAAATGTCTTTTTGGGATTCAGTTAATTTGCATGGCAAAGTGGGATTTTGCAATTAATTGCAATTCATTTGATCACTCTTTATAACATTCTGGAGTATTTGCCAATTGCCATCATACAAACTGAGGCAGCAGACTTTGTGAAAATTAATATTTGTGTAATTCTCAAAACCTTTGGCCACGACTGTATATACAGGGGGATACCGGTTATACAATATATACATGTAGGTAGAGTTATTAAAGTGACTATGCATAGATAACAACAGAGAGTAGAAGCAGTGTAAAAGAGGGGGAGGGCAAAGCAAATAGTCTGGGTAGCGATTTGATTAGATGTCCAGGAGTCTTATGCCTTTGTGGGGTAGAAGCTGTTTAGAAGCCTCTTGGACCTGGACCTGGCACCCCAGTACCGCTTGCCATGCAGTAGCAGAGAGAACAGTCTATGACTAGGGTGGCTGGAGTCTGACATTTTTTAGGGCCTTCCTCTGACACTGCCTTGTACAGAGGTCCTGGATGGCAGGAAGCTTGGCCCCAGTGATGTACTGGGCCATAGACATTACCCTCTGTTAGAGGTCGACCGATTAATCGTAATGGCCGAGGGACGATTTCAAGTTTTCATAACAATCGTAAATTGGTATTTTTGGACACCGATTTTTTAAAAACAATCTTTTAGATCTTTATTTAACTAGGCAAGTCAGGTGGGTTAACTGCCTTGTTCAGGGGCAGAATGACAGATTTTTACCTTGGCAGCTCGGGATTCAATCTTGCAACCTTACAGTTAACTAGTCCAACCCTCTAACCACCTGCCTCTCATTGCACTCGACGAGGAACCTGCCTTTTACGCAAATGCAGTAAGAAGCCAAGGTAAGTTGCTAGCTAGCATTAAACTTATCTTCTAAAAAACAATCAATCAAAATCACTAATTGACTAAACTTGGTTGATGATATTACTAGTTTATCTAGTGTGTCCTGCGTTGCATATAATCGATGCGGTGTGCATTCGCGAAAAAGCACTGTCGTTGCTCCAATGTATACCTAACCATAAACATCAATGCCTTTCTTAAAATCAATACACAAGTATATATTTTTAAACCTGCATAGTTCGTTACTATTGCCTGCTAACATGAATTTATTTTAACTAGGGAAATTGTGTCACTTCTCTTGCAACAGAGTCAAGGTATATGCAGCAGTTTGGGACGCCTGGCTCGTTGTGAACTGTGTGAAGACTATTTCTTCCTAACAAAGACAGCCAACTTCGCCAAGCGGGGGATGATTTAACAAAAGCGCATTTGTGAAAAAAGCACAATTGTTGCACGACTGTACCTAACCATAAACATCAATGCCTTTCTTAAAATCAATACACAGAAGTATTTATTTCTAAACCTGCATATTTAGCTAAAATAAATCCAGGTTAGCAGGCAATATTAACCAGGTGAAATTGTCACTTCTCTTGCGTTCATTGCACGCAGAGTCAGGGTATATGCAACAGTTTGGGCCGCCTAATTTGCCAGAATTTTACGTAATTATGACATAACATTGAAGATTGTACAATGTAACAGCAATATTTAGACTGATGGATGCCACCTGTTAGATGAAATACGGAACGGTTCCGTATTTCACTGAAATAATAAACGTTTTGTTTTCGAAATGATAGTTTCCGGATTCGACCATATTAATGATCAAAGGCTCGTATTTCTGTGTTATGTTAAAATGAAGACTATGATTTGATATTTGATAGAGCAGTCTGACTGAGTGATGGTAGGCAGCAGCAGGCTCGTAAGCATTAATTCAAACAGCACCTCCGTGCGTTTTGCCAGCAGCTCTTCGAAATGCTTCAAGCATTGAGCTGTTTGACTTCAAGCATATCAACTCCCGGGATTAGGCTGGTGTAACCGATCTGAAATGGCTAGCTAGTTAGCGGGGTGCGCAAATAGCGTTTCAAACATCACTCGCTCTGAGACTTGGAGTAGTTGTTCCCCTTGCTCTGCATGGGAAACGCTGCTTTGAGGGTGGCTGTTGTCGTTGTGTTCCTGGTTCGAGCCCAGGTAGGAGCGAGGAGAGGTACGGAAGCTATACTGTTACACTGGCAATACTAAAGTGCCTATAAGAACATCCAAAGGCATATGAAATACAAATGGTATAGAGAGAAATAGTCCTATAATTCCTTTAATAACTACAACCTAAAACTTCTTACCTGGGAATATTGAAGACTCATGTTAAAAGGAACCACAAGCTTTCATATGTTCGTATCGATATCGGCATTGAAAAATCATAATCGATCGACCTCTACCCTCTGTAGTGCCTTGCGGTCGGAGGCCGAGCAGTTGCCATACCAGGCGGTGATGCAACCATGCTCTCGATGGTGCAGCTGTAGAACCTTTTGACGATCTGAGGACCCATGATAAATCTTTTCAGTCTCCCGAGGGGGAATACAGTGGGGCAAAAAAGTATTTAGTCAGCCACCAATTGTGCAAGTTCTCCCACTTAAAAAAGATGAGTAATTTTCCATCATAGGTACACTTCAACTATGACAGACTAAATAAGAGAAAAAAATCCTGAAAATCACATTGTAGGATTTTTAGCAAATTTATTTGCAAATTAAGGTGGAAAATAAGTATTTGGTCACCTACAAACAAGCAAGATTTCTGGCTCTCACAGACCTGTAACTTCTTCTTTAACCTTTTATAACTAGGGGGCGCTATTTAAATTTTTGGATAAAAAACATTCCCGTTTTAAGCAAGATATTTTGTCACGAAAAGATGCTCGACTATGCATATAATTGACAGCTCTGACATTTCCAAAACTGCAAAGATATTGTCTGTGAGTGCCACAGAACTGATGTTACAGAAAAAAACCAGATAAAAATCCAATCAGGAAGTGCCGCATTTTTTGAAACCGCCTCATGGCAATGACTCCTTATATGGCTGTGGAGGAGCTAGGAGTCAGCTTACGTTTTCCACGTTTTCCCCAAGGTGTCTGCAGCATTGTAACGTATTTGTAGGCACATCATCCTTCCAAGATGGCATAGCAGTTCGACATCTTTTGTCCTCGTCTTGTCGTGTCCCGTATATATATATATTTACAACTTTTTTCACATTTTTTTTTTCTCCATCAACTCATCTTCAAAACACTCTCCTGCAACCCGCCTCACCAATTTATATTTATAAAAAAGTATAATTTACCTCAAATCTGTAATCCTCCAAGAAGCTTTTTTTTTCTCCATCACCTCATCTTCAAAACACTCTCCTGCAACCCGCCTCACCAATTTATATTTATAAAAAAGTATTATTTACCTCAAATCTGTAATCCTCCAAGAAGCTAGCCAGAAACTCCAAGAAGCTAGCCAGAAACTAGCCAGAAGCTAGCCAGGAGCTAGCCCAGAAGCAAATCCAGAAGCTAATCAGAAGCTAGTTCAGAAGCTAGTTAGCTTCTTTACTGGCAAATCGTTAGTATTCAGCTAACCACGGTTTGTGGTCATCAGCTATCCTTCAGCTCGAAAATCTATCGGCAGTTTTGTACGGCGCAGCGCGGCTCGGAACGGAACATACCAGACCAATTTTTCTCTCCATGTCCCTGGATTTCAACCGCTCTCTGGACATTAATACCTGGATCTCACAGCTAGCTAGCTGCTATCCGTGTGACTATCGGCTTTCGTCGATTCCGGAGCAAACATCAATTATTCCCGAGCTAGCCAGCTCCGTCAATCACTCCTGAGTTCCATCAATCACTCCTGGGCTGCAGTCACCTATCCGGACCTGTTTTACTGCCTACGCGGAGCCCCACCGGGCCTTCACAACTGGACTGCCGACATTATCTACCCGAAGGAGTTATCCGGCTGGCTCCTCTGTCGCGACGTTACCTGAACGCCCATCTGCGGCCTGCCAACCGTTAGCTGTCTTATCGGCTGCTATCTGAATAGACAATCGGACAATTTTATTTTATTTATATTATTATTTTGTTTTCTTTTTGGGCCTCTATAACTATATCTATTATTTTTATTTTTGTTGTTGTTGTGTGATTTGGATTAATCCCTTCTACCACACAGAACCCTACTCTAATCTACTGACGGAACGCAAGAGGTGGCTAATAACAGACCTCCATCCTATGCTAGCTTGCTACCGATGGCCTGGCTAGCTGTCTAAATCGCCGTGACCCCCAACCAATCTCTCCACTCACTGGACCCTTTTGATCACTCGACTAAGCATGCCTCTCCTTAATGTCAATATGTCTTGTCCATTGCTGTTCTGGTTAGTGTTTATTGGCTTATTTCACTGTAGAGCCTCTAGTCCTGCTCACTATACCTTATCCAACCTATTAGTTCCACCACCCACACATGCAATGACATCTCCTGGTTTCAATGATGTTTCTAGAGACAATATCTCTCTCTTCATCACTCAATACCTAGGTTTACCTCCACTGTATTCACATCCTACCATACCTTTATCTGTACATTATACCTTGATGCTATTTTATCGCCCCCAGAAACCTCCTTTTACTCTCTGTTCCAGACGTTCTAGACGACCAATTCTTATTGCTTTTAGCCACACCCTTATTCTACTCCTCCTATGTTCCTCTGGCGATGTAGAGGTGAATCCAGGCCCTGCAGTGCCTAACTCCACTCCTATTCCCCAGGCGCTCTCTTTTGACTACTTCTGTAACCGTAATAGCCTTGGTTTCATGCATGTTAACATTAGATGCCTCCTCCCTAAGTTTGTTCTATTCACTGCTTTAGCACACTCTGCCAACCCGGATGTTCTAGCTGTGTCTGAATCCTGACTTAGGAAGACCACCAAAAATTCTGAAATTTTAATTCCAAACTACAACATTTTCAGACAAGATAGAACTGCCAAAGGGGGCGGTGTTGCAATCTACTGCAAAGATAGCCTGCAGAGTTCTGTCCTACTATCCAGGTCTGTACCCAAACAATTTGAACTTCTACTTTTAAAAATCCACCTCTCTAAAAACAAGTCTCTCACCGTTGCCGCCTGCTATAGACCACCCTCTGCCCCCAGCTGTGCTCTGGACACCATATGTGAACTGATTGCCCCCATCTATCTTCAGAGCTCGTGCTGCTAGGCGACCTAAACTGGAACATGCTTAACACCCCAGCCATCCTACAATCTAAACTTGATGCCCTCAATCTCACACAAATTATCAATGAACCTACCAGGTACCTCCCCAAAGCCTTAAACACGGGCAACCTCATAGATATCATCCTAACCAACTTGCCCTCTAAATACACCTCTGCTATCTTAAACCAAGAACTCAGCGATCACTGCCTCATTGCCTGCATACGTAATGGGTCAGCGGTCAAACAACCTCCACTCATTACTGTAAAACGCTCCCTGAAACACTTCAGCGAGCAGGCCTTTCTAATCGACCTGGCCGGTGTATCCTGGAAGGATATTGATCTCATCCCGTCAGTAGAGGATGCCTGGATATTTTTTTAAAATGCCTTCCTAATCATCTTAAATATACATGCCCCATTCAAGAAATTTAAAATCAGGAACAGATATAGCCCTTGGTTCTCCCCAGACCTGACTGCCCTTAACCAACACAAAAACATCCTATGGCGTTCTGCATTAGCATCGAACAGCCCCCGTGATATGCAGCTGTTCAGGGAAGCTAGAAACCATTATACACAGGCAGTTAGAAAAGCCAAGGCTAGCTTTTTCAAGCAGAAATTTGCTTCCTGCAACACTAACTCAAAAAGGTTCTGGGACACTGTAAAGTCCATGGAGAATAAGAACACGCCCACTGCACTGAAGATAGGAAACACTGTCACCACTGATAAATCCACCATAATTGAGAATTTCAATAAGCATTTTTCTACGGCTGGCCATGCTTTCCACCTGGCTACTCCTACCCCGGTCAACAGCACTGCACCCCCAACAGCAACTTGCCCAAGCCTTCCCCATTTCTCCTTCTCTCAAATCCTTTCAGCTGATGTTCTGAAAGAGCTGCAAAATCTGGACACCTACAAATCAGCCGGGCTAGACAATCTGGACCCTTTCTTTCTAAAATTATCTGCCGAAATTGTTGCCACCCCTATTACTAGACTGTTCAACCTCTCTTTCGTGTCGTCTGAGATTCCCAAAGATTGGAAAGCAGCTGCGGTCATCCTATCTCTTCAAAGGGGGGGGGGGACACTCTTGACCCAAACCCAGCATTGATGTTTATTGTTAGGTACAGTCATGCAACAATTGTGCTTTTTTCGCAAATGCGCTTTTGTTAAATCATCCCAAGTTTGGCGAAGTTTGCTGTCTTTGTTAGGAAGAAATAGTCTTCACAGAGTTCGCAACGAGCCAGGTTAGCAGGCAATATTAACTAAATATGCAGGTTTAAAATATATACTTGTGTATTGATTTTAAGAAAGGCATTGATGTTTATAGTTAGGTACACATTGGGGCAAGACAGTCCTTTTTCGCGAATACGCACCGCATCGATTATATGCAACGCAGGACATGCTAGATAAACTAGTAATATCATCAACCATGTGTAGTTAACTAGTGATTATGATTGACTGATTGTTTTTTATAAGATAAGTGTAATGCTAGTTAGCAACTTGCCTTGGCTTCTTACTGCATTTGCATAACAGGCAGTCTCCTCGTGGAGTGCAATGAGAGGCAGGTGGTTAGAGCATTGGACTAGTTAACTGTAAGATTGCAAGATTGAATCCCCGAGCTGATAAGACAGTTAACCCACCGTTCCTAGGCCGTATTGAAAATAAGAATATGTTCTTAACCGACTTGCCTAGTTAAATAAAGGATAAATAAAGGTGTAAAAAAAATGAAAACTTGAAATCGGCCAGTCCGATTAATCGGTGGACCTCTAATGCATACCTCACAAGACATGCCACAAGAGGTCTCCTCACAATCCCAAAGTCAAGAACAGACTATGGGAGGTGCACAGTACTACATAGTGCCATGACTACATAAAACTCTATTCCACATCAGGTAACTGATGCAAGCAGTAAAATTATATTTAAAAAACAGATAAAAATACACTTTATGGAACAGCGGGGTCAGAAGAAACACAAACATAGGCACAGACACATATGATAACATATGCACTATACACACATGGATTTTGTGTTGTAGATATGTGGTAGTGAAGTACGGGCCTGAGGGCACCCACTTAGTGTGTTGTGAATTCTGTAATGAATCTATTGTAATGATTTTAAAATTGTATAACTGCTTTAATTTTGCTGGACCCCAGAAAGAGTAGATGCTGCGAAGGCAGCAGTTAATGGGGATCCATAATAGATACAAATACAAAAAGGCACATGAAAGCCCGCTTGGAGTTTGCCAAAAGCCACCTAATGAAGTCTCAGAACCCAAGAAACAAGATTCTCTGATCTGATGAAACCAAGACTGAACTCTTTGGCCAGAATGCAAAGTGTCAAGTCTGGAGGAAACCTGGCACCATACCTACGGTGAAGCATGGTGGTGGCAGCATCATGTGGTGGGGATGTTTTTCAGCCGCAGGGACTGGGAGACTAGTCAGGATGGGGGGAAAGATGAACGGAGCAAAGTACAGAGGAGATACTTGATGAAAACCTGCTCCAGAGAGCTCAGGACCTCAGACTGAGGCGAAGATTGACCATCCAACAGGACAACGACACTAAGCACACAGCCGAGACAATGCAGGAGTGGCTTCGGGACAAATCTCTGAATGTCCTTGAGTGGCCCAGCCAGAGCCCGACATAAACCTGATCGAACATCTCTGGAGAGACCTGAAAATAGCTGTGCAGCAACACTCCCCATCCAACCTGACAGAGCTTGAGAGGATCTGCGGAGAAGAATGAGAGAAACTCCCCAAATACAGGTGTGCCAAGCTTGTCGCGTCATACTCAAGAAAACTCAAGGCTGTAATCGCTGTAAAAAGGTGCTTCAACAAAGTACTGAGTATAGGTTCTGAATTATTATGTAAATATGATCGTTTTTTAAATTTTAATACATTCATAAACATTTCTAAAAACCTGTTTTTGCTTTGGTCAATATGGTGTATTGTGTGTAGATTGATATGGAAAAAAAACTATTTAAACCATTTTAGAATAAATCAAATCAAATTTTATTTGTCACATACACATGGTTAGCAGATGTTAATGCGAGTGTAGCGAAATGCTTGTGCTTCTAGTTCCGACAATGCAGTGATAACCAACAAGTAATCTAACTAACACTTCCAAAACTACTGTCTTATACACAGTGTAAGGGGATAAGGAACATGTACATAAGGATATATGAATGAGTGATGGTACAGAGCAGCATACAGTAGATGGTATCGAGTACAGTATATACATATGAGATGAGTGTGTAGACAAAGTAAACAAAGTGGCATAGTTAGTGGCTAGTGATACATGTGTTACATAATGATGCAGTCGATGATGTAGAGTACAGTATATACATATGCATATGAGATGAATAATGTAGGGTAAGTAACATTATATAAGGTAGCATTGTTTAAAGTGGCTAGTGATATATTTACATCATTTCCCATCAATTCCCATTATTAAAATGGCTGGAGTTGGGTCAGTGTCAATGACAGTGTGTTGGCAGCAGCCACTCAATGTTAGTGGTGGCTGTTTAACAGTCTGATGGCCTTGAGATAGAAGCTGTTTTTCAGTCTCTCGGTCCCAGCTTTGATGCACCTGTACTGACCTCGCCTTCTGGATGATAGCGGGGTGAACAGGCAGTGGTTCGGGTGGTTGATGTCCTTGATGATCTTTATGGCCTTCCTGTAACAACGGGTGGTGTAGGTGTCCTGGAGGGCAGGTAGTTTGCCCCCGGTGATGCGTTGTGCAGTCCTCACTACCCTCTGGAGAGCCTTACGGTTGAGGGCGGAGCAGTTGCCGTACCAGGCGGTGATACAGCCCGCCAGGATGCTCTCGATTGTGCATCTGTAGAAGTTTGTGAGTTTTGGTGACAAGCCGAATTTCTTCAGCCTCCTGAGGTTGAATAGGCGCTGCTGCGCCTTCTTCACAACGCTGTCAGTGTGAGTGGACCAATTCAGTTTGTCTGTGATGTGTATGCCGAGGAACTTAAAACTAGCTACCCTCTCCACTACTGTTCCATCGATGTGGATAGGGGGGTGTTCCCTCTGCGGTTTCCTGAAGTCCACAATCATCTCCTTAGTTTTGTTGACGTTGAGTGTGAGGTTATTTTCCTGACACCACACTCCGAGGGCCCTCACCTCCTCCCTGTAGGCCGTCTCGTCGTTGTTGGTAATCAAGCCTACCACTGTTGTGTCGTCCGCAAACTTGATGATTGAGTTGGAGGCGTGCGTGGCCACGCAGTCGTGGGTGAACAGGGAGTACAGGAGAGGGCTCAGAACGCACCCTTGTGGGGCCCCGTGTTGAGGATCAGCGGGGAGGAGATGTTGTTGCCTACCCTCACCACCTGGGGCGGCCCGTCAGGAAGTCCAGTACCCAGTTGCACAGGGCGGGGTCGAGACCCAGGGTCTCGAGCTTGATGACGAGCTTGGAGGGTACTATGGTGTTGAATGCCGAGCTGTAGTCGATGAACAGCATTCTCACATAGGTATTCCTCTTGTCCAGGTGGGTTAGGGCAGTGTGCAGTGTGGTTGAGATTGCATCGTCTGTGGACCTATTTGGGCGGTAAGCAAATTGGAGTGGGTCTAGGGTGTCAGGTAGGGTGGAGGTGATATGGTCCTTGACTAGTCTCTCAAAGCACTTCATGATGACGGAAGTGAGTGCTACGGGGCGGTAGTCGTTTAGCTCAGTTACCTTAGCTTTCTTGGGAACAGGAACAATGGTGGCCCTCTTGAAGCATGTGGGAACAGCAGACTGGTATAGGGATTGATTGAATATGTCCGTAAACACACCGGCCAGCTGGTCTGCGCATGCTCTGAGGGCGCGGCTGGGGATGCCGTCTGGGCCTGCAGCCTTGCGAGGGTTAACACGTTTAAATGTCTTTACTCACCTCGGCTGCAGTGAAGGAGAGACTGCATGTTTCCGTTGCAGGCCGTGTCAGTGGCACTGTATTGTCCTCAAAGCGGGCAAAAAAGTTATTTAGTCTGCCTGGGAGCAAGACATCCTGGTCCGTGACTGGGCTGGATTTCATCTTGTAGTCCGTGATTGACTGTAGACCCTGCCACATGCCTCTTGTGTCTGAGCCATTGAATTGAGATTCCACTTTGTCTCTGTACTGACGCTTAGCTTGTTTGATAGCCTTACGGAGGGAATAGCTGCACTGTTTGTATTCAGTCATGTTGCCAGACACCTTGCCCTGATTAAAAGCAGTGGTTCGCGCTATCAGTTTCACGCGAATGCTGCCATCAATCCACGGTTTCTGGTTTGGGAATGTTTTTATCGTTGCTATGGGAACGACATCTTCGACGCACGTTCTAATGAACTCGCACACCGAATCAGCGTATTCGTCAATATTCCCATCTGACGCAATACGAAACATGTCCCAGTCCACGTGATGGAAGCAGTCTTGGAGTGTAGAGTCAGCTTGGTCGGACCAGCGTTGGACAGACCTCAGCGTGGGAGCCTCTTGTTTTAATTTCTGTCTGTAGGCAGGGATCAGCAAAATGGAGTCGTGGTCAGCTTTTCCGAAAGGGGGGCGGGGCAGGGCCTTATATGCGTCGCGGAAGTTAGAGTAACAATGATCCAAGGTTTTACCACCCCTGGTTGCGCAATCGATATGCTGATAAAATTTAGGGAGTCTTGTTTTCAGATTGGCTTTGTTAAAATCCCCAGCTACAATGAATGCAGCCTCCGGATAAATGTTTTCCAGTTTGCAAAGAGTTAAATAAAGTTCGTTCAGAGCCATCGATGTGTCTGCTTGGGGGGGGATATTTATGGCTGTGATTATAATCGAAGAGAATTCTCTTGGAAGATAATGCGGAATAAGGCTGTAACATAACAAAACGTGGAAAAGGTCAAGGGGTCTGAATACTTTCCGAATGCACTGTATAGTGCAATAGAAATATTAGGGCTGACCCAATTTAGTAGACTAGTGGATTGTTTGGTCGATAGGCTGTTGGTAGACCTAGAAGTTTTTAGTCCAGCAGTTGCAAAAAAAGGATATTTTATGCCACTTAATTGATGCCCGTCTCAGTAGACTAAGCTATTGTGGAGGCCTGTCTGAGTGGACTAATCTATTGTGGAGGCCTGTCTGAGTGGACTAATCTATTGTGGAGGCCCGTCTCAGTGGACTAATCTATTGTGGAGGCCCGTCTCAGTGGACTAATCTATTGTGGAGGCCCGTCTCAGTGGACTAATCTATTGTGGAGGCCCGTCTCAGTGGACTAATCTATTGTGGAGGCCCGTCTCAGTGGACTAATCTATTGTGGAGGCCTGTCTGAGTGGACTAATCTATTATGGAGGCCCGTCTCAGTGAACTAATCTATTGTGGAGGCCTGTCTGAGTGGACTAATCTATTGTGGAGGCCTGTCAGAGTGGACTAATCTATTGTGGAGGCCTGTCTGAGTGGACTAATCTATTGTGGAGGCCCGTCTCAGTGGAAAAATCTATTGTGGAGGCCTGTCTGAGTGGACTAATCTATTGTGGAGCCCTGTCTGAGTGGACTAATCTATTGTGGAGGCCCGTCTCAGTGGACTAATCTATTGTGGAGGCCTGTCTGAGTGGACTAATCTATTGTGGAGGCCTGTCTCAGTGGACTAATCTATTGTGGAGGCCCGTCTCAATGGACTAATCTATTGTGGAGGCCTGTCTCAGTGGACTAATCCATTGTGGAGGCCTGTCTGAGTGGACTAATCCATTGCTGAGGCCGCGGGGATGGCACACCAGTGGTATATTTACAGTTAATCCCATAATTTCAAATTACAATGTTTGTTTGGTTACCATAATTTCTATTAATGCATTCAATGTATTATTATTACGGTATTTTACTGTTCTCAGTGTCGGAGGGACACGTTGTTTACAGAGCGCACAACCTATGCTACACTTGTGAGAAACAAGTTTGGTTTATTTCCTTTCATTTAAGAGTTGTTCATTTATGCATTGTGTTTTTTGTTTCTGAATGATTATTTCCCCTTCGCAAATACTGTAAATAGCCTACAACTGTATCTGTCTGGAGCTCAGGGTGTAGGAAACTCTGAGGGTTATATAGGATATATACAATGTTGCATGTTTTTAGTACAAACTTTCTGGTTGGACCAAGCTGATCTTTTCAAGTTCCTTGCAGACAGGCCATGCGTAGCCAATATGATACATTTTTTTATCAGGATATTTTCTACCTGCAGGCTTTGTTTTGTTTTAATTGTTGGCTTTATGTAGGCAATTTATTTTACATTGTTGGCAATGGCAATATAAGTTACTTTAAGATTTGAATTAATTATCATTTAGATATAATTTTTTATTAACCACATGGCGATATTGCCACTCCTATTTGCCATATCTTCAATTTAAGCCTACTAGAGTGTGTACCCTCAGTTCTGGAGGGAAGCAAAAGTCATTCCGCTACCTAAGAATAGTAAAGCCCCCTTTACTGGCTCAAATAGCCAACCAATCAGCCTGTTACCAACCCTTAGTAAACTTTGGGGTAAAATGGTGTTTGACCAGATACAATGCTATTTTACTGTAAACAAATTGCCAACAGGCTTTCAGCATTCTTACAGGGAAGGACATTCAACAAGCACAGCACTTACAAAAATGACTGACAATTGGCTGAGAGAAATTGATGAGAAAAGGTTGTGGGGGCTGTTTTGTTAGACTTCAGTGCGGCTTTTGAAATTATCGATCATAGTCTGCTACTGCTACTGCTTTATACCCCCTGCTATATTGTGTAAAGCCAGTGTATCTATGTATGCGAATGACTCAACACTAAACACTTCAGCGACTAAAATGACTGCAACACTTAAAGAGCTGCAGTTTGTTTCAGAATTGTTGGCAAGGAATAGGTTAGTGGTAAACATTTCAGAAGCTAAAAGCATTGTATTTGGGACAAACCATTCACTAAACCCTAAACCTTAGGCTAAATCTTGTAATGAATAATGTGGAAATTGAGCACGTTGAGGTGACTAAACTGCTTGGAGTAACCCTAGATTGTAAACGGTCATGGTCAAAACATATTGATACAACAGTAGCTAAAATGGGGATTAGTCTGTCAATCTCTCATGGCTCAAAGTGGAATAGAGATTTACTTTATCACTACTTGTTTTTGTGAGAAGCTGAATGTACTAAGCTGTCTGTTAAAACTACTAGCACACAGATCAGACACCCATGCATACCCCACAAGACATGCCACCAGAGGTCTCTTCACAATCCCCAAGTCCAGAACAGACTATGGGAGGCACACAGTACTACATAGAGCCATGACTACATGGAACTCTATTCCACAACAACTAACTGATGCAAGCAGTAGAATCAGATAAAAAAAACATAAAAATACACCTTAACAGCGGGGACTGTGAACAGACACACACAAGGGTACAGACATACGTATACGCACACAAACGCTAGCACACGTACATTGTAATAGTGTTGTATGGTGGTATTATACATTTTGTATTGTAGTTACAGTATGTAGTGGTGTAATAATGATATATCATGTACTTTTTAATATTTTGTTTAATGTAAGTGCCTTAATATGTTTGGCCCCCAGGAAAAGTAGCTGCTGTGTGTAGAGTGAATCGAAGTGAGTGAGGTTAGGTCCAGCAGTAGTAATTCAAATATGAACTGGCTCCAAAGAAATCCCTCGGCAAGCTACCATCAGCTGCTCAAGGAGCCGCAACTTTTGAAGAAGAAGGCCATGCCAGATTGAGCTACCAAGATCTGCAGACAGCACTTCGCGGAGGCAGACTTCGTGATGAAGGGCACTTTCGAGGGCTATGGTGTAGCTGTTACTGACCGATTATCATCAACATCGCAAAGCAAAAGCGACTGGACGGAGGAGGCGACGCGAGTCAATGCAATGGAGCCTAAGGTAACGTTGTTGACTAGGTTAGCGTTAGATACTGGACAACTTTGTTGCAACTCTAGTAGAAGGTAACTATCTAATTGCGTTTTGTGTAACACCCCCCCAGCAAATAACGTTAGCAAGCTGCCCAGCTGCAACTAAAATTGCAACACAGTTTCTCCGTGTACCCCTGTTATTAGGTTATTACTGTAGCTAACTTCCACCTCAGATAGTCAAATACTGCAATACATTTTGTTGACAGATTTGTTTTTGTAATGTTTTGTTAGCTCCACCTCATTTAGCTAGACTGAAGTTGACATAGCTAATGTTTGCTGAGAAATACATGTCCCTGTAGTTGCTGTGTGTGTGTGTGTGTGTGTGTGTGTGTGTGTGTGTGTGTGTGTGTGTGTGTGTGTGTGTGTGTGTGTGTGTGTGTGTGTGTGTGTGTGTGTGTGTGTGTGTGTGTGTGTGTGTGTGTGTGTGTGTGTGTGTGTGTGTGTGTGTGTGTGTGTGTGTGTGTTGACAAAGTATACAAGACAGGTAGCTTGTTAATCCCAACTATTTGGGTTCAGTTGTCTTAACAAAACGTTTGTTTGTTTTCAGGAATGACATCTTCATCCATGAAAACGTTTCCATCCTGGAGGAGACTGTGCAGGAGGCAGAGGTACATGGAAATCCATGTTATTTCTAAGGCTGTTGTTTATTTCAAGACACAATCGGTCATTCCTGAGGCCATTGTGGATATAAAATGGGCAATACTGTTGTCACGATTGTCTTATGTTGTCTTATGATCTTAACACGTCATACAGTTCAACAGTTTCAGGGTGGAATACTTTAGTCATTACTTTAAACATATACGTTTTTTAATCACCTGTATATGCAGTAATTATTGAATACAACTATAGCTTAATAGATGCCTTAATTGTTTTCTACCGATAGGAAAAAACGGTTAATACAGCATGCCAAACTGACCCCTGAGTGCCAGACTGTTCCTGTGCAGCGGTGGAGAAGAGGTCCACCGGGACCATCACTAAAGACCTCGGGGCCCAGCTAGATTGAGCTAACGACCATCAGTATACAACCGAGTCCTGCCCCTATACGCCACAGATGGAGAGTGAGATCAGTGAAGACCATAACTCGCTGTATGAACCTGAAAGCTCAGAATCACAATCACCACAGTGCAAGTCAAGATATACTATCGATCACTTTGGGGGAGTGGGCTGGTGATCCGTAAATGGAGAAGGAGCAGGCCATTCAACAGCGAATTCAAAGATCCATCCGCCGGAGTGGAATTATTTTTCACAGATTTTTTTTACCCATTCAATGGATATGCTACCTTGTCCCGGTCCTTCTGTTTTGACTATCTCTCTCAGCCTATGAATGTTCAGCTATGAAAAGCCAACAGACATTTGCTCCTGAGGTGTTGAACTGTTGCACACTCTATAACGATTGTGGTTATTATTTTGATGTAAAAAGGGCTTTTGTAAAATACATTTGATTGTTTGCTGTGCTGGATGCTCTGTATTCACCAACTGTCTGAGTGATGGGAAATGTATATAGTATCTGTAACATATTTTGGTGTGTATTTAATCTGCATCTTAACTTCTTAATGTGGAAATCAGCAGTAGAAACAATAGTTTCTCCCTGCTCCTCTTCGGGTAAAAAGCTGAGGGATGGGGCTGAAGAAATGTAACCACTCTCAAATGCATAGACAGAGCTATAGAGGTAAGGACTGACCATCCATTATATCAAAATTGTAATCCTGTTTCTATGATCCGTTTCCACTTCCATGTACTCAGTTCGCTTTGGATAAAGGCGTCTGCTAAATGGCATATAACTGACTGTTCCCCGGTAGGCCATGATTGTAAATAAGAATTTGTTCTTACTGACTTGCTTAGTTAAATAGAATAAAATATATATATTAATAAAGTCTACTTTGACTCTGCCAACTAGCTGCCCAGTGTAGTTACCATTCCTTTCCAATAGATGGCAGACACAGCCAGTTGATGTCACTACTCCAGGGACATGGGATTAGTGCGCGATGAAAGTAGTTTTATCTTCAAACAAAGTTTATCTAGTTACGCTTGAACCTGCTGTTATAGTGGACAAGCTAACTAATACTATTTTTACATAAGGCGCAGGCATTAGGCCTATATCTTGAATAAAAAATGACAGCAGGCTAGATTTACTAAATTAACTGGTTTTATTCAAACTCAAACCATATGTGAATGCCTTTGCTTCTGGGTATGTTGCCTTATGGAAGAAAATACACACGCAGGGATGAGACACTGTACACCTGTCCAATTCTAATTCTCACTTGTGCCCATAGGGTGAACTGGAGATGAACTTCCAGCCTGTACGCTCTGCAAAAAATCTTAAAAGTTAGTCTGATACCGAAACTAAATCACAATGTATTTATAATGAGCACGCACGCCCCAGTAGTGGTTAGAATGAGATTTCATGAATCATGATGCTGTCTGCGGTTTGAACTCAGGTCGAAAAAGTAAACGTGTTACCATAGCGCCAAACAGCGCTGATGATAAACATCATTGTAGGCTATATATATGAGCACCTAACTACTACTGATACTAACCTTACATTTTGCTTGATTATACATTGTTGAAGCAATTATTTAACTGGCATATCGGCTGCTGGCTGGTCGAGTAACCTCTTCAACCAGGAAGTCCTTCATAAGGATTGGTGACGTGCCCAATAAATACATTGCCATCCAGACAGACTGACAGGAACGTCTGACTGGTTGCAATACAGCCACCATCCGCTGGGATTTTGTGCTGTATCGACACCATCTCTCTACAACACACACTCATACCCTCTAGCCATTATCTGGCAGCATCTGCACTCACACCTCTAGCTGAGTTGTTTCAGGCGGCATGTTGGTGTTGTTACAGCTACGAGAACGAACTCTGATCTTGGGCAAAGATCGGTTCAAACATGAACGACTTCAGTAGGTTTATTGGCTCCCTAACTAAAATGATTTCGTTCTCTGTAATAAACTCATTCTCATATTCGGAGTTACTCTGTAAATTCAGCCATTTTTTATCAAAATGTTCTCTCCTGCCAGTGACACAACAATGCCAATATGGTGATTTACAGTAGTTAGCTGGCGTTCTAAATCCTAGTGTTTCCATTCCCCTTTAAGAAACCCAGTGCAGACATTAGCATAGCTATACATTTATTAGAAAGACAATAACGATACAGCAAAACTTCCAACTAACCTACCAAAGATCAAATCGGAGCTATTACCATATTACTTCTACCTGTCGAACGTATCCTTTCTCTTCCATACAAGTGTTTAGGCTATGAGGGTAGGCTCCAGGGGTCCATTTTGGGGTGTGTCTGCTTTCCCAAAGTGTGGGTCTTGTTAACGTACCTTCAGCGATTTGAAAGGAAATTACTGGTATATGGAAACTCCCTCTAGCCCATGGCTACACAGTTTAAATTTGTGGAGAGTAGTGAACAAGTGCACACTTCAGGAGGAAGGAGAGATTATTGGGATGCACCCTGGGATTGGATGCGAGGGAGAGAAGAGTGACCCCTGACCTCTGACCTTGCCCTCAACTCAAAGTGTTCTCTGTTCTGAACACTCTTCTGGGCTGACATCCATCTTCTGATTTGTAAGTCGCTCTGGATAAGAGCGTCTGCTAAATGACTTAAATGTAATGTAATGTTCTGGGTTCTGCCGACTATTCGTGGCTCAGTTGGTTAAGTGACTGTTTCTCACTCCGGAGACCCGGGTTAGTAACCGGGTCCTGACAGAAACACAGAGCCAAAAAATTAACCCAGAGGCAGCCAGTTCCCAGGACCTTGTTGCCATGCTGTCCCACCACCAGGAGACTGTCACGCCACGAAGCCGCCCTGGTTCAGCAAGAGGCCTTAATGGCTAGACATTCTCATCTTCTGTCGGAGATGCTGACTTCCATAAAGCAGATATCTGATCGACTTACCCCGGCAACAGTTCCCGTCCCAGTACCTCAGATTCACGTACCCATGGCAGTTAACCCTCTGGCTGAACCTCGTCTTCCACCTCCCCAACGGTTCTCAGGTGATCCAAGTGCTTGTAAAGGGTTTCTCACCCAATGTTCTCTCTCCTTCGAGCTGCAACCCTCGTCGTTCCCCACCGACCAGTCTAAGATCGAATATATCATCACCCTGTTGTCGGAAAAAGCCCTGGCCTGGGCTACTGCTGTGTGGGATGCCCATAGTTCCTGCTGTGCCAGCTACTCTGCCTTTGCTGAGGAATTCAAACGAGTGTTTGAAGGCCCAAGCAGTGGTCCTGACTCAGCCAAACAGCTCCTGACTCTCCACCAAGGTCGGCGCAGCGTGACTGACTATGCCATCCAGTTCCGCACGGTGGCAGCAGCGAGTGGCTGGAACAACGAGGCGCTCACGGTGTGCTTTCTGAAAGGCCTTTCCGACACTATCCAAGATGAACTGGCCACTCGGGAACCACTGGACAATCTCGAGTCCCTGATCAAGTTGGCCTCACGCATTGACCAGCGTCTGAGAGAGAGAGAGAACTCAACCGTAGACCTCTAGCCCCTATCAGTCCCAGCTCCGAGTCCCCACCTTTATCCTCGCTGGCTCCACCGGAACCCATGCAGATTGGACGCATCTCCCAGGCTGAGAGAGACCGCCGGATGAGGGAGCGACGCTGTCTATATTGCGGCAAACCGGGCCATTTCCATTCCACGTGTCCCGGGCTCCAGGGAAACGTTCTGTCCCATACAGACCGGGGGGAACTGTAACGGGAAACATAACCTCCTCCCATCCGTCCAACTCCCGTCTGCTCATTCCAGTCACCCTTTCCTGGGACAACCACAAGCTTCACCTTCAAGCCTTGGTAGACTCTGGAGCCGCTGGTAACTTCATGGATGGTGTCTGGGCGAAGGAGAATGGCATTCCCTCTGAACCTCTAAGTGACCCCATGAGGGTTACTACATTGGATGGAAGCCCTTTGGGACCTGGACTTGTCACTCATGTCACTACCTCTTTGCGACTTTCAGTTTCACAACACCAGGAATTGATGAACTTTCATTTGATCTCCTGTTCTGAGTTCCCTCTCGTCCTTGGATACCCCTGGCTTCACAGCCATAACCCTCACATCTACTGGTCTGTGGGCACTATCAAGCAATGGGGTCCTACGTGCCAAGCTACTTGTATTTTCCCGAATTCCCCGAGTTCTACTCCAGAGTCTTTAGAATCCATCGACCTGACCCGAGTTCCCGAGTGTTACCATGACCTCAAACTGGTATTTAGCAAACAGAGGGCCACCATGCTACCACCCCATAGACCTTATGATTGCCCCATCAAACTGTTTCCGGGCACTTGCCCTCCCAGTGGTCAGATCTTTTCCCTATCTTCACCCGAATGAGCTGCTATGGATACCTACATCAAGGACGCTCTGGAAGCAGGCCTCATGCGTCCATCCACCTCCCCGGCGGGAGCAGGGTTTTTCTTTATGGCCAAGAAAGACGGTGGATTACGTCAATGCCATAACCGTCCGTAACCGTTACCCGCTACCCCTTATGGCCACAGCCTTCGAGCTGCTCCAGGAAGCAGTTGTTTTCACTAAGCTTGACCTGCGGAACGCATACCATCTTGTGCGGATCAGACCTGTTGACGAGTGGAAGACCGCTTTCAACACGCCTACTGGTCACTATGAATACTTGGTGATGCCCTTCGGCCTGACCAACGCCCCAGCGGTGTTCCAAGCGCTCATAAACGATGTGCTTAGGGATATGCTTAACATATTTGTGTTCGTTTACTTGGATGACATCCTCATCTTTTCGAGCTCTCTTCAAGAACACACTAAGCATGTCAGACAAGTACTCAAACGCCTCCTAGACAGCCATCTGTACGTTAAGCCGGAAAAATGTGAATTCCATTCACCCCGAGTACAATTCCTGGGATTTGTAGTGGAACCCGGTCGAGTCCAAATGGACCCCAGGAAGGTAGGGGCGGTAGCGGATTGGCCCACCCCCAACTCTGTTAAGGAAGTTCAGCGTTTCCTGGGCTTCACTAACTTTTACCGCAAGTTCATCAAGAAATTCAGCTTGGTGGCAGCCCCTCTCTCAGCTTTAACCAAGGGTGGCAATGCAAGGTTTTTGTGGGGAAGAGAAGCTGAGACGGCCTTCCAAGGACTCAAGCAGCGCGTCCTCTCTGCTCCCATCCTGATACTACCGACTACGGATGAACCGTTTGTGGTGGAGGTAGACGCCTCAGAGGTTGGTGTTGGAGCTGTCCTGTCTCAGAGGGGTGAAGACAAGAAGCTTCATCCGTGCGCTTTCTTCTCACACCGGCTTACCCCGGCAGAGAGGAACTACGATGTGGGGGATCGTGAACTCCTAGCGGTTAAGATGGCATTGAAAGAATGGAGACACTGGCTCGAGGGGGCTTCTCACCCGTTTCAAGTGCTTACGGACCACAAAAATCTGGAGTATATCCAGCAGGCGAAGCGGTTGAACTCTAGACAAGCTAGATGGTCTCTTTTCTTCAATCGATTCCAGTTTATCCTCACCTATCGGCCCGGGTCGAAGAATCTCAAACCGGATGCCCTGTCCCGAGTCTACACTCCTGCCATTCGAGATGACACGGACATGCCTGTCCTTCCTGCTGCTAAGATCGTGGCTCCGATCTCGTGGCAAGTTGAGGATACCGTGAGACGAGCTCAAGCTATTGAACCGGACCCGAAAGGAGGTCCTGCCAATCGGTTGTTTGTCCCCAAGGCAGTGAGGACTCAGGTCCTTCTGTGGGGGCACTCCTCTCGCCTCACCTGTCACCCGGGCGTAGGTCGCACCTTGGAGTTCATCCAGCGTAAGTTCTGGTGGCCTACCATAAGAGAAGACGTTGCCACTTTCGTCAATGCCTGCCCCGTGTGCTGCAAGGGCAAATCTTCAGGGCAAATCTTCTCACCTTCGCCCGCAAGGACTCCTTCACCCTTTACCTGTTCCCCACAGACCCTGGTCCCATATCTCGTTGGACTTCATTACTGGCCTTCCTCCATCCCATGGCAATACTACTATCCTAGTCATTATCGACAGGTTTTCAAAGGCGGCCAGGTTCGTCCCTCTGACTAAGTTACCTTCTGCCAAGGAAACGGCTGAGTTGGTAATTAATCATGTGTTCCGAGTCTTCGGCATTCCTCAAGATATGGTTTCTGACAGAGGTCCCCAGTTCGCCTCTAGGTTTTGGAAGGCCTTCTGCCAACTCATGGGGGCTTCTGCCAGTCTATCTTCAGGGTACCATCCGGAGTCCAACGGCCAAACTGAGAGGATGAATCAAGAGCTGGAAACCACCCTCCGATGTATGACTCGTAACAACCCGTCCACATGGTCGTCCTTCATTGTTTGGGCCGAATACGCGCACAACACCTTGCGCTCCTCCTCCACTGGTATGTCCCCGCACGAGTGTCAGTTTGGCTATGCCCCTCCATTGTTCCCGGACCAGGAGGCAGAAGTCAGAGTGCCTTCAGCCTTGAAGTTCGTCAGACGCTGTTGGCTTATGTGGAGGAAGACCCGTCTTAATCTTATGCGTTCCTCACAGAGGTACCAACAACAAGCCAACAGACGTCGCCGTCCCGGGCCTACCCTGCGCCCCGGCCAGAGAATCTGGCTCTCCACAAGAGACTTACCACTACGGGTGGAGTCTCGCAAGCTGTCCCAAAAATACATCGGTCCCTTTAAGGTTGCCAGGAGAGTTAACCCAGTTTCTTATCGCCTACACTTACCCAGATCCCTTAAGATTAATCCCACGTTTCACATTTCCTTATTAAAACCTGTTGTTTTTTCTCCCCTTGTCCCGGCAGACAGACCTCCCCCTCCGCCTCGTGTCATTGGAGGCCAGCCGGCTTATTACCGTCCATCGGATGCTGGATTCCCGCCGGGTGCAGCGGTCCTGGCAGTATCTGGTGGACTGGGAAGGCTACGGTCCCGAGGAGCGCTCCTGGGTTCCTGCCAAAGACATACTGGACCCTGACCTCATTCGTCAGTTCAGGGCCCTCCACCCTGAGAGAGCTGGTAGGAACGTCAGGAGCCGGTCCTAGGGGGGATTCTGTCGGCCCTCCTGGCGCACTCAGGAGGAATCCCCGAGGAAATCGAGTGAACGGTCCAGCACTGTATTAACCCTTTGTTTTCCCAATCCACTGTGATTTGGCCAGGGTTGTTCCGGTTTTTGGTCACTAGATGCCCCCATTGTGCCTTTTGACCTTTTGTTTTCCCTTGATCCCCATTATTATTTGCACCTGTGCCTCGTTTCCCCTGATTGTATTTAAACCCTTTGTTTTCCTCTGTTCTTTGCTCTGTGTTTGTATGTTAGCACCCAGCCCTAGTACTCTGAGAACTCTTGTTGATCCCGGTGGACTCTCTTGTGGAATTCTTTTTTTTTTTTTGTTCTTGTTTGTTTGTTTTTTGAGTATCTTTTGAGGCTTTTTGTGCTTTACCTTTCACCTTGTGGATTTACCTTTTTTTGTCTTGGAGGATTACCTTTGTTCTTGTAGGATTCCTTTTGAGGTTGTGGAGTTACATGTTTTCCTGAAGAACTTCACTTTTTACTTCATTAAATACACCATCTCAAGTACTGCTGTGTCTGCCTCATCTTATGGGTTCTGCCGACGATTCGTGGCTCAGTTGGTTAAGTGACTGTTTCTTACTCTGGAGACCTGGGTTCGTAACCGGGTCCTGACAACTATTTTATCAATGTACCAATCTGGCTTCAGGAAGAAGTACAGCAGCCATGAAGGTTTTAAATTATATTACTGAAGCCATTGACAAAAACAGCACTGTGTCTCACTTTTTATTGATCTCTCTACAGCTTTTGATACAGTTGATCATGCTATACTGAGGCAGAGATTGTCGAGTGTAGGTCTTTCAGAGCATGCAGTTGCATGGTTTGCTAACTATCTGTCTGATAGAACTCAGTGCACTCAATTTGATGGGCTTATATCTGCTAAATTGTCTGTCTGTAATGGTGTGCCCCAGGGCTCTGTACATGGTCCCTTCTTATTCACTATTTATATACATAATTTTGACAAAAATGTGCAAAATGAGCAACTTCACTTTTATGCTGATGATACTGTTATTTATTGTGGTGCCTCGTCTCTCACAAAAGCTTTCCAGAACTTGCAAAACTGCTTTTTATACTGTTGTGTCATTTGAAGCATATCCTCAATACTGACAACTAAACTAATAGTGTTTTCTAAAGCAAGACATAGATCTCTGAACCTTTCACCTATTACTACCTGTCAGGGTAATGAGATTGAGACTGTAACCTCATGAAAGTCTGTTGGAATTTTAATTGATGACTGCCTCCGTTTTAAATTGCATATTCAACAACTTACAAAAAAATTAAGCTGAAGTTGGGATTTTATTTGAGGAATAAGGCCTGTTTTTCTTTTGAAGCCAAAAGGAGGTTAGTAATCAGCTACATTTATGCCTTTACTAGACTATGGGGATATTTATATATGAATGCTTCAGCTCAGTGTTTGAGAACAATTGTCACCCTTTACCATGATGCATTGAGATTTATTTTAAATTGCAAAACCCTTACGCACCACAGCCCTTTGTATACCAGGATTGGCTGGCCTTCTCTAGTCACTCGTAGGCTGTCACTGGTATAGTTTTATTTACAAAGCCATTTTGGGTTTACTAACATTTTATATGGGTATTTCTATTGTTCTGGTGTGGTGGGTACTCTCTTTGTTCACAGGGCCTTATCCTTGCTAACGGTTCTAAATGTCAGAACTGAATTTGGTAAAAGGGCTTTAAACTGGAATAACTTGTCCCGATTGGTATTTCTAAATCACTGATGAAGGATTTTGAAGCTGATTCCCTGACCTGTCAATGTTTTTAATTAGCTGTTTGATGATTTTGTAATACTCTTGTGAATTCTATGGTTTTTACTAGATTACTTGTAGTTTTTCATGTCTGTCTGTAATTGTGTAATGACTTGGTGCTGCCTATCTTGGCCAGGACGCTCTTGAAAAAGAGATTTCAAATCTCAATGAGCACTTCCTGGTTCTCGGAGTGCTTGTCGTTGGATCATGCTGAGGTCTTCCCCCATGGAAACTTCGACGGAGGACAGGTTCTGCTGTTCCCGGGACCACGTTGCGCAACAGTGCCTCTCGTGCTTGCCATCTCTTTAGAAGGTTCATATGGTAAAGCTGGAGGCGTTTTCTCCGCTCTGGTTACATTTACATTACATTTAAGTCATTTAGCAGACGCTCTTATCCAGAGCGACTTACAAATTGGTGCATTCACCTTATGACATCCAGTGGAACAGCCACTTTACAATAGTGCATCTAAATATTTTAAGGGGGGGGGGTGAGAAGGATTACTTTATCCTATCCTAGGTATTCCTTAAAGAGGTGGGGTTTCAGGTGTCTCCGGAAGGTGGTGATTGACTCCGCTGTCCTGGCGTCGTGAGGGAGTTTGTTCCACCATTGGGGAGCCAGAGCAGCGAACAGTTTTGACTGAGCTGAGTGGGAACTGTACTTCCTCAGTGGTAGGGAGGCGAGCAGGCCAGAGGTGGATGAACGCAGTGCCCTTATTTGGGTGTAGGGCCTGATCAGAGCCTGGAGGTACTGAGGTGCCGTTCCCCTCACAGCTCCGTAGGCAAGCACCATGGTCTTGTAGCGGATGCGAACTTCAACTGGAAGCCAGTGGAGAGAGCGGAGGAGCGGGGTGACGTGAGAGAACTTGGGAAGGTTGAACACTAGACGGGCTGCGGCGTTCTGGATGAGTTGTAGGGGTTTAATGGCACAGGCAGGGAGCCCAGCCAACAGCGAGTTGCAGTAATCCAGACGGGAGATGACAAGTGCCTGGATTAGGACCTGCGCCGCTTCCTGTGTGAGGCAGGGTCGTACTCTGCGGATGTTGTAGAGCATGAACCTACAGGAACGGGCCACCGCCTTGATGTTAGTTGAGAGCGACAGGGTGTTGTCCAGGATCACGCCAAGGTTCTTAGCGCTCTGGGAGGAGGACACAATGGAGTTGTCAACCGTGATGGCGAGATCATGGAACGGGCAGTCCTTCCCCGGGAGGAAGAGCAGCTCCGTCTTGCCGAAGTTCAGCTTGAGGTGGTGATCCGTCATCCACACTGATATGTCTGCCAGACATGCAGAGATGCGATTTGCCACCTGGTCATCAGAAGGGGGAAAGGAGAAGATTAATTGTGTGTCGTCTGCATAGCAATGATAGGAGAGACCATGTGAGGTTATGACAGAGCCAAGTGACTTGGTGTATAGCGAGAATAGGAGAGGGCCTAGAACAGAGCCCTGGGGGACACCAGTGGTGAGAGCGCGTGGTGAGGAGACAGATTCTCGCCACGCCACCTGGTAGGAGCGACCTGTCAGGTAGGACGCAATCCAAGCGTGGGCCGTGCCGGAGATGCCCAACTCGGAGAGGGTGGAGAGGAGGATCTGAAGGTTCACAGTATCGAAGGCAGCCGATAGGTCTAGAAGGATGAGAGCAGAGGAGAGAGAGTTAGCTTTAGCGGTGCGGAGCGCCTCCGTGATACAGAGAAGAGCAGTCTCAGTTGAATGACTAGTCTTGAAACCTGACTGATTTGGATCAAGAAGGTCATTCTGAGAGACATAGCGGGAGAGCTGACCAAGGACGGCACGTTCAAGAGTTTTGGAGAGAAAAGAAAGAAGGGATACTGGTCTGTAGTTGTTGACATCGGAGGGATCGAGTGTAGGTTTTTTCAGAAGGGGTGCAACTCTCGCTCTCTTGAAGACGGAAGGGACGTAGCCAGCGGTCAAGGATAAGTTGATGAGCGAGGTGAGGTAAGGGAGAAGGTCTCCGGAGAAGGTCTCCGGAAATGGTCTGGAGAAGAGAGGAGGGGATAGGGTCGAGCGGGCAGGTTGTTGGGCAGCCGGCCGTCACAAGACGCGAGATTTAATCTGGAGAGAGAGGGGAGAAAGAGGTCAGAGCACAGGGTAGGGCAGTGTGAGCAGAACCAGTGGTGTCGTTTGACTTAGCAAACGAGGATCGGATGTCGTCGACCTTCTTTTCAAAATGGTTGACGAAGTCATCTGCAGAGAGGGAGGAGGGGGAGGGGAGGAGGATTCAGGAGGGAGGAGAAGGTGGCAAAGAGCTTCCTAGGGTTAGAGGCAGATGCTTGGAATTTAGAGTGGTAGAAAGTGGCTTTAGCAGCAGAGACAGAGGAGGAAAATGTAGAGAGGAGGGAGTGAAAGGATGCCAGGTCCGCAGGGAGGCGAGTTTTCCTCCATTTCCGCTCGGCTGCCCGGAGCCCTGTTCTGTGAGCTCGCAATGAGTCGTCAAGCCACGGAGCGGGAGGGGAGGACCGAGCCGGCCTGGAAGATAGGGGACAAAGAGAGTCAAAGGATGCAGAAAGGGAGGAGAGGAGGGTTGAGGAGGCAGAATCAGGAGATAGGTTGGAGAAGGTTTGAGCAGAGGGAAGAGATGATAGGATGGAAGAGGAGAGAGTAGCGGGGGAGAGAGAGCGAAGGTTGGGACGGCGCGATACCATCCGAGTAGGGGCAGTGTGGGAAGTGTTGGATGAGAGCGAGAGGGAAAAGGATACAAGGTAGTGGTCGGAGACTTGGAGGGGAGTTGCAATGAGGTTAGTGGAAGAACAGCATCTAGTAAAGATGAGGTCGAGCGTATTGCCTGCCTTGTGAGTAGGGGGGGAAGGTGAGAGGGTGAGGTCAAAAGAGGAGAGGAGTGGAAAGAAGGAGGCAGAGAGGAATGAGTCAAAGGTAGACGTGGGGAGGTTAAAGTCACCCAGAACTGTGAGAGGTGAGCCATCCTCAGGAAAGGAGCTTATCAAGGCATCAAGCTCATTGATGAACTCTCCGAGGGGACCTGGAGGGCGATAAATGATAAGGATGTTAAGCTTGAAAGGGCTGGTAACTGTGACAGCATGAAATTCAAAGGAGGCGATAGACAGATGGGTAAGGGGAGAAAGAGAGAATGACCACTTGGGAGAGATAAGGATCCCGATGCCACCACCCCGCTGACCAGAAGCTCTCGGGGTGTGCGAGAACACGTAGGCGGACGAAGAGAGAGCAGTAGGAGTAGCAGTGTTATCTGTGGTGATCCATGTTTCTGTCAGTGCCAAGAAGTCCAACCACGATGAGGTACTGGAGACCACAGGAATGCGTACTCAAGACCTACAGAGGATGCACCAGCAGTATCTGCAGACTGCAACCACCCTTGTAATCAGTGCTGGAATATAAATGAATCAGCGAATGCCCTGTGTGAGCTGCATAAGCAGTAGGGAGTGAGAACAGGCTAGGGCCCCCATTACTCTCTATTAACAGACAAGATTCAGTTGGTAGAGCATGGCGCTTGTAACGCCAGGGTAGTGGGTTCGATTCCCGGGACCACCCATACGTAGAATGTATGCACACATGACTGTAAGTCGCTTTGGATAAAAGCGTCTGCTAAATGGCATATATTATATTATATATTATTATATTATAAGTCGAGGGACTGGAGGGAGGCATAGGCTGAGATGAACTCTGCCTTGTTGGCTGCAGATCGGCAGTTCCAGAGGCTACCAGAGACCTGGAACTCCACGTGGGTCGTGCGCGCTGGGACCACCAGATTAGGGTGGCAGTGGCCACGCGGTGTGGAGCGTTTGTATGGTCTGTGCAGAGAGGAGAGAACAGGGATAGACAGACACATAGTTGACAGGCTACAGAAGAGGCTACGCTAATGCAAGGAGATTGGAATGACAAGTGGACTACACGTCTCGAATGTTCAGAAAGTTAAGCTTACGTAGCAAGAATCTTATTGACTAAAATGATTAAAATGATACAGTACTGCTGAAGTAGGCTAGCTGGCAGTGGCTGCGTTGTTGACTTTGTAGGCTAGCTGGCAGTGGCTGCGTATAATTACCTTAATTACGTACCTTATAATTGACGTCACCCACCCGCTCGACAATGTCATTTTTTGCTCTCTGTTATGGGGATCAGCACCAAGACCTTCTCACCTGGGTGGAACTCTCGTGGTTGGGCCCCATGGTTGTATGCATGCTCCTAGGTGCATTCACCATCATCCTCTCTACATCACCCGATGTCACAGGAAGGCCAAAAAGATCTTCAAGGACAACAGCCAACCGAGCCACTGCCTGTTCACCCCGCTATCCTCCAGAAGGCGAAGTAAGTACAGGTGCATCAAAGCGGGGACCGAGCTTCTATCTCAAGGCCATCAGACTGTTAAACAGCCACCACTAACATTAATTGGCTGCTGCCAACATACTGACTCATCTCTAGCCACTTTAATAATGAAACATTGATGTAATAAATGTATCACTAGCCACTTTAAACAATGCCACATTACTTTACTTTATATAATGTTTACATAACCTACATTACTCATCTCATATGTATACACTGTATACCGCAGCTTGCCTATGCCGTTTGGCCATCGCTCATTCATATATCTTTATGTACATATTCTTATTAATTCCTTTACACTTGTGTGTATAAGGTAGTTGTTGTGAAATTGTTAGGTTAGATTATTTGTTAGATATTACTGCATGGTCAGAACTAGAAGCATAAGCATTTCGCTACACTTGCATTAACATCTGCTAACTATGTATATGTGACAAATAATTTGATTTATGAAAAAGTGCCAATAGCCATCTGAAAAAGCACCTAGGTACTCGATCTACATATTTGTCTAACCTTATATTACTTTGGCTTCTCAAGCATAACACAAACAGTTAATGTTGGAACTGTAAGCTCTCTGCCCTCCCTCAGTATTTTAGTTCTGTGCTTGTTTGTTGCTGTGTTTTTGTTCTGTGTGTCGGCAGAATCAGCTATTCTGGAAAGTTTCTGTTTTTATCAACATGTGCAATTGAAACATTGCTAGAAACCCACATGAAAAGAGGCCTCAATCTGCTTCCTGGGATATGTTTGTGTGCATGGTTGTTTTAAGCGAACATCATTAAATATTACATAATTTTGCGTGTGGGTATGTATGTGAGTGGATTTGTATTCTTCTTACAATTATTATTTTCCTTTGTATCTGAACATGTCTTACAAAAGGGTAGTCACAAAAAAAGTCCTCCAGGCAAAGTTGTGCTCCTGTCAGTAAACTGATCATGGCAGTCACCGGGAGACACCTTGTTTACATCAGAACCACGGTTCAAAGAGGCTCCCTCTCAATCTGAGAGATCTGCTGAAGAACCACTGATGTAGTTATAGAAAGAAGCATAGGTGTGTCTGTGTTCAGTGCGGTGGAAGGATACGTGAGAAGACGCAGCCGTGTAGCTACAGTAATGTTAGACAGAAAGGAAGAGGACGGTGTGCTCAGCCTAAATAGTAACTAAGTGGAAGTGCTGCAACAGAACAGCTTCTGTATGAAAGGTAAAGGAGAGAAAAAGATGGATAAAATAAGAAAATAGGGGAAGAGTGTGTGTTCTGTAGGAGCCAGGGTGCTTAATGTAGGGTCACTTTCTTTAAGTATCAGAAGGCAACCTTTTCTCCCATATCACACACTGGGTTTCCATCACATTCATTTAAATGTTTTTGGATGTCTGTATATGCTTGTTCTCTAAGAAAATCACAAATAAAATGTTAAAGAAAAAGTCCATAGTGATTCAGTACAGATGTATTCTGTATAACGTACAGTAAATCGATACAACAGTGAATATTACTATAAAGCATAGGCCTTGGGTCTGGATTTGTCTACAGGTATACTGAATGGCAATACCATGGCATCTACAGTAATCTTATTTTATCTATTGATTTTCCTTTATTTTACCAGGTAAGTCATGTAGAACACATCTCTTTAGCAATAACGACCATACCAATATGGAGCAATGAGTCATGCAGCAAAGCAGACAAGTGACAACATTACATAAGCAGACAATTCTTAAAAGCTCTCTACATCATCTCGCCTTTCGGGTTCTTCATGACCCTCAGCATTTCAAGCTGTGACGTCCAGCTGATGTTGTACATTAGGCCTTTGGCCATGGCTCGACAGTGTGGCTGACCCATGCAAGAACTCTGCTTCCTTGGACAGCCCGCTCATGCCTCGGTGGGTGACTCATCATCGTCAGGGATGACTCCTTTCAGGTAGACCCTCTTGAACTCCTCAAACACCATGTCATCAGACTCACTGCCAGCACAGCCAAAGTGTTGAGTTAACAACGATTTGAAGAGGTGGAGAAGGACAGGCACAGAGAGAGGGGAGAGAGAGATGGGCAGAAAGAAGAGAGAGAGAGGAGAGAGAGAAAGAGGGAAAGAGGGACACAAGGAGACATCAGTATCAATATTCAATTTAGCCAAGTCCTATTGGACTATTGGAACAGGAGGACGCACAGTGACACAAAATAGAATGCAAAACAAAAGGATCTAACACTGAATAATAGGAGCAACAGGCAAGCAGGAGGAATCACAACACAGAAATATAATATATAGAACGGACATCTACAGTCAAGTCAAAGATCTGTGATTGGCGGACTGGTGGCAATATTGAGTGTACCCATGCCAGGAAGTTAAATCTTGATGCTCAGCATTACATTTAATGTCTTTCTATTTCTATGGATAACACACACAACAAAACAGGGAGTGGCATGAAATGACATCACAACAAAACAGGAGCGGCTTACCCCTCCTTAGCTGTATAATGCAAACAGATCCAGGTATGGAAAAGGAATGGAAAGAAAGTGGTCATCATAAAAGATAACATAAAATAATGTCATCAGAAGAGATTGTGTCCTCTCTATATAGGCCTAAATGTAATCTGGATGGAGGCGTATTAGGTATGTGTGGACATTACAAAGCTACTTGTAAGCTTGTCTACACAGCAGTGGGGTCACTGGGGTGGATTTAGTAATAAGAGGAATCAGCAATAAGACAAGCTGATTAAATACATTGGCCTCTGAACACTGCTTGAAACGGACTGCAAAATGTTCTAATAGAAGCGTGACAGTGATTGTAAGGTGTGCAGTAGACAGTTATTTAAAAGGCCAGAAGATTTTCCAGACTATGTGACCTGTCCAGGGAAAAACTCCCAGCCCTAGTCAGTCATCAAGGGCTCTGAGAGGGAATGGATGGAGGGTGATGAAGGGAGAGTGAAGGGTGGTGTAGGTGGAGAGCTTTGTGAAAGACATAGTGGACATTGTGGACATAAAGAGAGAGGCTGGGGATTAAGAGACCCTGAACTAACCTGGCTCAGGTTTAGGATGCATGAGTCGGAATGGGACCTCCACTGCAACCTCACTGGAACAAAAAATATATTCACAAAAATGAGAATAGGTATGACAGAAACTTTAATTTTTATTTTTTATTACTGACTGAGTGACTACAATGTAAAAATAAAAAAAATGAATACTTCGTAATACTTTCACCGAAAAGAAGAGTAAAAAAAAGCCTGTGGAACCAGTTACTTAATCATATTTAGTTGAAATCAGACATACCTAGATCCCACCATCCTTTTGAGAATAGATCAGGAAAGAAGGTGATTAAATGAAGATTAAATCAAGTGGTATTATTTAGAATATTTAACATAGGAGCTTAGATTATGTTATGGTAGATATTCTATGGCTAGCTATAGAAGATTCACATACTCACCCAGAAGCATTGAGCCTAACCACCACTTTGTAGGACACAAGCATACCCTGCACTTCCTTTAGGACTTCCTCCTTCACACTGCAGGCAGGAGAGAGGGGGAGGGGCAGGTCAGAATATTAGAGATCTTCTGCTGCCGTCTTGTAAATGTAAACCAGTATGAGATCTCAGAGCAGCAGAGCGTAGTTATGCTCACTCACATGCTCGAGGAAGCCAGACAGGTGTCCTCATGCTTCAGTTTCCCATCCAGAGCAATGCCTCGTCTTTCCTTGTTAGCAGCCAATAGAGGAATGAGGGTGTACACGTTCTTCAGGGTTGTTCCAGGGGGCACTGTATCTCTGTGGGGAAACATAGGAAGACATTGCCTTATTTGTGATTCCACCAGCTTGATGATGTAACTTTATTTGACCAAAAACTAATCACCAGCAATAAAGGTAGCATAAAGAGAAAATCTACACAGAGGTAGAAAGTTATTCAATGGGGAATGTATTTTATTAAATCCAATTAAATTGTCTGAACAAGAGACTGATTGATTGATACTTACGAGGTCTCTTCTAGGGCAACTGCCCTGACATACTTGTCATTGGAATAAAGTACCACGTTGGTCACCTGCTCCACTGTAGAAGGAGGCAGGCAGAATGAACATATATAGTAGGTCACTTCAAAACACCACACCGCCACACAACAGCAACAACAACATTCTCACCTGCAACAGTGATGTCTTTCAGTGATCTGCTGGAGCTGTTGTTGATGTAGACACTGACCTTGATTGGTTCACCATGGTAGTGTGTCTGCAGGGAGAGAGAGAGGAAGAGACAGACCAAGCCACTATTAATAGAGGAATGAGGGTGTAAGTCACAAGCAAGTCTCAAATCACAAGGTTTGTGTCTCAATACGAGTCCGAAGTATAACGGGTCAAGTCCAAGTCGTTTATTCTAAGAGCAAGTCAAGTCGAGCCAGATGTGCCCTTTAGCAAGGCACCAAAATCAACACAAAAAATTGCGTCAGGGGTGCTGCACTGTGGCTGACCGAGTACTCCAAGGTTTGAAAGCAAAAGACACATTTTCGTAATCTGAACGGAAAATATAAGTATTCTTCTTCTTTGCTGGAATTGTGGATGCAGAGACTAATATTCCATAAGATCAACATAATAGTATCATCAGGGGCGGACTGAAACAACAATTCAAGCTGGGGATTTGACTCCATCCCAGGCCACCCTGTTCACGCAAACCACTAGAACGCTAATTTTGTAGGCTAACCCTATCTGTTGATGTAACGGGTACCAAACTAGTTATACATTTGGCCACTATGTTCATCTGGGAAGAAAGTTATCCACATGACAAAATACAAACATTTGGGACTGACCAGTTTTCAAGGTATGCTATGGCTATGGGTGCAACCTCAAACTCTCTAGGAATACACCAATCATAGCACATACAAATGTACAAGGCTAGACACACAAAACTATTAGCCTACACTTTTTAAAAAGAGAATGAAATATCCAGAGTTAGCTCAAATGTTCAAATTATTATCTTTATATTCAAGCATCAAGCATATCAAAAGTATCAAAAAAACTTCACACACACTCACTGAACTTGAACATAAGCTACAACAATGTAAGTAGGTATAATACAAAAGTCGAAAAAGACCTCTACAAAAAATGTAGATTACAATGTTCACTCACTGGTGTCCATAAAGCCAATAGCACACAGTAAACATGTCTATACACTGAGTCAATGAAATTGAACATTGGCTACATAACTGCAAGTATAATATGAAAGTCCAAAAAACATGCCGCTGTAAAAAAGCTTTAACTCACAGCAAATGTTCTTTCACACTTGTCAGCCTGTTAAAACTTCTTAAGGATGACGCAGAATACAGTTCCCATGCAGGAACATCACTCAGCGGAATTTCAGAGCACCACCTATAGTTTTTGATAAAACTCAAACTTTCATTAAAATACACATTCAAGGTAGTGAATTAAAGCTACACTCGTTGTGAATCTATCCACCAAGTCAGATTTGTAAAATGCTTTTCGGCGAAATCATGAGAAGCTATTATCTGATAGCATGTACAACCAAAATACTGCAACGTCACCTAACACGACAGATTTTGCGTTAGCCGGCGCCACCCAAAACGCAGAAATGAAATATAAAACATTCATTACCTTTGACGAGCTTCTTTCTTGGCACTCCTAGATGTCCCATAAACATTTATTTGGGTCTTTTTTTCGATTAAATCGGTCCATATATAGCCTAGAAAACTGTGTAATCAAGGAAAAAACTGAGTTTGATAACGCAACGTCATTTAAATTTTTTTTTTAAAGTTGACGATAAACTTCCACAAAACACTTCGAAATACTTTTGTAATGCAACTTTAGGTATTAGTAAACGTTAATAATCTATCAAAATGATCACGGGGCGATGTATATTCTTTAGTTCCACGTCTTGAAATCATGTCCGGATATTTCTCAACCAAAACATCCTGTCGGAGACCGGAAGAAATCGGCTCCCTTGTTTCGGTTTGACCAAGAAACAAATCCGAGACAAATGACAAGACTGTTGACATCGTGTGGAAGCTGTAGGTATTGCAACCTCAGCCCCATTTAATGTGGGTCACTTAACAATTGGTTGAAGTGGCGCATGGATATATTTTCCCATTTTCAGTGATCAGATTTTCCTGCACTTTTCGATGAAACGCACGTTCTGTTATAGTCACAGCCGTGATTTAACCAGTTTTAGAAACGTCTGAGTGTTTTCTATCCACACATACTAATCATATGCATATACTATATTCCTGGCATGAATAGCAGGGCGCTGAAATGTTGCGTGATTTTTAACAGAATGTTCGAAAAATTAGAGGGTCGACTTAAGAGGAATTGTAATGAGGAATTGGACCTTGTATGTTTCTTGTAGTGTTTTCTACATGAAACAGCAGTCCCCCAAATATGAATCACTACAAAACTTATTGTATGACCTCTAATACACTATATTAGTCCCAGCCTTTGGAACTTTGGTGTTACTAGATATGGTTACTATATTGTGATCACTAAATCCGATGGATTTTGTGTTCTTTTGTTCGTTAATTTGTGTTTTTTGTAACAATTTTTTTTGTGCTTATTTTGTACATAATGTTGCCGGTACCGTCTCTTATGACCAAAAATAACTTCCGGACATAAGGACTGCGATTACTCACCACGGACTGGCAGAATCCTTTTTTTACTTTAACGAGTCTTACGAGCCCAACGCTAACGATATACTGCTTTCTGGGGAACAGTCCCAGATCCCCGTGATCTGCTTGAAGAGGAGGAGGAGGAAAAATCACCACGTTCCCCTAGGGCACCCCCCCCCCACGCTCAACTCAAAAGATGGCGCACAGAATGAAAAAATATTCTTAGAAATATTTAACCTCCACATATTAAAAGTCCAATAGCTCAAATGAAAGATAAACACCTTGTTCATCTACCCAGCGAGTCAGATTTCTAAAATGTTTTACGGCGAAAACATAGCACATATTTATGTCAAACCACCACCAAAGACAGATCCAATATATAGCCATTTTGTCAAACAAAAGATGCAATCACAAACGCAGGATTAAAAGAAAAATAATTCACTAACCTTTTGAAAATCTTCATCAAATGACAGTAATAGGACATGTTACACAGTACATTTATGTTTTTTTCAATAATATGCAATTTATATCCATAAATCACCGTTTACATTGACGGCCATGTTCAGAAAATGCTAAACAATACAGGTGTATATAAATTATATAAAAAATAACGAGACATTGGATCACCTGCCGTAGGCTACATATTATACATTACGTGTGAAACATTATGTGAGGATTATATATAGACTCAATCAATGAGATGTGGGGGGGAGATTCTCCATATAGTCAATAAAAGGTTGCCAAATTCTGTAAAATGTCTTTAACTTATTCCTTACATTTACATTTACATTTAAGTCATTTAGCAGACGCTCTTATCCAGAGCGACTTACAAATTGGTGCATTCACCTTATGACATCCAGTGGAACAGTCACTTTACAATAGTGCATCTAAATATTAAAGGGGGGGGGGGGGGTGAGAGGGATTACTTTATCCTATCCTAGGTATTCCTTAAAGAGGTGGGGTTTCAGGTGTCTCCGGAAGGTGGTGATGGACTCCGCTGTCCTGGCGTCGTGAGGGAGTTTGTTCCACCATTGGGGGGGCCAGAGCAGCGAACAGTTTTGACTGGGCTGAGCGGGAGCTGTACTTCCTCAGTGGTAGGGAGGCGAGCAGGCCAGAGGTGGATGAACGCAGTGCCCTTGTTTGGGTGTAGGGCCTGATCAGAGCCTGGAGGTACTGAGGTGCCGTTCCCCTCACAGCTCCGTAGGCAAGCACCATGGTCTTGTAGCGGATGCGAGCTTCAACTGGAAGCCAGTGGAGAGAGCGGAGGAGCGGGGTGACGTGAGAGAACTTGGGAAGGTTGAACACCAGACGGGCTGCGGCATTCTGGATGAGTTGTAGGGGTTTAATGGCACAGGCAGGGAGCCCAGCCAACAGCGAGTTGCAGTAATCCAGACGGGAGATGACAAGTGCCTGGATTAGGACCTGCGCCGCTTCCTGTGTGAGGCAGGGTCGTACTCTGCGGATGTTGTAGAGCATGAACCTACAGGAACGGGCCACCGCCTTGATGTTGGTTGAGAACGACAGGGTGTTGTCCAGGATCACGCCAAGGTTCTTAGCGCTCTGGGAGGAGGACACAATGGAGTTGTCAACCGTGATGGCGAGATCATGGAACGGGCAGTCCTTCCCCGGGAGGAAGAGCAGCTCCGTCTTGTCGAGGTTCAGCTTGAGGTGGTGATCCGTCATCCACACTGATATGTCTGCCAGACATGCAGAGATGCGATTCGCCACCTGGTCATCAGAAGGGGGAAAGGAGAAGATTAATTGTGTGTCGTCTGCATAGCAATGATAGGAGAGACCATGTGAGGTTATGACAGAGCCAAGTGACTTGGTGTATAGCGAGAATAGGAGAGAGCCTAGAACAGAGCCCTGGGGGACACCAGTGGTGAGAGCGCGTGGTGAGGAGACAGATTCTCGCCACGCCACCTGGTAGGAGCGACCTGTCAGGTAGGACGCAATCCAAGCGTGGGCCGCGCCGGAGATGCCCAACTCGGAGAGGGTGGAGAGCAGGATCTGATGGTTCACAGTATCGAAGGCAGCCGATAGATCTAGAAGGATGAGAGCAGAGGAGAGAGAGTTAGCTTTAGCAGTGCGGAGCGCCTCCGTGATACAGAGGAGAGCAGTCTCAGTTGAATGACTAGTCTTGAAACCTGACTGATTTGGATCAAGAAGGTCATTCAGAGAGAGATAGCGGGAGAGCTGGCCAAGGACGGCACGTTCAAGAGTTTTGGAGAGAAAAGAAAGAAGGGATACTGGTCTGTAATTGTTGACATCGGAGGGATCGAGTGTAGGTTTTTTCAGAAGGGGTGCAACTCTCGCTCTCTTGAAGACGGAAGGGACGTAGCCAGCGATTCCTCAAGCAGTAAGTGATTTTCTTCATAGGGATACAACTATTAACTTCCGATAGCCACATTGCAACTGGCAGGGAGGAATCCAATTTCCATTTCAATACATTTCTTGGCAATCGCTAGCAATATTTCTGTTAGCTTTAAAGTATGGCTTTGCCTAAGATTGGTGTTAGTAAAGTTACCCAGTAGACAGACCTCCGGGTCTAAAGGGAATGCAACCCTGTGAATTGAGGATATGGTATCGCATACCCCCTGCCAGAAACCGTGTACTTTTGAACACTGCCAAGTGGAATGGAGGAATGTTCCTTCATCTGAGCCACATCTAAACCATAGGGAGCGGCAGGGTAGCCTAGTGGTTAGATCGTTGGACTAGTAACCGAAAGGTTGCAAGTTCAAATCCCCGAGCTGACAAGGTACAAATCTGTCATTCTGCCCCTGAACAGGCAGTTAACCCACTGTTCCTAGGCCGTCATTGAAAATAAGAATTTGTTCTTAACTGACTTGCCTAGTAAAATAAAGGTAGAATAAAAAATAAAAAAAAATAAAAAGGGAGGAGATATCTGGGTTGACCCTGTGCAGTCTAGATGGGGTGATATAGAGCTGATGGAGGAAATTAAACTGGATCAGTCTGGAGTTCAATGTGGATTTAACAACATCCCTGCATAGGTCACTCCATAGATCCTCATCAAGATCAATACCCAGATCCTTCTCCCATCTAAGTCGGGGTTTATCTAGCCCAGGCAGTGTTAGTCCTGACATAAGAGCATTGTAAACACGGGAAATGGTCTTGAACAGTGGTTGGTCTGCGTGGCAGTTATTCAATAGGTGACATCTTAGGTAGGTTCCATTGTCCCTTGAGAGTCACCCTAATAAAGTTTTGTAGTTGTAGGTAGCTAAAGAAGTCCCTGTTAGGCAAGTGTTATTTCTGTTTCAGCTGATCAAAAGACATAAGAACTATAACACTGTAGCAGGATCTGTGAGAGAGGGTTTGTTAGGAATAAGATAAGGTCGTCCGCAAAGAGTGATAATTTATGGGTATGGGGGCCCACCTCAAAGCCATGTATGACAGGGCACGTTCTAATAGCCTCAGCCAACGATTCTTTGGTGGGGGCTAATTGGGCAACCTTGTCTGTTCCCCCTATAAAGAGGGAAAGATGAGGAAGTAATCCCATTGGTAGCAATCCTAGCTTTAGGAGATTTGTAGAGTGATTTTATCAAATTTACAAACACGGTACCTAAACCAAACTTTTCCAAGACGCGAAAGAGGTATGGCCATTAAACCCTATCAAAGGCCTTTTCAGGTTCGAGGGAGACTGCGACACTAGGTATTTTGTTTTTGTTAGCAAGGTGAATTATACCAAAGAACCTTTGAGATTATTGGAGGACAATCTATTAATTATGAAGTCAGTCTGATCTGGGTTGACCAACAGGGGAAGACATGACTCCAGTCTCTTAGATAGCATCTTGGTGACCAGTTTACAATCTGTGTTAAGGAGAGAGATTGGACTATAGGAGGCGCACGTCTACCTTTGACTCATTCCTCTCTGCCTCCTTCTTTCCACTCCTCTCCTCTTTTGACCTCACCCTCTCACCTTCCCCCCCTACTCACAAGGCAGGCAATACGCTCGACCTCATCTTTACTAGATGCTGTTCTTCCACTAACCTCATTGCAACTCCCCTCCAAGTCTCCGACCACTACCTTGTATCCTTTTCCCTCTCGCTCTCATCCAACACTTCCCACACTGCCCCTACTCGGATGGTATCGCACCGTCCCAACCTTCGCTCTCTCTCCCCCGCTACTCTCTCCTCTTCCATCCTATCATCTCTTCCCTCTGCTCAAACCTTCTCCAACCTATCTCCTGATTCTGCCTCCTCAACCCTCCTCTCCTCCCTTTCTGCATCCTTTGACTCTCTATGCCCCCTATCCTCCAGGCCGGCTCGGTCCTCCCCTGCGTCCTACCTGACAGGTCGCTCCTACCAGGTGGCGTGGCGAGAATCTGTCTCCTCACCACGCGCTCTCACCACTGGTGTCCCCCAGGGCTCTGTTCTAGGCCCTCTCCTATTCTCGCTATACACCAAGTCACTTGGCTCTGTCATAACCTCACATGGTCTCTCCTATCATTGCTATGCAGACGACACACAATTAATCTTCTCCTTTCCCCCTTCTGATGACCAGGTGGCGAATCGCATCTCTGCATGTCTGGCAGACATATCAGTGTGGATGACGGATCACCACCTCAAGCTGAACCTCGACAAGACGGAGCTGCTCTTCCTCCCGGGGAAGGACTGCCCGTTCCATGATCTCGCCATCACGGTTGACAACTCCATTGTGTCCTCCTCCCAGAGCGCTAAGAACCTTGGCGTGATCCTGGACAACACCCTGTCGTTCTCAACTAACATCAAGGCGGTGGCCCGTTCCTGTAGGTTCATGCTCTACAACATCCGCAGAGTACGACCCTGCCTCACACAGGAAGCGGCGCAGGTCCTAATCCAGGCACTTGTCATCTCCCGTCTGGATTACTGCAACTCGCTGTTGGCTGGGCTCCCTGCCTGTGCCATTAAACCCCTACAACTCATCCAGAATGCCGCAGCCCGTCTGGTGTTCAACCTTCCCAAGTTCTCTCACGTCACCCCGCTCCTCCGCTCTCTCCACTGGCTTCCAGTTGAAGCTCGCATCCGCTACAAGACCATGGTGCTTGCCTACGGAGCTGTGAGGGGTACGGCACCTCAGTACCTCCAGGCTCTGATCAGGCCCTACACCCAAACAAGGGCACTGCGTTCATCCACCTCTGGCCTGCTCGCCTCCCTACCACTGAGGAAGTACAGTTCCCGCTCAGCCCAGTCAAAACTGTTCGCTGCTCTGGCCCCCCAATGGTGGAACAAACTCCCTCACGACGCCAGGACAGCGGAGTCAATCACCACCTTCCGGAGACACCTGAAACCCCACCTCTTTAAGGAATACCTAGGATAGGATAAGTAATCCTTCTCACCCCCCCCCTTTAAGATTTAGATGCACTATTGTAAAGTGACTGTTCCACTGGATGTCATAAGGTGAATGCACCAATTTGTAAGTCGCTCTGGATAAGAGCGTCTGCTAAATGACTTAAATGTAAATGTAAATATGTAACTGAATAGAAATCTATCATATGCAGATAATTAGGAAATGTTTCAACTTTGGTTTGAGCACAAAGGTGACCTGTGTGTCTCTTTAGGAAGGAAACAATAAACAGAAAAAATGAAGAAAAAAATTATAAAAATCCCACCCAGACTAAAACAACAATCCCAACAATCAAACATGAATACACTTGTAGAGATACGTTGATGCTCGCTTTCCATCTTGCTCTTATTAGCTAAACCTTGGCGTAAACTAAAACCTGCGAGCTCTCTAAACAAACGTTGTGAATAGATATTTATGACGATCATATATTATATTATATATTATTTACTGCCCACGGTAAGGGATGCTTGAGTCTATTTTCGAAAGATGAACATAAATGAGGGGGAAAGCAGTGGGCCTAAACCCACTTATTGCTTCGCCCAGTAGATATGGACTAAACCAAAATATACTCTCCTGTAAATGTAATAGAACTCACCCCGGGAAGATACGGTTAGTTGAAAATGTACAAATCAATTATAGTGACCGGGAGATACCAGCAGTTCAATCCGGATAAGAGAAAACAAACAAACTGCATTTTATCCCCCAGAGAGACAGTCCTGGCTCAGACATTGCTCAGTTCTTTGAGAAAAGTGTGCACTTCACCCGGTGTGTTGAAGAGATGGCTTCGGCCTTTGTACTGAACTTTCATCCGCGCAGGGTGGATGAGGTAGCCGGTGATGTTCTTCTCCTTCAGTGCTTTGGGGGCAGGTCTGAACTGCTTGCGGCGTCTGGCGAGATCCGCGCTCATATCTGGGAAAAGGCTGACCCTCTTTCCATCGATGGTGATGTCCCCTTTGGCTCTTGCGAGTTGCAGTATCTTCTCTCAGTCTTGGAAACGGAGGAACCTGATCAGGACGGCTCGTGGGGGCTCATCTGGCCGGGGTTTCGGCGCCGATGTTCTGTGGGCGCGTTCGATTTCCAGTGGCTTGGTGAAGTTGATTATGCCTAGGACCTCAGGGATCCATTGAGTGAAGAAACGGACCGGGTCACGGCCCTCGCTGTCCTCTTTCAATCCCACCACACGGATATTATTACGTCTACTCTGGTTCTCCATCTGATCTACCTTGGCATTGTCCTTTTGCAGTTGTATCAAGACCTGGTCATGTCTAGCGATGGTATCTTCAACTGTGCTAATGTGCAACTCTGCCTCAGTCGTTCTCAAAAGGAGATCATTCATGGAGGATTTCAGGTCGTCAATGGAAGAATGAAGTTCAGCCAATTTCTTATCAATTTTCAGAGAATAACCTCTGTTACCATCCTGAATTTCCCGGAGGAGAGTAGCCAGCATGTCGGCAGGCTCGCAAGAGGCTGCTGAGAGCAACAGTCTGGAACTGTCGTCTGCGTTATGAGGGCTAATGCTAATCTTGCTAGCTGTAGCGTTATCGTTATCTTGGGAATCAACAACGTTTTGGTCGTCCTTCTTGCCTCTCGGTCGGAGGTCCATGGCTTTTTGGGAATGTAAGTACTTGACAATTTATCAGCCGATGTTAGAATATTGTTTCAACGTTGTTATTTAGGTAAAAATAGAATAACTTTGAAGAGCTCGGTTTGTCAACGTCTGCTCAGCTCCACGGCATCACGTGCTCCCCGGGAGTAGAATCTTTAAGTGGAAGATCCATCGGACTTCACACTGGAGAAGGCAATCATCCATATTGCGGCATCTGCGGCTTGAGAAAACTCGGTCAATGGCACAGAATGTAAGATCAGTCACAGCATGATTAGCCTCATGAAAATGTCTGGCCACTGGTGATTTTAGGTAATTTCTTCAGATGGCACTGCAATGCTTGTTGATGCGTAAAAGCCAATTTATGCTTGATCTGATGAATGTGGTCAGAGGCTTCATATGAAGGGTATAACGCAATTGCGGAGCCTTCGGAGGCACACATCGGCCATATCAAGAACTGTACATCTCTCAAATTTTGTAACAATGCAGAGAGCTCTGTATAGCTCCTTATTGACAAGCTATAGGACAAAATGCTCTCTCCATACAATTTGCGCTGCACCCTATCCTACAGCTGTACAGCAATCTGTTCGCTAGCTCACCCGACCTGTGTTGATTGACATTTTGCTTGTCCAATCAGAGGAGCAAGTCTGCGTTTCACTAGCTAATTTGTTGCATTTTTTGTTGTTGCAAGGGAGACATTGAGGCAACAATCTCTGGCTGCATGCAGAGTAATCCACATAAATGCTGTGCCACAAAATTAGTAACAAAACATTGCAAAACCTGGTCAGATGACATTTTTAGTCATTGGTCTTAAGTCAAAGTCGTCTCTCAAGTTATTTTATTTTCTATCAAGTCAAGTCTCAAGTCATCAAATTTATAACTCAAGTCATGTGACTGTGTCCACAACTTTGGAAATAGAGTGAGAGTGAGAGTGGCAGACAGAGACAGTTATGACAGTTTCATTAGGTTTTGGTTTCATTTTCATTTGAAGAGTTTGATTCCAAAACACTATATATCCATTTAAAATAGCTTTTATTGTTTTAAAGAACTTATGTAAGAGACTGGTGTGTTTTTTTCCCCACCTTTTCAATGCATGGGGTTGCTCAATGGCATACATGTATTTGTTTGAAATCTATCACAACGGTTTAATTTCAGAGAGAAAAATAATCAGGTTTTGTTGCAAAACCCTATAAACCCTTTTACACAGTCAAATGTGACAAATAACTACATTTTTTATAAAGAACTGTACAAATTATACATGTATGACATCTAGATACAATACCAGTCAAAGGTTTGGACACACCAACTCATTTAATAGTTTTTCTTTATCTTTTACTATTTTCCACATTTTAGAACACATATTATAACACATATGGAATCATGTAGTAACCAAAAAAGTGTTAAACAAATCAAAACATTTTTTCTATTTGAGATTCTTCAAAGTAGCCACCCTTTGCCTTGATGACAGCTTTGCACACTCTTGGCATTATCTCAACCAGCAAAAGCCTTGAAGGAGTTCCCATGTATGCTGAATTTGTTCTAAAACGAATTGCCTAGTTAAATAAAGGTTACATTTTTTTTAAATCCTTCACTCTGTGGTCCAACTCATCCCAAACCATCTCAATTGAGTTGAGGTCGGGTGATTGTGGAGGCCAGGTCATCTGATGCAGCACTCAATCACTCTCCTTCTTGGTGAAATAGTCCTTACACAGCCTGGAGGTGTGTTTTGGGTCATTGTCATGTTGAAAAACAAATTATAGTACCACTAGGCGCAAACCAGATGGGATGTCGTATCACTGCAGAATGCAGTGGTAGCCATGCTTGTTAAGTGTGCCTGCAAAGCACCCCAACACCATAACACATCCTCCTCCATGCTTCACAGTGGGAACCACACATGCGGAGATAATCCGTTCACCTAATCTGCATTTCACAAAGACATGGCAGATGGATCCAAAAACGTCAAATTTGGACTCATCAGACAAAAAGACAGATTTCCACTGGTCTAATGTCCATTGTTCTTGTTTCTTGGCCAAAGCAAGTCTCTTCTTCTTATTGGTGGCCTTTAGTAATAATTTCTTTGCAGCAATATGACCATGAAGGCCTGATTCATGCAGTCTACAGTTGATGTAGAGATGTGTCTGTTACTTGACCTTTGTGAAGCATTTATTTGGACTGAAATCTGAGGTGGAGTTAACTCTAATGAACTTAATTATCCTCTGCAGCAGAGGTAACCACCCCTACCTCATCACAACACAGCTGACTGGCTCAAACGCATTAAGGAAAGAAATTCCATAAATTAACTTTTAAACCTCTTATGGAGACGGCGAATTTTCGCAGCTTTTTGTTAAAAATCACGCAACATTTCAGCGCCCTGCTATTCATGCCAGGAATATAGTATATGCATATGATTAGTATGTGTGGATAGAAAACACTCAGACGTTTCTAAAACTGGTTAAATCACGGCTGTGACTATAACAGAACGTGCGTTTCATCGAAACGTGCAGGAAAATCTGATCACTGATTTTCAACCAATCACGCCATTTCAACCAATTGTTAAAAGTGACCCACATTAAATGGGGCTGAGGTTGCAATACCTACAGCTTCCACACGATGTCAACAGTCTTGTCATTTGTCTCGGATTTGTTTCTTGGTCAAACCGAAACAAGGGAGCAGATTTCTTCCGGTCTCCGACAGGATGTTTTGGTTGAGAAATATCCGGACATGATTTCAAGACGTGGAGCTAAAGAATATACATCGCCCCGTGATCATTTTGATAGATTATTAACGTTTACTAATACCTAAAGTTGCATTACAAAAGTATTTCAAAGTGTTTTGTGAAAGTTTATCGTCTACTTTTTTAATTTTTAAAAATGACGTTGCGTTATCAAACTCAGTTTTTTCCTTGATTACACAGTCTTCATAGATCGATATCTAGGCTATATATGGACCGATTTAATCGAAAAAAAGACCCAAATAAATGTTTATGGGACATCTAGGAGTGCCAAGAAAGAAGCTCGCAAAGGTAATGAATGTTTTATATTTCATTTCTGCGTTTTGGGTGGCGCCGGCTAACGCAAAATCTGTCGTGTTAGGTGACGTTGCAGTATTTTGGTTGTATATGCTATCAGATAATAGCTTCTCATGCTTTCGCCGAAAAGCATTTTACAAATCTGACTTGGTGGATAGATTCACAACGAGTGTAGCTTTAATTCACTACCTTGAATGTGTATTTTAATGAAAGTTTAATGAAAGTTTGAGTTTTATCAAAAACTATAGGTGGCGCTCTGAAATTCCGCTGAGTGATGTTCCTGCATGGGAACTGTATTCTGCGTCATCCTTAAGAAGTTTTAACAAGGCACACTTGTTAATTGAAATGCATTCCAGGTGACTAGCTCATGACGCTGATTGAGAGAATGCCAAGAGTGTGCAAAGCTGGCTACTTTGAAGAATCTAAAATATATGTCATTTCATAGTTTTGTTGTCTTCCCTATTATTCTACAATGTAGAAAATATTGTCCAAACTTTTGACTGGTACTACAGTAGATGCATATATTTTTTTATGAAACAATACAGTAATATGACATCTGTATTGTACAATATTCACATTTTACATACTAGTCATTTAGCGGATCCTCTTATCCAGAGCAACTTACAGTGATCTTTAGATCACTCGGCGAGACAACCATAGATCACAGTCACATATACAGGATACAAATGTTCCATTCCAGCCACATTGAGATGTTTTTCAGCACTGATTCGTTCGTAAAAAGCCATTTGCGGGCCAGAAAAATGGCAGTTATTTGAAAATATATATTGGTGCATTACAATTTCTACACCCCACGATTTTAATACACATCTAAAATGTATCAATAAAAAAATCTAAACTCCTCATTTTAAATCTTGCCTTTCCAGGGCTTCTGTCACTCCCCTATGTTCAAAGTTTTTCTCCTACAATTCTAGCCCATGGTGAGGAACTGATGCTGACTTATTGGTTTCTCTGAAGGAAAACGTACCTCTTTCTCCAGGCTGACCTGCATATGCAGGGGTTTGTCCGACATGAGGAACTCACAGGTGATCTCTGAGGACGGGATGGTTTTACTATCCTCCGGTGCGTATTGGATCTTACGGATGGCCAGACGCACAGAGCTCCTGTGGGAGACAAAGCGCAACAATCAGTAAGTAGCCTGGTGGCTTGGTGAAGAATTGTCATGCAGTTTAACACTAGATTCTGAAATGCAATGACCTGGACCTGTAGTGCAGTAAACCAGAATACACAAATATCCAGAGAAACTAAAGACAATATAAAATCAGCAAAAAAAGAAGTGTCCCTTTCTTTCAAAGATAATGGTAAAAATTCACATAACTTCACAGATCTTCACTGTAAAGGGTTTAAACACGGTTTATCATGCATGTTCAATGAACAGTAAAAAATTACTGAACATGCACCTGTGGAACGATCGTTAAGACAATAACAGCTTACAGACGGTAGGCAATTAAGGTCACAGTTATGAAAACTTAAGACACTAAAGAGGCCTTTCTACTGATTCTGACAAACAACAAAAAAAGATGCCCAGGGTCCCTGCTTATCTGCGTGAACATGCCTCAGGCATGCTGCAAGGAGGCATGAGGACTGCAGATGTGGCCAGGGCAATAAATTGCGATGTCCGTACTGTGAGATGCCAAAGACAGCGCTTACAGGGAGACGGGACGGTCAGGTGATCGTCCTCACCGAGGCAGACCGTGTGTAACAACACCTGCACAGGATCGGTACATCCGAGCATCACACCTGCAGGACAGGTACAGGATGGCAACAACAACTGCCCAAGTTACACCAGGAACACATAATCCCTCCATTAGTGCACAGACTGTCTGCAATAGATTGAGAGAGGTTGGACTTGTAGGCCTGTTGTAAGGCCAGTCCTCACCAGACGTCACCGGCAACAACGTCGCCTATGGGCACAAACCCACCGTCGTTGGACCAGACAGGACTGGCAAAAAGTAAACTTCACTGACGAGTCGCGGTTTTGTCTCACCAGGGGTGATGGTCGGATTCGCGTTTATCGTCGAAGGAAGAGAGCGTTACACCGAGGCCTGTACTCTGGAGCGGGATCGATTTGGGGGTGGTGGACCCGTCATGGTCTGGGGCGTTGTGTCACAGAATCATCGGACTGAGCTTGTTGTCATTGCAGGCAATCTCAGCGCTGTGCGTTACAGGGAAGACATCCTCCTCCCTCTTGTGGTACCCTTCCTGCAGGCTCATCCTGACATGACCCTCCAGCATGACAATGCCACCAGCCATACTGATCGTTCTGTGCGTGATTTCCTGCAAGACATGAATGTCAGTGTTCTGCCATGGCCAGCGAAGAGCCCGGATCTCAATCCCATTGAGCACGTCTGGGACCTGTTGGATCAGAAGTTGAGGGCTACGGCCATTCCCCCCAGCAATGTCCAGGAACTTGCAGGTGCCTTGGTGGAAGAGTGGGGTAACATCTCACAGCAAGAACTGGCAAATCTGGTGCAGTCCATGAGGAGGAGATGCACTGCAGTACTTAATGCAGCTGGTGGCCACACCAGATACTGACTGTTACTTTTTTTGCCTCTCCCCCCTTCTTCAGGGACACATTATTACATTTCTGTGGAACTTGTTCAGATTTTGTCTCAGTTGTTGAATCTTGTTATGTTCATACAAATATTTACACATGTTAAGTTTGCTAAAAAAACACAGTTGACAGTGAGAGGACGTTTATTTTTTTTGCTGAGTTTAGTGTATGAATTGGGAAGGTGGAACTGCACTGTAATTCAACAGGCTGTATCACAACCGGACGTGATTAGGAATTCCATAGGGCGGCGCACAAATGGCCCAGCGCCATCCGGATTTGGCCGGTGTAAGCTGTCATTGAAAGTAAGAATTTGACTTGCCTAGCCAAATAAGGGTTAAATAAAATATAATGTTTGTTTCTGAGTCTGAACTTACCGCTTTTCAATTTTCTCATCTTGGTTCTCGGCACAGAAAGCCTTTACTTCGAATTCGACAGCGCAGCGCTGTGAGCAGAGGAGGTTGAGAATTTAGAATACCACACAGCGCACATGAATTGAGGTAGAAAGGCTGCTGCTGGCTGTGTTACTCACCTTGCCCACATCGGATGGAGCCGGCTGCAGACACACAGAGCAAGGCAGGTTGTCTGGGAACTGAAAGACACAGAACACATCATGCTGTCAACTTCGGCAGAACTATGTCACACCCACTACGTACTACTATCAGTCTGTTACAGTGTCACATCACTACTTACTATCCAAGCTTGATGCCCTCAGTCTCACACAAATTATAAATGAACCTACCAGGTACAACCACAAATCACTAAACACGGGCACCCTCGTAGATATTATCGTAACTAACTTGCCCTCCAAATACACCTCTGCTGTTTTCAACCAAGATCTCAGCGATCACTGCCTCATTGCCTGCATCCGTCTGCGGTCAAACGACTACCCCTCATCACTGTCAAACGCTCCCGAAAACACTTCAGTGAAAAGGCTTTCTAATTGACCTGGCCGGGGTATCCTGGAATGACATCGACCTCATCACGTCAGTAGAGGATGCCTGGTTATTCTTTAAAAGTGCCTTCTTCACCATCTTAAATAAGCATGCTCCATTCATCATTTTTAAAAATCAGGAATAGATATAGCCCTTGGTTCACTCATGACCTGTCTGCCATTGACCAGCAAAAAAACATCCTGTGGTGTTCTGCATTAGCATTGAATAGCCCCTGTGATATGCAACTTTTCAGGGAAGTTATGAACCAATATACACAATATACAATATACAAGCTAAGGCTAGCTTTTTCAAGCAGAAATGTGCATCCTGTAGTACAAACTACAAAACGTTCTGAGACACTGTAAAGTCCATGGAGAATAAGAGCACCTCCTCCCAGCTGCCCACTGCACTGAGGCTAGGAAACAATGTCACTACCGATAAATCCACTATAATGGAGAATTTCAATAAGCATTTCTCTACGGCTGGCCATGCCACCTGGCTACTCCTACCCCAGTCAATTGCCCGGCACCCTCCACAGCAACCCGCCCAAGCCCCCACCATTAATCCTTCACCCAAATCCAGCTAGCTGATGTTCTGAAAGAGATGCAAAATCTGGACCCATACAAATCAGCCGGACAAGAAAATCTGGACCCTCTCTTTCTAAAATGATCTGCCAAAATTGTTGCAAACCCGTTTAATAGCCTGTTCAAACTCTCTTTCGTATCGTCTGAGATTCCCAGAGATTGGAAAGCTGCCGCGGTCATCCCCCTCTTCAAAGGGGGAGACACTCTAGACCCAAACTGCCACAGACCTATACCTATCCTTATAAGGTCTTAGACCACCGTACCTTCTCCGCTATGCAACCTGGTTTCCGAGCTGGTCATGAGTGCACCTCAGCCACGCTCAAGGTCCTAAACGATATTCTAACTGCCATCGATAAGAGACATTACTGTGCATCGACTGCCATCGACCTGGCCAAGGCCTTCGACTCTGACAATCACCACATTCCTATCGGCAGACTCAACAGCCTTGGTTTCGCAAATGACTGCCTCGCCTGGTTCACCAATTACCTCTCAGACAGAGTTCAGTGTGTCAAATCGGAGGGCCTGTTGTCCGGACCTCTGGCGGTCTCTATAGGGGTGCCACAGGGTTCAATTCTCGGGTCGACTCGCTTCTCTGTATACATCAATGATGTCGCTTGCTGCTGGTGATTCTCTGATCCACCTCTACGCAGACGACACTATTCTGTATACTTATACTTCTGGCCCTTCTTTGGACACTGTGTTAACTAACCTCCACACGAGCTTCAATGCCATACAACTCTCCTTCTGTGGCCTCCAACTGCTCTTAAATGCAAGTGAAACTAAATGCATGCTGTTCAAGCGATCGCTGCCCACACCTGCCCGCCCGCCGAGCATCACTACTCTGGACTGTTCTGACTTAGAATATGTGGACAACTACAAATAACTAGGTGTCTGGTTAGACTTTAAACTCTCCTTCCAGACTCACATTAAGCATCTCCAATCCAAAATTAAATCTAGAATCGGCTTCCTATTTCGCAACAAAGCATCCTTCACTCATGCTGCCAAACATACCCTCGTAAAACTGACCATCCTACCGATCCTCAAATTCGGCGATGTCAGTTACAAAATAGCCCCCAACACTCTACTCAACAAATTGAATGTAGTCTTTCACAGTGCCATCCGTTTTGTCACCAGAGCCCCATATACAACCCACCATTGCGACCTGTACGCTCTCGTTGGCTGGCCCTCGCTTCATACTCGTCGCCAAACGCACTGGCTTCAGGTCATCAACAAGTCTCTGATACGTAAGGCCCCGCCTTATCTCAGCTCACTGGTCACCATAGCAGCACCCACCCATAGCCCACGCTCCAGCAGGTATATCCAGCAGGTATATCGCTCTAGATTCCTTCCAGTTCTCTGCTGCAAATGTCGGGAATGATTTGCAAAAATTCCTGAAGCTGGAGACTCTAACCTCCCTCTAGCTTTAACCACCAGCTGCCTGAGCAGCTCACAGATCACTGCACCTGCACATAGCCCATCTGTAAATAGCTCATCCAACTACCTCATCCTCATACTGTATTTATTTATTAATCTTGCTCCTTTGCACCCCTGTATCTCTACTTTCACATTCATTTTCTGCACATCAATCACTCTAGTGTCGAATTGGAATATTGTAATTACTTCGCCACCACGGCCTATTAATTGCCTGCGTATAGATTTTCTTCAACTGTATTATTGACTGTATGTTTTGATCATTCCATGTGTAACTCTGTTGTTGTATGTGTTGAACTGCTTTGCTTTATTCTTATCCAGGTCGCAGTTGAAAATGAGAACTTGTTCTCAACTTGCCCACCTGGCTAAATAAAGGTCAAATAAAATAAAATAAAAAACACTTCCTACTTTCAGTCTGTTATAGTGTCACACCCACTATTTACTAATGTCAGATTATTAGAACATTACATCAAGACTAGTCATTCAACTGAGACTGCTCTTCTCTGTATCACGGAGGCGCTCCGCACCGCTAAAGCTAACTCTCTCTCCTCTGCTCTCATCCTTCTAGACCTATCGGCTGCCTTCGATACTGTGAACCATCAGATCCTCCTCTCCACCCTCTCCGAGTTGGGCATCTCCGGCGCGGCCCACGCTTGGATTGCGTCCTACCTGACAGGTCGCTCCTACCAGGTGGCGTGGCGAGAATCTGTCTCCTCACCACGCGCTCTCACCACTGGTGTCCCCCAGGGCTCTGTTCTAGGCCCTCTCCTATTCTCGCTATACACCAAGTCACTTGGCTCTGTCATAACCTCACATGGTCTCTCCTATCATTGCTATGCAGACGACACACAATTAATCTTCTCCTTTCCCCCTTCTGATGACCAGGTGGCGAATCGCATCTCTGCATGTCTGGCAGACATATCAGTGTGGATGACGGATCACCACCTCAAGCTGAACTTCGGCAAGACGGAGCTGCTCTTCCTCCCGGGGAAGGACTGCCCGTTCCATGATCTCGCCATCACGGTTGACAACTCCATTGTGTCCTCCTCCCAGAGCGCTAAGAACCTTGGCGTGATCCTGGACAACAAACTGTCGTTCTCAACTAATATCAAGGCGGTGGCCCGTTCCTGTAGGTTCATGCTCTACAACATCCGCAGAGTACGACCCTGCCTCACACAGGAAGCGGCGCAGGTCCTAATCCAGGCACTTGTCATCTCCCGTCTGGATTACTGCAACTCGCTGTTGGCTGGGCTCCCTGCCTGTGCCATTAAACCCCTACAACTCATCCAGAACGCCGCAGCCCGTCTAGTGTTCAACCTTCCCAAGTTCTCTCACGTCACCCCGCTCCTCCGCTCTCTCCACTGGCTTCCAGTTGAAGCTCGCATCCGCTACAAGACCATGGTGCTTGCCTACGGAGCTGTGAGGGGAACGGCACCTCAGTACCTCCAGGCTCTGATCAGGCCCTACACCCAAATAAGGGCACTGCGTTCATCCACCTCTGGCCTGCTCGCCTCCCTACCACTGAGGAAGTACAGTTCCCGCTCAGCTCAGTCAAAACTGTTCGCTGCTCTGGCTCCCCAATGGTGGAACAAACTCCCTCACGACGCCAGGACAGCGGAGTCAATCACCACCTTCCGGAGACACCTGAAACCCCACCTCTTTAAGGAATACCTAGGATAGGATAAAGTAATCCTTCTCACCCCCCCCTTAAAATATTTAGATGCACTATTGTAAAGTGGTTGTTCCACTGGATGTCATCAGGTGAATGCACCAATTTGTAAGTCGCTCTGGATAAGAGCGTCTGCTAAATGACTTAAATGTAAATGTAAAAAATGTAAACATCACTACTTACTACGGTCAGTCTGTTACAGTGTCACATCACTACAGTCAGTCTGTTACAGTGTCACATCACTACAGTCAGTCTGTTACAGTGTCACATCACTACAGTCAGTCTGTTACAGTGTCACATCACTACAGTCAGTCTGTTACAGTGTCACAATACTACAGTCAGTCTGTTACAGTGTCACATCACTACAGTCAGTCTGTTACAGTGTCACATCACTACAGTCAGTCTGTTACAGTGTCACAATATTACAGTCAGTCTGTTACAGTGTCACATCACTACAGTCAGTCTGTTACAGTGTCACATCACTACAGTCAGTCTGTTACAGTGTCACATCACTACAGTCAGTCAGTCAGTCTTTTAGTGTCATATCCACTACTTACTAATGTCAGATTATTAGAACATTACATCAAAATTTACTACTGTCAGTCTGTTACAGTGTCACATCACTACTTACTCCTGTCAGTCTGTTACAGTGTCAAATCACAACTTACTACTGTCAGTGTCACATCACTACTTACTACTGTCAGTGTCACATCACTACTTACTACTGTCAGCCTGTTAGTGTCACATCACTACTTACTACTGTCAGCCTGTCAGTGTCACATCACTACTTACTACTGTCAGCCTGTCAGTGTCACATCACTACTTACTACTGTCAGCCTGTCAGTGTCACATCACTACTTACTACTGTCAGTGTCACATCACTACTTACTACTGTCAGTGTCACATCACTACTTACTACTGTCAGTGTCACATCACTACTTACTACTGTCAGTGTCACATCACTACTTACTACTGTCAGTGTCACATCACTACTTACTACTGTCAGTGTCACATCACTACTTACTACTGTCAGTGTCACATCACTACTTACTACTGTCAGTGTCACATCACTACTTACTACTGTCAGTGTCACATCACTACTTACTACTGTCAGTGTCACATCACTACTTACTACTGTCAGTGTCACATCACTACTTACTACTGTCAGTGTCACATCACTACTTACTACTGTCAGTGTCACATCACTACTTACTACTGTCAGTGTCACATCACTACTTACTACTGTCAGTGTCACATGTCAGTGTCACATCACTACTTACTACTGTCAGTGTCACATCACTACTTACTACTGTCAGTGTCACATCACTACTTACTACTGTCAGTGTCACATCACTACTTACTACTGTCAGTGTCACATCACTACTTACTACTGTCAGTGTCACATCACTACTTACTACTGTCAGCCTGTTAGTGTCACATCACTACTTACTACTGTCAGTGTCACATCACTACTTACTACTGTCAGTCTGTTAGTGTCACATCACAACTTACTACTGTCAGTCTATTAGTGTCACATCACAACTTACTACTGTCAGTATGTTAGTGTCACATCACTACTTACTACTGTCAGTGTCAAATCACAACTTACTATTGTCAGCCTGTTAGTGTCACATCACTACTTACTACTGTCAGTCTGTTAGTGTCACATCACAACTTACTACTGTCAGCCTGTTAGTGTCACATCACTACTTACTACTGTCAGCCTGTCAGTGTCACATCACTACTTACTACTGTCAGTCTGTTACAGTGTCACATCACTACTTACTACTGTCAGTCTGTTACAGTGTCACATCACTACTTACTACTGTCAGCCTGTCAGTGTCACATCACTACTTACTACTGTCAGTCTGTTACAGTTTCACATCCACTACTTACTACTGTCAGTCTGTTACAGTTTCACATCCACTACTTACTATGGCCAGTCTGTTACAGTGTCAAATCAATACTTACTACTGTCAGTCTGTTACAGTGTCACATCACTACTTACTATGGTCAGTCTGTTACAGTGTCACATCACTACTTACTACTGTCAGTCTGTTACAGTTTCACATCACTACTTACTACGGTCAGTCTGTTACAGTGTCACATCACTACTTACTACTGTCAGTCTGTTACAGTTTCACATCCACTACTTACTATGGCCAGTCTGTTAGTGTCAAATCAATACTTACTACTGTCAATCTGTTACAGTGTCACATCACTACTTACTATGGCCAGTCTGTTACAGTGTCACATCACTACTTACTACTACAAAATACAGATCATACTTTTTCTGCATATCTAAGCTTGCCTCTTGAGCTGTCTGTATCCCCCTGACTAGTAGTAATTACATTTTAAAAAACAACAACATTATTCTCTGCATCTCTGCTCAAATCTGGGTAAAAAATTGAAAGGAATGCGAGTCTTATTGAGAACATTTATTTTCTGAATTGTACCAACCTTGCCAGCTGGCATGCCAGCTAAAATAGTTAGACAAGCTAGCTACTTTAACTTGATTGATAGCCTGAAATGGTTTCTTGGTAGCTAGTTATGAGGTTGGGAGATTGGGAACGTACAGTTGAAGTCGGAAGTTTTACATACGCTTATGTTGGAGTCATTAAACTTGTTTTTTTAACCACTCCACAAATTTCTTGTTAACAAACTATAGTTTTGTCAAATGGGTTAGGACATCTACTTTGTGCATGACACAAGTCATTTTTCCAACAATTGTTTGCAGAGATTATTTAACTTATAATTCACTGTATCACAATTCCAGTGGGTCAGAAGTTTACATAGACTAAGTTGACTGTGCCTTTAAACAGTTTGGAAAATTCCAGAAAATTATGTCATGGCTTTAGAAGCTTCTGATAGGCTAATTGACATAATTTGAGTAAATTGGAGGTGTACCTTTGGATGTATTTCAGAGGCCTACCTTCAAACACCTGCCTCTTTGCTTGACATAATGGGAAAATCATAGAAATCAGCCAGCCATTTTTTTGGGACCTCCACAGGTCTGATCCATTCTTGGGAGCAATTTCCAAATGTGTGAAGGTACCACGTTCATCTGTACAAACAATAGTACGCAAGTATAAACACCATGGGACCACGCAGCCGTCATACTGCTCAGGAAGGAGACGCGTTCTGTTTCCTAGAGATGAACCTATTTTGGTGTGAAAAGTGCAAATCAATCCCAGAACAGCAGCAAAGGACCTTGTGAAGATGCTGGAGGAAACAGGTACAAAACTATCTATATCCAAAGTGAAACGAGTCCTATATCGACATAACCTGAAAGGCCGCTCAGCAAGGAAGAAGCCACTGCTCCAAAACCCCCATAAAAAAGCCAGACTATGGTTTGCAACTGCACATGGGGACAAAGATTGTACTTTTTGCAGAAATGTCCTCTGGTCTGATGAAACAAAAATAGAACTGTTTGGAGGAAAAAGGGGGAGGCTTGCAAGCCAAAAAACACCATACCAACCGTGAAGCACGGGGGTGGCAGCATCATGTTGTGCGGGGGCTTTGCTGCAGGAGGTACTGCTGCACTTCACAAAATAGATGGCTTCATGAGAAGGGAAATTATGTGCATATATTGCAGCATCTCCAGACATCAGTCAGGAAGTTAAAGCTTGGTCGCAAATGGGTCTTCCAAGTGGACAATGACCCCAAGCATACTTCCAAAGTTGTGGCAAAATGGCTTAAGGACAACAAAGTCAAGGTATTGGAATGGCCATCACAAAGCCCTGACCTCAATCCTATAGAATATTTATGGGCAGAACTGAAAAAGTGTGTGCGAGCAAGGAGGCCTACAAACCTGACTCAGTTACACCAGCTCTGTCAAGAGCTTGAGGGAAGCTTGTGGAAGGCTACCCGAAACGTTTGACCCAAGTTAAACAAATAAAGGCAGTGCTATCAAATACTATCAAAGTGTATGTAAACTTCTGACCCACTGGGAATGTGATGAAATAAATAAAATCTCTCTACCATTATTCTGACATTTCACATTCTTAAAATAAAGTGTTGATCCTAACTGACCTAAGACAAGGAATTGTTTTTGTATGTAAACTTCCGACTTCAACTGTACATGGGCTAGCTGAAGCCAACTTCATAAAAGCGCAAGGTGGTTAGTAGTATTACAGAGAAACAACAGAAAATGGAACATTAATATTTAAAAAAATTTAAACAGGATAAATCTGAGTGCACAAGCCCCTGTGCCCCCTATGGGCATGACGCCTCTGTGTACTGTGTGTCTGCGGTGTAGGGTGAAGTTGCCCCTAGATGTGATGGTGGGACAGTTTAGAATTTTCCCCGTTAATGGTTAAGGTTAGGATTTGGGGAATGGGAGCTGATCCTAGATCTGTACCTAGGGTACACTTCACCCCGAAGCATGCGTCTGCTCTTTGTCACCTCAAAGAAGAAAGGAATGGCATTGTCTCCCAGCTTGCGCAGTAGTTTCTCCTGCATCTTGGTGTGTATGCTCCTTTCCTTGTCCTGCAGTTCGGGGTACACCTGTCGGGTGGTCAGAAAGATGTCCCTACGGAAGGCCACACCCATCACGTCCATGTCATCTCTGCCATACCGGAACGTGCAGGACAGCATGACAAACACTATGGGGCACAAGTAGTAAACAATTTCTTCACTGCTTTTTTTATAGACAGTTACGTTAATTCCTAGGTACAACGTAACCTTACTAGGACAAACTTGGTGCCATATTTATAGGCTATAACTTGTTCAGGAAAAATTCCTGGCCCCTCTTCATTCCTCATTTACAAAGCTGACATGAGTTCAAATGTTGAAAAACCAACCTTTCTTTCCTTTGACCTGTACAGGGTCGATCAGCACAACTCCATCTGATTCATATAGGGGAGAGAAATAGCCCTTGAGCATGACAAAAGCACAAGGCAAAAAGATCCAAATAGAAGCAAGTCCTTCCCTTCCCTGAAATGGTTTTGTTTCTCGGTCACACACTCACCAACAGGGTCGATAGAGTCACAGTGATCCACAAAGTCCCTCTTGGCCATGTACACCCCAACCTATGACAGATCAGACATGAGACTTTTCCAATGGTAATGACAAATGGCCCTGCACATAGCCTACGTCGTTGTAGTTGTCACCAACTGCTCGCAAATACAAACAAACAAACAGGAGAAAATAACATAGATGACAAGCACGGGCAGATGGATAGGATGAAACCAAAATGAATACATCATTTTTTAAAGACAGCTCTGGTACTGTCTTTGCTGGTCTTAGGAGGGATACTCACCGACTTATCACGGGAGAGTTTCTTGAAGATAACATGTTTGGGGCTCATGGTTTTAGTCTCTGAAATCTACAGAAGAAATGACATTGTCACTACAAATGCGGCTGACTGACATAGGATCAAATAAGGGCTGATGTTTGATTGACGGCCGTCTTTATTCGATATCTGCAGGCATAGATACAAATCTGACTCAGTCTATCAGTGCAATGGCAATAAAACACTAAATGGCTGCTGAAAACAGTTTAAAGCCTCCAGAATTCTAGTTCTAAAAACCCCATCATATGATATCATCAACCCAATATTCTCTCATTGTACTAATAGTTTGCCTCTTCACCTGGCATTGCTATTTTCTCAATACCAGTCTAGGGAAGTTGCTGCATCGTATCATAACTACCTTATAATTGCTACACAAACATGCTTAACCACCCATCTTCCCCACACCCGACCTATACAGTAGAAATGCCACAAGGGCAGGTTGACTGACCTGTAGTTGTAGTGCTGGATGTGTAGGGGTCAGCTGCAGGTAACACTAGTGTACCAGGCACAACTATGTGGCTGCATTTATGATCTGTGTGGGTGCTGCTGACCCTCCCTCGACTCTGCCTCATCTCAAGCCAGAAATTGCCCTTAAGCACAGATCTAGGATAAGTTCACCCTCCATGAATCCTATTCTAAACCACTATGGAGTAAAGTGTCAAAACTGACCACAGATCAGTGTCTAGGGACGACTTCATCCCACCTCAGGTCCTCCCTGTCACGCCTCCCTCGGGATAAAGCAGGAGTTTAGTTTCTAATTGGATCGTCAGCTCCTTTCCATCAGCTTTATTAAGGGCCAAGATCTGAAGCACGAGGACATAATCCTTGTACAGTAGGCCTAACCAGCAGAGTGCACCGTGATGGGTCGTACACACTGGCAGCGTTCCAGGTTGACTATATTGCAGAGGTATGCCACAAAACACAACACCTGGATAGGTGTTTAACATATACACTAGCCACACCAGCTAGTAATCTGATGCCTGACTGCACAGTTGATGACATGGCATGCCACTATTAATTGATGCAATGTAACTGTTGCAATGTTGTCGGCCTGGAACGCGACCTCTGACTGAGCTTTGAGCCATTCTACTACTACAGTGCCTTTGGAAAATATTCACAGCCCTAGACTTTTTTCACAACTTGAAAATGTATTAAATTCAGATTTTTTTTCCCACTGCCCTACACACAATACCCCATAATGTCTAAGTGGAATTATGTTTTTCAAAATCTTTACAAATAAACCAAAAACGTAAAGATGAAATGTCTTGAGTCACTATGTATTCAACCCCTTTCTTATGTCAAGCCTAAATAAGTTCAGGAGTAAAAATGTGCTTAACAAGTCACATAAGTTGCGTGGACTCACTGTGTGTGCAATAATAGTGCTTAACATGATTTTTGAATAACTACCTCATTTCTCTACCCCACATATACACCTGTAAGGTCCCTCAGTCGAGCAGTGAATTTATAACACAGATTCAACCAGGATCAGGGAGGTTTTCCAATGCCTCGCAAAGATGGGTAGATGCATAACAAAAATAAAAAAGACACTAAATATCCCTGATTAATTACACTTCGGATGGACCCACTGTATCTTATGTGTATGTGTGTCTGTTCACAGTAGCTGCTGTTCCATAAGGTGTATTTTTAACTGTTTTTTAAAAACGGATTCTACTGCTTGCATCAGTTACCTGATGTGGAAAAGAGATCCATGTAGCCATTTCACGATGTAGTACTGTGCGCCTCCCATAGTCTGCTCTTGACTTAGTGATTGTGAAGAGACCTTTGGTGTCATGTCTTGTGGGGTATGCATGGGTGTCCGAGATTTCTGCTAGTAGTTTAAACAGTCACCTCGGTGCATTCATTATGTCAACACTTCTTACAAAAACAATTAGTGATGAAGTAAAGCTCTCCTCCACTTTGAGCCATGAGAGAATAATATTAATGTTCTCTCTACTGTTCAGCTGTGCTGCCATGTTCTGATACAATTGCAATTTTCCTGAGTCCCTCTTTGTGGCATCTGACCACACAGCTGAACAGTAGTCCAGGTGCAACAAAACCATAGCCTGTAGGACATGCCTTGTTGACAGTGTTGTTAAAAAAGCAGAGCAGCGCTTTATTATGGACAGACATCTCCCCATCTTTGCTACTGTTGTATCACCATGTTTTGACCATGACAGTTTACAATTCAGGGTTACTCCAAGCAGTTTAGTCACCTCAACTTGCTCAATTTCCACATGATTTATTACAATATTTAGTTGAGGTTAAGGATTAAGTGAATGATTTGTCCCAAATAGAATGCTTTTAGTTTTGAAATATTTACGACTAACTTATTCCTTGCCACACATTCTGAATCTAACTGCAGCTCTTTGTTAAGCGTTGCAGTGATTTAACTCGCTGTAGTAGCTGATGTGTATAGTGTTGAGTCATCTGCATACATAGACACACTGGCTTTACTCAAGGCTAGTGATATGTCATTAGTAAACATTTTAAAATGTAAGGGGCCTAGAGAGCTGCCCTGGGGAATTCCTGAATCTACCTGGATTATGTTGGAGGGGCTTCCATTAAACACCCTCTCTGTTCCGTTAGACAAGTAACTTTTTATCCACAATATAGCACAGGGTGTAAAGCCATAATGCATACGTTTTTACAGCAGCAGACTATGGTCAATAATGTAATTAAAAAAGTCTAACAATCTTTTCATCATCAATTTCTCTCAGCCAATCATCAGTGCCGTGCTTGTTGAATGTCCTTCCCTTTAAGCATGCTGAAAGTCTGTTGCCAATTTGTTTATAGTAAAATAGCATCGTATCTGGACCAACACACATTTTTCCAAAAGTTTACTACGGGTTGCTAACAGGCTGATTGGTCAGCTATTTGAGCCAGGAAAGGGGGCTTTAATTTTCTTGGGTAGTGGAATTACTTTTGCTTCCCTCCAAGCCTGAGAGCACACACTTTCTAGTAGGCTTAGAATTAAAATATGGCAAATAGGAGTGGCAATATTGTCCGCTATTATCCTCAGTAATTTTCCATCAAAGTTGTCAGACCCCGTGGCTTGTCATTGTTGATAGACAACAGTAATTGTTTCACTTCTTCCACACTCACTTTATGGAATTCAAAATTAAAATGCTTGCCTTTCGTAATTTGACCAGTTATACTTGAATGTGGTGTCAGCATATGTTGCTGGCATGTCATGCCTAAGTTTGCTGATCTTGCCAATGAAAAAAATCATTAAAGTAATTGTCAAAATCTGTGGGTTTTGTGATGAATGAGCCATCTGATTCAATGAATGGTGGAGCTGAGTTTGCCTTTTTGCCCAAAATATAATTTAAGGTGCTCCAATGCTTTTTACTATCATTCTTTGTGTAATTTATTCTTGTTTCATAGTATAGTTTCTTCTTTTTATTAAGTTTAGTCACATTATTTCTCAATTTGCAGTACGTTTGCCAATCGGTTGTGCAGCCAGACTTATTTACCATTCCCTTTGCCTCATCAATTCACAGGGATTTAACAGTTGCAGTTTTAAGCTTTTTCTTGAGTGGGAAACCTGGTGAAAGCCAGTCAACATTTAAATCAAACAAAATATATACCTCTGTTGATAGCACATACATTATCAAGCATTTCACACGTTATCCAGATACTGACTACTCACACTTGGTGGTCTATAGCAGCGTTCCAACAGAATAGGCTTTAGGTGAGGGAGATGAAACTGTAGCCATATTACTATAACAGTACTTAACATGAGATCCTCTCTAAGCATTAAAACGGTAACACCCCCACTTTTGGCATTTCTGTCTATTCTGTAGATGTTATAACCATGTATTGCTACCACTGTATCATCAAAGGTATTATCTAAGTGAATTTCAGTGATTGTCAGAAAATGATTGATTTCATGAACCTTGTTTCTTAAGTTACATTTGTTAACTTGGGCTATTTGTAGCTGGGGGTTAGTTTTTGTTGAGGACTGGTCAGTCAGTCGGGTCTGTAATAAGGTGTCCATATGAGGGCAGCGTCAATCTTGCTAGGATTGTCCTAATATGGACACCGTACAGGTGTACTACCGTACGGTCCTGTCCTGCCTGACTGAGCTGTAAAGACCTTGTTGTCAAACTCAGCAGTCTGCAGGCTGACATCAGCAGAGGGGCCTAGGGGATTACACTTTGAATATTAATCACCAGAGATGAATCGCTGCAATTTCTTCTCTCACAGACCATTCTACACACACTGTTAATACAGTAGGTAAACAAAGATGGGCAGAGGGAGTTACAGTCCTTCCTATGCATTTAATACTGACATGCATTTGCCCACATGCACCTGAAAGAGCATGCATTGCTTACATATATAATCACATTAATGTGGTACTGTGTGGCTCAGTTGGTAGAGCATGACACTTGCAACGTCAGGATGCGCTATGGCATATATTATTATTTATTACATTCATTTTAGTTCCAATATATCTGAATGAAACTATTTGTGACATCAAACATTAGACAATTTGTAACAAAAGGTAATTCCTATGAATTTACTCAAGACTACCACAAACAACCCCCCCATAATGCCACAAACTACAATAAACAATCTCAAAATACCACTAGAAACTACTACAGATTATGATATTATGTGGTTGATTGTGGTAGTTTGTTCTTGTAATATAGGTATTTTGGGGTTATTTGAGGTTGTTTGTGGTAGTCTGTATAGCTTTTTCAGGTAGTTTGTGGAAGGGACCGTTGAGGTTGTTTGAGGTTACCGTGTAATACAGTGCCTTGAGAAAGTATTCGGCCCCCTTGAACTTTGCGACCTTTTGCCACATTTCAGGCTTCAAACAAAGATATAAAACTGTATTTTTTTGTGAAGAATCAACAACAAGTGGGACACAATCATGAAGTGGAACGACATTTATTGGATATTTAAACTTTTTTAACATATCAAAAACTGAAAAATTGGGCGTACAAAATTATTCAGCCCCTTTACTTTCAGTGCAGCAAACTCTCTCCAGAAGTTCAGTGAGGATCTCTGAATGATCCAACGTTGACCTAAATGACTAATGATGATAAATACAATCCACCTGTGTGTAATCAAGTCTCCGTATAAATGCACCTGCACTGTGATAGTCTCAGAGGTCCGTTAAAAGCGCAGAGAGCATCATGAAGAACAAGGAACACACCAGGCAGGTCCGAGATACTGTTGTGAAGAAGTTTAAAGCCGGATTTGGATACAAAAAGATTTCCCAAGCTTTAAACATCCCAAGGAGCACTGTGCAAGCGATAATATTGAAATGGAAGGAGTATCAGACCACTGCAAATCTACCAAGACCTGGCCGTCCCTCTAAACTTTCAGCTCATACAAGGAGAAGACTGATCAGAGATGCCCATGATCACTCTGGATGAACTGCAGAGATCTACAGCTGAGGTGGGACACTCTGTCCATAGAACAACAATCAGTCAGTCGTATATTGCACAAATCTGGCCTTTATGGAAGAGTGGCAAGAAGAAAGCCATTTCTTAAAGATATCCATAAAAAGTGTTGTTTAAAGTTTGCCACAAGCCACCTGGGAGACACACCAAACATGTGGAAGAAGGTGCTCTGGTCAGATGAAACCAAAATGGAACTTTTTGGCAACAATGCAAAACGTTATGTTTGGCGTAAAAGCAACACAGCACATCACCCTGAACACACCATCCCCACTGTCAAACATGGTGGTGGCAGCATCATGGTTTGGGCCTGCTTTTCTTCAGCAGGGACAGGGAAGATGGTTAAAATTGATGGGAAGATGGGTGGAGCCAAATACAGGACCATTCTGGAAGAAAACCTGATGGAGTCTGCAAAAGACCTGAGACTGGGACGGAGATTTGTCTTCCAACAAGACAATGATCCAAAACATAAAGCAAATGGAATGGTTCAAAAATAAACATATCCAGGTGTTAGAATAGCCAAGTCAAAGTCCATACCCGAATCCAATCGAGAATCTGTGGAAAGAACTGAAAACTGCTGTTCACAAATGCTCTCCATCCAACCTCACTGAGCTCGAGCTGTTTCGCAAGGAGGAATGGGAAAATAATTCAGTCTCTCGATGTGCAAAACTGATAGAGACATACCCCAAGCGACTTACAGCTGTAATCGCAGAAAAAGGTGGCGCTACAAAGTATTAACTTAAGGGGGCTGAATAATTTTGCACGCCCAATTTTTCAGTTTTTGATTTGTTAAACAAGTTTGAAATATCCAATAAATGTCGTTCCACTTCATGATTGTGTCTCAGTTTTATATCTTTATGTTTGAAGCCTGAAATGTGGCAAAAGGTTGCAAAGTTCAAGGGGGCCGAATACTTTCGCAAGGCACTAAGTGGCGACCCGTCATTCACCTGTTTTGAGCCCGCCAGTTTGAGATGGGGGGGGGTGTTCCTGTTTCGCATGTTATTTTGGCATTAATACGTGTCACATATCAGTTTGCAAAGAATATATATATATATATATCATTGAGTTAAAGCCACTGTCGTGGTCATTTCCTGTATTAATAAATGAGGAGAGTTTACAGACCATACACAAGTCAGAATTCTACTTTAAACTTCATATTTTGATAATATGAGCTTCACCATAGCCCTTTGATTCTCAGATCAATTCAGTGTCTATAAATTAATTCTCTGAGAGTGCTTACAAAATAATAAGATAAGATACACCCCTCTCAACTCACATGACGAACCACAGATCTTAGGAACTTCACAAAGGGCATTTTACTTGAGAGGAGTATCCCATATATCCCATAGCCAGATAGCATAAGCTATAAATTATCGTTCAGTTTGGTCTCTTAGACGAGGTTCTACTTCTCGTTCTTGGTACTTCATAGTACCAAAACATTACCTCATCCAATGGCATATATCAATTGTCAATTCTCGATACTCCCATCTCAAATACAACACCCCTACTGGGCAAGCTCGGAGGGGAGTGAGACTCTAGGTCATATACTAGGTCAAGATTCATGCAACATCAGAGGGGTAATACAATGGTTCCAGACACTGCCATACTCCTCCCCCCAATGGCAAAAGGAGGGAGTGACTGGAGTACAGACATGGTGGAGCCCTTCACATGGTTTAGGAATAGTTAGACACATTCAAATATGAAGACAATCCTGACCTCTCCCGTCTCTGGGCCCCAAGTGACTATCTCACATAAGCATATTATGAAGGTAAATAAAACATTTTATTTATCAATGTTATCTAACTAATTCTGATTCAGCTACGACACCACATACAAACATGACTTCTTTTTTGTTTTCTTGAGTAAGGCAGCTCCAAAATGCAGGTGTTTCAGCCTAGTTTAGTGCTTTCTGTGATGGTGGGGCAAGCGAGCAGAAAATACGGAGCATTGTGCCGTGATTGGCTCAGTGTTCTGTTACTATGTCGCCGCCAAGTCTAAGGGTAGAAGCTAGAAAATTCTTGCCCCTTGAATGCTGCCATAGAAGTTACATTAGAAGTGCCAATCCAAGAGGGCTCAAGGTCATTTTCCACAGATAAAATGACTTCAAATCACATATGTACAGTAGCTTTGATTGGACTGATTATGTCATCATCAGACTTTCAAAATCTTAGCTAGCAGTCAGCATCATGAGTCAATTCAACAATTACTGGTAAATCCTTTTTAATTCTTGTCATATGAAGAGAAAACAATGAAGAGAAATAAACATTACACAACAAGTTGGAAATTGCAAATTCAACAATGTGGTATGGAAGGAATCAGTGACATTGTGAAGTGAAGTGTCTGTGTGGTCCCAAATCTGTTATTAAGGGTCTATTTTTCAAGTAAAAAATTATAAACATTCAACATCGACCATGCTGTCAATTAAACAGGATTTGTGCCATGCTCAAAACAACTGCGAAAACATGACTTCAGTGAGTTCAAGACAACTGGGAAGTTGGGAATAAACAAGCTCCGACTGGGAAAATACGTTTTGAACGGTCATCCAACTCGGAATTGTAAATCTGTCATCTTTCTAGAGCTATGACCTGAAGATCAATGACGTCACCATGATTTGAACTTGGTTATTATGGACCTTAAATCCAGAGAATGCCAGACTTTGAGGACAAAATTTGCCCATGAAGGACCGCTGTGCCACCTTCCTGTTCAAGTGAGCGTAGCACAACAAGGTGAGTCCAAAAATGTATTGTTTGCTGCTGCATAAATGATGTAATATGCCAGGGAGATATGTATACTGTAGCAAGATGTTAAGTATCCCATGTGCCTCTCCCTTTTAATTTGGTTTATTTATCCCTCTTAGTTGTGCCTACTGTTCTGACTTGGTGGTGCACATGTAGCCTATAACCTGTTCTAGAGAAATGTAATCATCAAATATTGTCTGCTTTCATTGTCTGCTTATATGTCCCCTTTATTTATCCTATGGTTCTGACTTGGTGTAGAGGGATTATAATGTAATAGCGGTCTATGTTCTGAATTCTGTCGCTTTACATTTCAAAAGTGCAAAACAAATAGTTGTATTGACTACGTCCGTCCTACATTAGCTGGCTCATTAATGTCTTAATCGAAATACGGATTGCCTCTTATCCGCTTGTCATCCCTTTATGCCATAGTTTGTACATCTCAATTGTCAATAGAAACCACATTTGTTTAAGCAAGTCAGCCATTTATCAGCTGTGTTTTTGTAAAGGCAGTACGTGAGGCTGAATGAACTGTTTCTCTGTCAGACAAGGCTCCATTGATAGCCAGATGCAGCAATGGTAAGGTGCTGGGACTACTGTTGCGACAGCTATATGTAGGCCCTAACAGTTTGTGGGCAACGTTTGTCACTGGTATAGTGCAATTAATTTATTGTTTAGTGTTGGTTGTGTAGTGGCTTTGCTGGCATGCATCCCACTTTTCTTTTGCCCCACCAAGATTTACATGCTAAAATCGCCAATAGTTAAGCAAGTCAGCCACATCAGCTTTGGTTTATAAAAGGCAGAGAATTAGGCTGAATTAACTGTTTCGCTGCCAGACAAGGCTCCGCTGATAGCCAGGAGTAGCAGTGGTAAGGATTCACTCCATGGTACTGAAAAGAAAGCTCTGCTGTTGGGACAGCTTTACTGTAGGCTTTAACAGTTTATGGGCACCGTTTGTTACTGTTATAGTGCAATTAATATATTGTTTAGTGTTGTGTTGTGTAGTGGCTTCGCCGGCATGCATCGCACATTTTTGGGGGGATTTTTCCCCACCAAAATGTACATGTTAAAATGCCACTGTGTGTGTGAGATGTATCGTCAACTTTGTAATTTCTAACTAATCATTTATTTATAGAAGTGTGTATGTGCTGGTTTCAGCCAACAGAGGTGGCTCGTCGGTTTCTTCACGAGCTCTCACTACTGTAGTTTTCACGCTAGCTTGTCAGTTGAATGAGTGACAAGCAGGGTCGCCATGTCCGGTTTTCTAACAAATTGGGCTACTTTCAAAACAATGTTGTGGATGAAAATGTATTGGTCGCGGGTTGCGGGTTTTTGGGCTATTTCTAAATTGCACTGTGGCCGCCATGGCATTTTCTTAAAAATATACAATTCACTGTGACCTGCTGCTGACTATCAAGCAGTGAGGCAGCCTGTTTCTGAATACAAAGGGAAGCACAGCTGAGAGCTGCCCAGTGACACGAGCCTACCAGACGAGCTAAATAACTTCTACGCTCGCGTAGAGGCAAGTAACACTGAAACATGCAAGAGAGCATCAGCTGTTCCCAGACGACTGTGTGATCATACTCTCCGCAGACGATGTGAGTAAGACCTTTAGAAACAGATCAACATTCACAAGGCCTGCATGAGAGCATCAGCTGTTCCGGACGACAGTGTGATCACTCTCCTTAGCCGACGTGAGTAAAACCTTTAAACAGGTCAACATACACAAGGCTGCGGGGCCAGACAGATTACCAGGACGTGTACTCCGAGCATGCGCTGACCAACTGGCAAGTGTCTTCACTGACATTTTCTGTAATACCAACATGCTTCAAGCAGACCACCATAGTCCCTGTGCCCAAGAACACTAAGGTAAACTGCCTAAATTACTACTGACCCAAAGCATTCATGTCTGTAACCATGAAATGCTTTCAAAGGTTGGTCATGGCTCACATCAACACCATTATCCCAGAAACCCTAGACACACACCAGTGTGCATACCACACCAAAAGATCATGCAATCTCTATTGCACGCCACACTGCCCTTTCACACCTGGACAAAAGGAACATCTATGTGAGAATGCTATTCATTGACTAAAGCTCAGCCCTCAACACCATAGTGCCGTCAAAAGCTCATTACAAAGCTAAGGACCCTGGGACTAAACACCTCCCTCTGCAACTGGATCCTGGACTTCCTGACGGGCCGCCCCAGGTGGTAGGGAACAAGACATTCGCCACGCTGATCCTCAACACGTGGGCCCCTCAGGGGTGCGTGCTCTGTCCCCTCCTGAACTCCCTGTTCACTCATGACTACACGGGCATGCAAGCCGCCAACACTATCATTCAGTTTGCTTATGACAACAGTGGTAGGCTTGATCACCGACAACGATGAGACAGCCTACAGAGACCTGTCCGTGTGGTGCAAGGACAACAACCTCAATATGATCAAGGTGATGATTGTGGGCTATAGTTTTGGCAAGTCAGTTAGGACATCTACTTTGTGCATGACACAAGTAATTTTTTCCAACAATTGTTTACAGATTATGTCACTTATAATTCACTGTATCACAAAAATCCAGTGGGTCAGAAGTTTACATGCACTAAGTTGACTGTGCCTTTAAACAGCATAGAAAATTCCAGATGATGATGTCATGGCTATAGAAGCTTCTGATAGGTTAATTGACATTTGAGTCAATTGCAGGTGTACCTGTGGATGTATTTCAAGGCCTACATTCAAACGCAGTGCCTCTTTTGTTGACATCATGGGAAAATCAAAAGAAAATCAGCCAAGACCTCAGAAAAACTATTTGTAGACCTCCACAAGTTCGGTTCAACCTTGGGAGCAATTTCCAAACACCTGAAGGTACCACGTTCATCTGTACAAACAAGAGTACGCTAGTATAAACACCATGAGACCATGCAGCCGTCATACCGCTCAGGAAGGAGACTCATTCTGTCTCCTAGAGATGAACGTCATTTGCTGCGAAAAGTGCAAATCAATCCCAGAACAGCAGCAAAGGACCCTGTCAAGATGCTGGTGGAAACACGTACAAAAGTATCTATATCCACAGTAAAAAAAGTCCTATATCGACATAACCTGAAAGGCCACTCAGCAAGGAAGAAGCCACTGCTCCAAAACCGCCATAAAAATGCCAGACTACGATTTTCAACTGCACGTGGAGACACAGAGCGTACTTTTTGGAGAAATGTCCTCTGGTCTAATGAAACAAAAATAGAACTGTTTGTCCATAATGACCATAATTATGTTTCGAGGATAAAGGGGGAGGCTTGCAAGCCGAAGAACGCCATCCCAACCGTGAAGCTCACGGGGTGGCAGCATCATATTGTGGGGGTGCTTTGCTGTAGGAGGGACAAGTGCACTTCACAAAATAGATGGCAACATGAGAAAGGAAAATTATTTGCATATATTGAAGCAACATCTCACGACATCAGTCAGGAAGTTAAAGCTTGGTCGAAAATGGGTTTTTCAAAAGTTGTGGTAAAAAGGATAACAAAGTCAAGGTACTGGAGTGGTCATCACAAAGCCCTGACCTCAATCCTATAGAACATTTGTGGGCAGAACAGAAAAAGCGTATGCAAACAAGGAGGCCTAAAAA